>NC_030854.1:30030737-30089822 GCF_000208745.1 Theobroma cacao
TACTACTATATATATATATATATATATATATAAAATTCAGTGTATCTAAAGTATTAAGTCGTAAACATATGACTTGTAAATAATGCTACAAACAAAGTTTAGTATCCCACTTTTGACAGTGGCCTTTATTTTAACAGTGGCGCCTGCAATATATCCCAAATTGGCAATTACTTGGACAAGAGGATTCTCATTTTTTGACGCTATCAAACGCGTGTTCACGCTACTAGTGGGCGCGTGGTTGGACATCTTCATCCAAACAGCAGACAAAATCCTAGCCCTTCTAAAAAAATCTGTTCTGGTTTCCTTCCTCTTTCCCTTTGCTTCAACCTTAAACCAATCGAAGCATCATCCATAAACCAAAAATCTCTGTCCAAAAAAATCGATTTGTTTTTCCTTTTTGGGGAAAAAGAGAGAGAAAAGAAGCCCCAAACATGGGATTTTCAATTTTCTCTCTCTTTCCCGCACTTTCCTTAACTTTCCTTTTCATTTCCCTTAGTTTTCCCACCGCCCAATCATCCCCTTCCTCAATCTACGACCACTTGGAACGCAACGGCCTCCCCATGGGTCTCCTTCCCAAGGGCATAACCGAATTTTCAATCGACCCCGAAACGCACCGTTTCCAAGTAAACCTAACCGAACCCTGCAACGCCAAATTCGAGAACCAGCTCCACTACGATTTCATCATCTCCGGAGTCTTATCTTTCGGGAAGATCGCGAATTTATCCGGTGTGACGCAGCAGGAGCTGTTCCTTTGGTTCCCCGTCATTAGCATACGCGTCGATGATCCCAGCTCCGGTTTGATCAACTTCGACGTTGGCGTCGTTGATAAACAGTTCTCCTTGTCGTTGTTTGAGAGTCCCCGTGATTGCACCGCCGTTGATCCTGATGATTCTCACACTCAATCAGATTCCCAGGTTGCTTCTGCATAAAGCTTCTTGCTTCTCACTTGTAGATGATACTTTTCCCTTGTCTGTTATTATAATTTAGATTGATTTAATTTTATTTTTATAATATGCTATTTATTTTCACAATCTTGCTTACTTTCTCTTAATAGATTCTTGGTGATTCTAATGAGTTCTCGTTTGAGACTCTTGTTTTTGATTTCATCAGATGCTAGCTACCTGTGAAGTTTGAGACAAATAATCAACATATATGTAATTAGTTTGTTGCTGCATATAACAGGCATTTGATTTTGATGTCTGAGAATTTCATTGCTAAATTCTGGAATTCAATATTCTGAAGTACACATACAGACATGCGCAGGCACACACATAGACTGATAAATTTGTGAAAGAGGGGGAGGGGTGGTGGTTGGAGCTCTATAGCTATTGATACCACCATATCTTGGTGGTTGGTGGTTGGTGGTTGGAGCTCTATAGCTATTGATACCACCATATCTTGGTCTCGCCAATGATGTTAACATAATTGCTTTAATGAGTCTGGGATCATGTAGTGGACCGCAAATAATGAGATGATGGCTAATTGAGCTAGCTGAGATAATCCAATTTATTTTAGTTGATTAACTGTTAATCTGTTTGTCTTTGATTGATGTAAGTCTTTTATGTTTTTTTTTAAAATTCCCAATAAATGGTTTTTTATGTGGAACTTTGTGGATGATTTATAATATGTGCTTTTTTATTTTGAATTTAAAAAATTGTATTAGAATGTATTCGCGTGATTCTTATGTGTAAATAGCATCATAATTTTTGCTATGGTTTGATGATTTCCTAATTAAATCCACAAGTTCTATTTGCTCTCTCAAATTAAGATGGTGACTAAATTGACTTTGCCTCTACACCTTCCTCTCTTGTTCTCTCTCTTATATTTCAGAAGCCATCCGAGTTGCTTGGTAATGGAATTGTTGAAGGGGACATGCTAAAGGCTGTATCATAGACTCTGGAGGCAGAGATGTTATATTCAAGTTTCAAGATAGTTCATGAGGCTGTGAGTTTCTCTTCTTGCATCACGAGGCTCTTTGAGGGTCTATTTTGATGGGTTATAAGCTTCCTGTTGTGTGCTTGCTTGCTTGCTGTGTTGTACAGACTATTCCAGCTGATATTTCTGCCTTAGCAAGAATAACAATTTTGGTAAAACTTAAGAGATACAGGTGAAGAGCATTGAGTGTTGTATTGCTGAGTTGAGGTTGAATTGGGGCATGTGGTAAGGTTTGGTTTCACTTAAATAATGTGCTAGAAGTTGCTGTTGTCTATCGTCATCACATCGCTAGACATACAAATATGCAAGTGTTGTGTTGTGTTTCTGTAAATGGAGAGAACTCTTTGTTCTCGTCCTGTCATTGTATCGTTCAGTTAAATATATGATACTTAAGCGAAAACATACTGCCAATCATACTATTATCCCCTCTTTCTACGAGTGCCTTAATATTTCTCTCTTCTTTTTCCTCATCTCATACATCACGCTTAATTCTTTTCCCATTATATCTAATAAGGTGTGATAGGAAATAAACATGCTGTTCATCTGGTATTTTACTCTTGTTGGTTAACATCACCCGCTTGTGATAATTAGGACTTGTAGATTGTAATGAACATGAAAGAAAGATATACTCCTTGTAATGGAATTATGTGTTGAACATATGCAATCCTATTACCATATCTTTGTAGCGTCAAACTTTTGTTGGCCGAGCAATGGAAAGGGTTCAATATTCAGGAA
Source organism: Theobroma cacao (assembly GCF_000208745.1). Lineage (NCBI taxonomy): Eukaryota > Viridiplantae > Streptophyta > Magnoliopsida > Malvales > Malvaceae > Theobroma > Theobroma cacao. Next base: position 30,033,408 of record NC_030854.1, read on the forward strand.
TTACACCGTATCTTGAGTTTCCAGTTAGGACTATAGTGCTGACAGAATTTGAAGTGTGTCTTGAAGCAAGATGCAATGTTGTTTTTCTAGTGTCAAACTTTTGTTGGCAGAGCAGTGAAAGAGTTGAGGATTCGGGAATCACACCCTTCTGGAGTTCCTTGCTAGAGAAGTAGTGTAAAGGGATCTGAAATCTATGTACTCAACTCTTGAACCAGAACCGAGGTGCAATGTCATAATTATTGAGAGCTTGCCTCTTAATTGAGTAACAAACTATTTAACAGAAGTTCAACATGACGTGAATGATAACTTAAACAAACCGAAATAGAACAATCTTTTCGTCCCACCATTTGGTTGGGTTCCATAAAGGGAAAGCCAATCAGTCTTGTTTGAATTTTGCTTGGAAGCATAAACAAACTGGCAAAACTATATAATCAGAGGCTAATGGTCTATTTGTCATACTTAGCTCAGATCCTTTTAAAGAAGGAAAATTAATAAATTATGCTATTTACACGGGTGATGAAGTTTTTATACATGCAAATATGTTTAAATAATTGATACATGCTCACTGAATTATATATTTTAAAAAAAAACATAATTAATCAAATGTACACGCGCCAATTATATAAATTTATTTACAAACTGTAATAATTTCATAAAATATTAAACTAAACTAAAATCAACAAGAAAATAAATAAAAAATAATTAATTTAATGTAATTACTTAAAATGAGCTCGTATTAATAATTAAAACCCGTAAATATTTTATGGGATAAAAATCCTAAGAGTAAACAACAGAAGGCATTTCAAATTCGTACAAACATTATAAGTATGAAGTTTACTAAAATTAAGAAGATCGATTACATTTAGTTATTAATTATTAGAATACAAAAATTATTAATATAAATATTATCAAGCGTTATATTCAGAAATAGATTAGTGCCATTGAATATATATTTCTTTTAGGGATTCCAGAAAATGCTTGATCAAACCTTACAAAATATGAAGACCAGCTAAGAGAGGAGATGAAGACGGGGGAAGGCCGACTAAGAGAGGAGAGGAAGACGGTCGAAGATCAACTGAGAGAGGAGAGGCTTTTCGGGGGAAGGGCGACTGAAAGTCCTGAGGAAGATGGGGGAAGGAGAAAGAGAGAGAAAAAAAATAAATTTTATATGAGACAGAGTCATGATTTTTTAATCAACTGAGAGTATTTTAGTCAAATAATATTTCAAACTTATTCTCCTGATCATGGAATAGATAATATCAAGGGGGAGACGGATATTAACCATTCCCTCCCCAAAGACAAATTTGAGGAATTCCTATTCCTCACCTTATTTGACAACCAAACAAGAGACACGGAATGGTATGGGAATGCTATTCTCCCTACCAAACGCGCTGTTAGGGATTCCAGAAAATGCTTGATCAGACCTTACAGAATATGAAAATAAAGTTTCAATTATATTAATTATTTTTCTAAAGGTTCAAGTTAGGTTTAAATCCGTATTTGAATGAAACCCAAACACATGGAGGCACCTCCTAACTTGAAGTTCGAAAAAGAAGATAACAAAAACCATCATCTCATAGACTTGAAAAGACTTGCGCAACTCATAGGATCTGCTACGTGCTAAGTAAGAGTTACCCATTTACACGATGAAATATGGCTGCAATTTTAACAATAATGAACAAACTTTTTTCTAAGGCAATCACTACACTTTTCTATTCAATTCTGTATTTTTTTTTTGAAAACATGAAAACACTGAAGTGTTCAATTTCTCTTATCAAAAAATAAATATTTATTTTTAATCATTATTTACACATAATCGAATCATACATTATTAAAGAAAATAACATTATAAAAAATAAAAAAATAACTCATAAATAGTCAATAATTAATTCAAGTTTTTCCCAATTATAAAGTTGGATTCCATTTGAAATAACATAAAATGAATTCCAAGTATAATCATGCGGACTTTGCAAGCAATGGAAGTAGCTTGAGGTACGCATAGCTTAAAGCTGCCTGCCTTAAACAAGCTCAAGAGAAAAAGTGCTGAGAAATAATGCATGATCGATCCACCTACATGCCCAGACCCAAAAGAGATGATTAATTAATGTATTAAATGAATGAGTGGTATTTATTTTCTAGGACAATAAAATACTAATATGGAAGGATTGAGAAAAAATAATACAGAACAAAGAAGAAACAGCGCAGCTCCCAAAATCAATCATGCCTCTCAAGATTGGATAAAGTCACCAACTTGTCTTGCACATCCCTATCCTGTAAGGTTTTTTGTCAGTTGCGGAATTGGTTTCCACAATAACACCAAAATGATAAGAGTCCACATGACTAATCTAATCAATTTATTGATCATCCATATACATAAAATAGGATCAAATTTGGTTATAACTTAATTGTAAGATGAAGAAAAAGAAGACTATGTATCAGACATTTCTGTGGGGATAATATACAATAATTTTCCATGGCATGTTGGACATTCTGATGGATGTAGATCATCTGCTGGCTGTGGTCCCTTCTCTCTTGCGGGTCCAGGATCTTGGATCTTGTGGTTGTGGTTTAAAGTTTTAAACCCCCTTATATGGAAATAAATAAATCTGCGAATGTTGGTTTCCTTATTTGGTAGATAATTTTCACTGCTGGAGTATGTATGTATGATTGATGTTTTGGACAACTTTGTACCCAACCTCTACATATACCTGCTAATATGGAATTTCAGAAGGCAATTCTACAGCCATATGTCCATTGTTGCCTTTCCTTCTTCTTTTTTTCTTCTTCAGGTTTGATTAATTACTGATGGATCAGCCAAGAGTAATGACAACTGTTAATGGAGGAGGAGCAGGCTCTCGACAACATGCCCTGGAGCTAAAATCCTCCCTTTCTTACGTTTCATTTCCGCACCGGAAAAGCACCCCTGGAGTCGATGTATCTGCAGATGAGGATACAGAGATTAGCATTTTCGATGCCCAGAGATACTTCAACGAAAGTAACAACGACGCAAGAGTGTGCAAAAGGGTGTCCCCCCTTAACCTTCCCAATCTGGATCGCATTTCGTCAGACGGATGTGATCTCTCTGCCTTGTCCAGATTCTCTTCTGCTTCATCAGCTACTGACGGCTACGGTTTTGGCAGGACTTACCGAGTTCGTTCCTTCCATGCAACACCAACGGCTTCGTCAGAGGCTAGCTGGAATAGCCAGACTGGTTTGCTGTCAAATCCTCCTGGTGCCATTGCGGTGTCTATGACCATGAAAAATCCTACCATCGATGGCAAGAAAAAAGAGTCTGCCACTGGCACTGGTACAATAAAATGGCTTTGGGGGCGAAGGTGCCCTTGCTCTAGCAAGAAATCTGTTCAGGTCGAGCCCAAAACATCCTTGAGTTTGAATCAGAAACTCAAGTTAGAGGATCAGAAAAGTTTGGGTACAAAAAGTTCAAGCTGGGGGGATAAACGGGAAGAGATACTACTAGCTTGTAATCCTCAGAGGATCTCATTAGAGAATCAGTTTCATTCTTCTAGCCTAGGACAGCGTGTGGTAGCCTCAGCAACAGCAAGACCCCTGATGATAAGTAATGGTTCCGGGACTGCTGGCTTCACGTTTCCAGTACTTAATCAACAACCAATATCATCCCACGTGAAAATGGCAGTGAATAGAAATAATACTAATTCTCTTGAAGTTGATGATGAGGATACAGCTCGAGACTCGTTGGAGGTGTTCCGACCTTCTGAGGAATCATCATCTATTTCTGTTTCAAAGAAACTGGCGTCCAGAACAACCATAACAGACGATGATGTTGGCAGTGATACCAGCTCAGACTTGTTCGAAATCGAGAGCTTCTCCACAACCACTCAGGGCCAGACGACGCCATATGCAATGTACCATCTTCGAGATGCGTTGGACGAGGCTTCCTCGAGCTTTAATGCAAGAAGATCGATAGCAGGGCCTACCAACGGGTCAGGCTTCGGCTGTCAGTATTCGCCGGTGATGACCGAGTGCTACGAGCCGAGCGAGGCGAGCATAGACTGGAGCGTGACAACCGCAGAGGGGTTTGAGAGAGGGTCTGTTGGGGTATCAGAAGCGGAGGAGGTGAGCATCGCAGCACATGGCAATGGCGGCAAGAAGAAATCAGGGAATGGGTTGTTGAGCTGTCGATGCGAGAAGGCGGTGAGCGTGGGGCCGAACCCTGTCAAGTACGTGCCCCCTCAGGGACCGGCAACTACTACATCAAAGCATGTGGGCAATGTGAACAAGCCACCGCTTGCTCGCTTGTCCCTCCCTTTTGCAGCATAAATCTTTTTTCTTTTTCTCGTTTATTTTCCTATAATTCGTGTGCTCTCTTGTTCTTCTGCTTTGCTCTTATACAGCAAAATAAATCTTATGTTGTGTGCTGCTGATTTTTTTGGGGGATTTCAATTAACATGGACCACAAAATCTTTGAGATCTTTGATTCTTGTTTCACATCATTAATTGAGAATCAATCTATCCCATTAGTATGAATAAACTTCATAAAAAACATTGTTGTTTCTTTAGTAGGTAGGTCTATACTACCTCACCTTTTATTTTTACTAAATGAAGCAAACATAAGCATGTGAATCAGTGTAATGAAAATTACCATGTAGTAATTCAATTTTGTAATTGAATTAATTTGGAGTCATTATAACATTAATGGTGTAATATTGCAGAGTTTCAACAAACCACTAAAGTACTGCAAGGATAAGGCTCAAAATATTTATATATTTTCATCCCTCGAACAGATATCTAATTAAATCTTAATATTATTGTATAATAAGATTATTATTCTATATATTGTTGAAAAAATTTTAAATTCCTGCAAAGAAAATTAAAATATTGTCGTATGTCTTTTTATTTATCACATATTTATTAATCTTTTTTAAATGTACCTTAATAGAATATGTGACAATTTCTTAATTTCGAATGGGATAATTTTTTTATATATAACAATATCAATAATCACAAAAGTAATCTATTCCAACATGCAAATCAACACTGTAGCATTAAATATAATGGTCTCAACAACTTTCAAAGAAAACACTATCACTTTGAGGGGACTTGAATCAATGTATTCAGTATCATCAGTTAAATCAACTATACATTGAGAAGATAAAAGTTTAGACAACTGGCCAGGAAAAGAAACGAATACATAACTTTAAGCTAAGTGGGCAGAAAAAGAAACAAACAACTTGAAAAAACACAGACAGTCTAGATCAGTTTCAAAACTTACCCTTTCTGTTGCCATTGTTAAAGAACAGTAGAAAGATGCTGTATATGGTGGAAAGTCTTCTTTTGTATTTCATTCGCCAATCGGGAAATGTATCAACACCATCATCATCACTGCTGCATTAAGTTGCAATACAATCTCTAATGACTTCATTTCTCATGTTATAGGGAGATCATTGCTTGCATTTGTTTTGCAATTACTTTTTGGCATCATAAAAAAAGCTCAAACAGCAAGTAATCGGCATGCAAAATAGAAGATGACATTGATCTTAAATAAGAAAAAAAGAAACAACGATGACATATGTAATGAATAAAATAGTGGAGATGAGAATGTGCAACGGAATGTCAATTGGAAGAAATGGATTTGTAATCTCACACCAACAGTTATGCGGATGATTGTGTTTTTTTGCAAATCGCAATTGGACAATTTGGTGAACATCAAAAGAATTCTGAGATGCTTTCAAGTAATGGCGGAGTTGAAGATAGATATCCAAAATAGAGTACTTATCTAGGGCTTATGTTGGGAGGTAACCAAAGCTCTCTGAGAATTTGGAACCTGGTGGTGGAGAATTTTGAAGCTAAACTAGCTTGTTGGAAATTGAAACTATTATCGATTGGTGGTAGATTGACAATGCTCAGGACGGTGCTAGGGAGCTTACCGAATCTATTACGTGTCTCTGTTTCAAATTCTTAAGAGAGTGGTTGAGTAGCTCAGAAAAATTCAACGAAGATTCTTGGGAGACAAGTCAATTTTAGGAAGGAAAATTGTTGTTCAAAATAAAAATTCAGGAAGGAAAGTTCATTATGTTGATGGGGGGTGCGTTTGCAACTATAAAGACCATGGGGTCTTGGAGTGATTGATCTCAAGACCAAAAATAGAGCATTGTTGAATAAGTGAATATGGAAGTATGAAAATGAAGCCCTTGGAGGTCCATCATAGTGGAGAAAGCCCTTTTAATATGATACTAATTCCGGAAGGCAACAGGAAGATGTCAATCATTTGGAAGAATATTATTAGCAACCTATCCCCTAACAGTTGTTTCTTTTGTCATGTTACATGAGGGTTGGGTTTTGCAGTGAAAAACTGGAAAAGCATCTTATTTTGAAATGACAAATGGATTGAAGGAACGAGGCTTAGCTAGGTACGTCTTGTAAGAGTATTTGCACTTATAATAAATAAGATAGGAAAGTTAATTGAGTTCGGGTTCTAGGACAACAATACTTGGAAGTGAAGGATTGAGTTGAGAAGAAATTTATTTGATTGGGAGAAGGAATAGCGGAACACTTCTGTCTCTGCACCTTGGAGAATTTCATAATGTGTGAAAAGTTAGAGGACAAGGTGATATGGAAATTATCACCATGTGGTAAATATTCCGTTAAGTCTTTGTGCAGGTTGGCAACGACAAACAATAGCACAAAGATTCTTGGGAGCAAATACGGGCAGGACTCGCATCTTATAATGTTAAAGTATTTCGTTGGCAAGTGTTGAAGGGAGGGGTGGAGGCGAAGGAGGAATTAGCAAGGAAAGGAGTGTTGAGTAGTACTGCTAAAACATGCCTGCTGCGCAATAAGGAAAAGGAAACCTTAATTAACCTCTTGTTCAATTTCATGGAACCAGAGTGTAGAGAGCGCAAAGGTATGGTATAATGAAGCTAGAACATCGACAATGTAATATCTATTAAAATTGTTAAATCTTCATTTTTAAGATGTATTTCCTAACATCACAATGATATAAAATTTTGTTTATATATTGATTAGTTATTTTTTTGCATAGCATTTGCTTAATTTATTTCTTTCAAATTACTTTTAATCATAATAGTAACAGAATTTACAAATCCTCAATCTTTAGATGTTACATCCTTTGAATTGTTTATTAATTTCTTCCTAATTGAGTCGAGAGAAAACTAAGTGCTTGGTTCTTGATTTTCTTTGAATTTTAGGGTTTTTGAATTCATTTTAATTAATGCTTTTTGAATTGAGTTCCAATTTTAATTTTAATTTTTTTTTGGTGAAATTCTAATTATGTGTATATAGATTCATCGAGATTTGTACCTTTATTCATTTTCTTCTTTCATTTTCACACCCCAGAATTTTTAAATTTTAATTTAATTTTATAGAAAATTGGGCAATGAAATCTTACGTTATCGACAAGGAAGCTAAAGCTACTAAGGAAGATATCAGACTTGTCGTTTGTATTCTTGTATTCTCGTTATTGATGCCTTTGTGATCACCAAGGTTTGATACAATCCTATCAAGAAATAGTTGCTTCAATATGTTTTATTTCTTTTCTTTTTCTTTATGCTTCTGTCGTGAGATGATAGCTTTATCAGCACTTAACTTGGCACTTGCTACACCAATCTCAATTCCAGCATTCATATGAACCCCACAGTGTGTATTCTGTGCTATCACACTACCAACAGTGTTTGTCATAAAGCTTATGATTTGGGTCAACTTTGCCATGTCTCTGAGCTAAAAAGCTACCAAAAATCTCCTTAGCTGTTCTCTTGGCAATACAAACAACATCCTCATCAAGAGTTATTTTCCTACTATAATAAACTCTTCAATTCCTTGCCTTCCAAAGATACCAAATGCTGGAAAACAGACACAGATTTATGTCCAAGGAGAATTCATTCCCATTGAGAGTACCTCTCCTACTACAGTTACACGTACTTCAGCTACTCCTGAAAGGGTATCCATACAAAGCTGCAAACCAGGCTGGCTAGCACATTCTCCCTCCAAATTTCGGCAGCTACCAAGGACAAACTTGCAAAACATGATTATCTTCACTTCTCGCACCATCAAGGATCAACAATCATGTTCCTCGTGCACCTCTCCTGCTGCTCATCACCTTCTCCTGCTCATATAACCAGATGAAGACTCGAAAAACATGTTCCAGGGAACTCAAGTTTTCTGGATCTATCAATAGTCATCTGCACCATATTCACATCTTGATTGATCACAGCATCATCATGTATCACTATAGTAGTGCTAAACACCAAAATACCACCTAATCTATGAGACAAAATTCTCTTTCTTAATCGGATGAAAGTTGGAAAAGGGGAAAGTATTTTCTAATTGCAATGTCACAACTACTACAGCAACAAGTTAACAACCACTAACTTACTGAAAACCACAATCACTCTGTAAAGCAACTGTAGTTTTTTCACCTCTGCTTCTGCGCTCTGGCTTAGAAAGTAAAGAAGTAAAAAGACGTTTCCTCCAGAATGCTAGCAAATATAACTTAAATACCAAAATTGGCTGCTCTGCATTGTACTTTACTATGCCCTGCTGCTAACCTCAAATAACCTGATACTTCCCAATCAGGTCTAGCTTATCGCTAGAATAATTGCTAATCTCTTTATTCCAAAAGAAAACATTCATGAACCATGCAGTTAGTTTCAAAACTGAGACATTAAGGAGAAAAATCAGAAAGTCAATGAATTCCATGCCATACTTTCTGCTGGTTGCTTGTGAGTAGCAACAACAAGAAGCTGCAGCATACCTAAACGCTAATGTCTATTACAGCCGCAGCTAGGTGCTACAATCTTATAGCTTGCGAGCAAGCAGTAAGGTTCACAAAAAAGATCAAAAGTTCAAAATTCAAAAGAAAAGCCTAGTTTAGAACTTAGAAGTTCAAGGAACAATATCCTGCATATTGAATTGATCATAGCTAATGCATCCACACTCACTATTATTGTAATTATAATGCTAAAAGTTTAATGTGATCAACTAATTGTAAAAATGAGATGATTTCAGCTAATGCATCCATGCCTTCTTTGAGTAAGATATTGAAAAGAAGTAGCTAATATGTTTCTTTCTATTTTTAAGATTGACTGGGCAGTCAAAATCTGATTTACAACATAAAAATATTAGGACAATTTTTTAAAAGCGATTTCAGTGATGATTCCCAAGTTCCAAGCTTAGAGCAACGAAGCACTTCTGTAATCAACAGAATGAAGCACTTCAAAGGTCCTGATAATGCCTAAACTATATCTACTTATAATCCATTATTAAACCTTCTCAAGTGTAATAACATCGTAAATCAAGACACAACTGATAAGAAAATTGTTGGACATTTTCAAATGAATATGGGATACAATCTCATTTCAGAATAAAAGTAAAAGTTATAAGTGTTGGAAATTAGAAAATAAAAAAAGAGTTATGTATGTTGGAAATAAAAAAAAATCATGTTTGTTGAAAAAGATCAACAATTGTAACTGTTTGAATAAAAAGAACCTTCTTTTAACAACAGAACGTATAACGGAAAACATTAATATCTTTTCTTCTTCTCTTAAATATTTTCTAAGTTTTTTTTTTTATATCATTTCATCGTAGAAAAAATTTATAAAAGTTTGATAATCTTGTTATACTTTAGTGAATATATTATTTGTACAAAATACCGTCAATCACTAGCTTTCTTATATCTTCGAGGTTTATATATCGGTAACTTTTTTGCACACTATAGTAACCTTTGGTATGAAGAAAGTGGGAACACATTTCTCGTAATATGCCGAATTAAATTACATTGTAATATTTGTTTTACAACAAACCATTACAAGATTACAATGTAATCACATTACAACCAATAGATGAAATATAATTGCAGTCCAAAACTAATACAATCAGATTGCATTACTCTCTACAATGTTTTTAAAGACATTTACCTTTTAATTTTGTTATTTTGTTAAAAATATTTTATAATGTTATAATTTGTTTTTTTTATATAAATTTCGAGAATGTTTTTTAATTATTCTCAATAGTCATAGTAATTGTCAATAAAATTTATATTGTCTTTTAAAGGAAAAAAAATTAAAATAAAATATATAATATAAAAAATTATATTAAAATAAAAATAAAATATATAAGATTATAATAAAATAAAAATAAAACATATAACATTAAAAATATATTTAAGAAATAATATTATATAAAAATTAACAATAAAAAATACAAATATATTAAACTGGCATTTTAATAAATATGAATAATTCTAGAAATTGACATTACATTTCTAGCAAAATATTTGTAAACTAAATGCTGTAATGTTATCTTACATTTTAATCATAATTTTACTTGTACACCAAATGTTGCAACGTTATATTTCTTACAATCACATTGCTTACAATGACATTGTTTACAATCACATTATTTGTAATCATATTATATTGAAAAGTACCAAACACCACCTATAAGTGGGGACGAATAAAATCTTAAGGACAGTGGTATTGATACACGTCTTGAAGCCAATTTCTACATTTTCCAGTTCGGTGTTTTAACGATCTTAAGGTTTTATTTTCTTCTCAACAATGGCTGTTGCATGTGGAACATTAAGAGAATTGAACTCTAACTTTGTGAAATTGGAGTAGTTTGATGATAGTAACTTTCTAAGATGGTAGAAGATTATGCATTTCCTATTATCAACATTGAAGGTTTCATTATTTTGACAAATTTCACAGATAGCTTCATGAACATGAATGGATGGCATATATGCCACTAAATTTTAGAATTTAATAGCTTCAGGGTAGTATAGTTGCAATGACCTTAAACTTTTAGGTCGCAAGCCAAAAATGTCAAATTGTTCATCCTTTTCAACAACATTTAAACTTAAAGGTTAAATTATGCAATTAATCTTTATACTATGCAAAAAGTATAGATTTAGCCTCTATACAATAATTTGTGTGAATTGAATCATTTTACTTTACTAATTTTTTAATTTCAGTTCTTAACTTTAATCCTGTTAAATTGGATCGTTAAGTATGTCGATGTAGTATTTTGATCAAGTTGACATGGCAAAACATTTATCTTGTAAAAAAAAATTAAACTTTTCACATGAGTTTAACAAAGAAATTAGAAAAAACACCCTAACTCTAAATTAAAAATTAAATGAGATGAACAAAAAACCATTAAGAACTTTCAAAAAAACAAAACAATTAAGAGAGAAAGAAAAAAAATCTACTGTTGAAGAGGGACGATCAAGAGAGGGAGAATCAACTGATTTTGAATTTGGAATTAAAGGTAGGGAAAATAATGGGTTTTCTTTCTGAAGATTCAACTAGTTTTTGAATCAACAATTTTTTTTTGAAAATTCAACTGGTTAATATAAAGACTTTGTTGCAATTTCATCTATATTTATTTCTTTTAACCACGTAGCAGATCTAGTGCTGACTATCTGCTCAGCAATTGCAAATGCAGACTTGGTTTTCTCGGAAACTTGAGACTTCTAGTCCATTTCCCACACTTTGTTGTTCACCATGGTTGTGCCAGCATTTATTTTCTCAATTAAACCAATCTTCTGATCCAAAAAAGCAACTTTGGCAGCGGCAATTGATGTGAACTGATGCTTCTCATCAAAGGCCTTTGTATTTAACCGATTGAATTTTCAATGAAAAATTGTTAATTCAAAATCAGTTAAATCTTCAAAAAGAAAACCTATTATTTTCCCTACCTTCAATTCCAGATTCAAAACCAATTGATTCTATTCTCTTCCCTCTTCGGTTGTAGATTTTTTTTCTCTCTTATATCGTATTTTTAAGTTCTTAATGTTTCTTGTTAATCTCATTTAATTTTTAATTTAGGGTTAGGTGATTTTTTTTAATTCTTTGTTAAACTTACATGGAGAGAGCAATTATTTACTAGGTAAACGTTTTGTCATGTCAGCATTATATGACGTCAGCTCTATTAATGCAACATCAGCTTAGTAAAAAATGTCACATCAATATACTTATGTTTGAGTTAGATACTGAAACTAATAAATTAACAAAGTATAAGGACCACATTCACACAAATTATTGTACACAGGTTAAATTCATACTTTTTGCATAATACAGGGACTAATTACATAATTTAACCAAACTTAATTGATGCCATTCCAAAGAAAAACATTTGTTCTTCATTTTAACAGTCATCAAAACACTGCCCGAGGGCTTAAAAATAATGCATACTTGTCTTTAAACAATAGAGAATATTCATTGTCAATTAATTGACTGACACTAAGCAAATTTGGATAATACTTGGCACTAGAATTACATTTGAGACATACTTGGTGCCTGCAGGGGTAGAAATAGCAATTGTACCCTTGCCTATAGCCTCCAAGTAGTCTCCATTCCCAATTTCAATTCTTTCAAACTGACATTGATCAAGGGAAGAGAATATGGAAGCATTTGGTGTCGTGCTTGATCAAGCACTGTCAAGGAGCCAAGTTTCTGAAAACTTTTCCAAAATGCCCTCGGATGCCATGAACAACAATTCTTTTGTTGTCTCAACTTCTTCTGTCACTTGAGCTTGTTGATTTTGTTGATTTGTTTTGTTTTTACAAACTCTCTTAACATGGCCTAACTTATTGCAACTCCTGCATTTGACATTAGGCCTAAAACAATCAAAATTCTCTGAATGATTTCCTTTTTTTATAATAGGTGCAGGGAGGATACCCGTGTTTCTCACCTTCCACTTCTTGATTTGTAACAGGTTTTCTATCTTTGTCTTTCTTGTCACCATAAGACTTCTTACCATTGCTTTCTAGGACTGTTTTGTCCTTGAACCTAGCTGGCAAAGCTGTCTCAATGTGCTCTTCAAGTCTAATTTGTTCTATCTCCTTTGATCAAAAGCTTGAAGTGCATTAACCAACTCTTATAAGATCATCATTGTTTTGATTCCTCAAGAGCTGTAATTTTTTACTCAAATCTCTCAAAAATGCTTACAAGTACCTTTTTCACAATTCTTGCATCTGACAACTCAGCTCCTATAAGCCTTACTTGGTTGACAATCTTCATGAGCTTATCCACATAATCCTTCACTATCTCATCCTCTTTCATCTTCAGCACTTCAAATTGTCTCATTAGGTTTATAACTTGCATTTTCTTGGTTCTATCAAAACCATTAAACTCTTATTTGAGCTTTTTTTTTCTTTTCTCTTTTTTCCTTTTTTTTTCTTTTAAGATTGCTACTGATCTCTTCTTTGAGCTTGTCCCAAGCTTCTTTAACTGTTTCACAAGCCGTTTCACAAGCCATGATTTTTGTGAAAATGATGTTTTTCACAGCATTGTGAATGTAGGACAAGGCCTTGTATCCTTTAGCCATATCTTCACTATGTTGTCTTATTTGGGCTATGGTGGGATTGGCTCTTAGTGCCAGAGGCTCACCTCCTTGCTCAACTACTTCCCAGAAGTCAAATGCTCAAAGGAAGGCCTTCATTTTGACTGTCCAAACAACATAATTTTCACCATTGAAAACTAGTGGTGAAAGGGATGAAGTGCTACCACCTGAAGCCAAGTTCTGATAAAGTGTTTTTGATTTTATTTTATTTTTTTGTGAAGGTTTTCCAAATTTGCTAATAGGCCTTTAAGACCATGAAAGCTCTGATATCATGTTGTTTTTTTGAATAGGGGTAGGATCAACACAGCATATTAAAAAACAAGCATGAAGAACATAGTAAGTGAAGTATTTTTTCTTAACAATAGGCTACTTCTGATGTTCATTCATAGAAGGAGAGATATACTACAAAACGTATATGGCAAGCTTTGTACAGTATGTAGATATTTAATTATATGCTAACCATTACATTAGTAAGCTATTTAGCTGTCATAAACTTGAGAGTAAGCAGCCGTCATGGTACAAAATAACAAAGCATAGACCTTTGGTTAATAATATGTCTTGAGAGAGTCTTCAATGCACCTCTTAATTCAGCAATAGAGACAGCATTGCATGCAAAATTTAGAGACAAAGCTATGGTTGAAGGCAATGCAAAGAAATGCTATGGTGATACAAAAGACAAAGGGAAGAAGGGAAAATAACAGCAGACTACAAGGTAGAAAAGGCATATACCCTCAATACCCTCATTGCAAGAAAATGAACCAAGTAGAAAATTTTAGGCCAGGAATGAGATGTAGAGGCTGCAATTAATTAGGACACATTGAAAAGGTTTTTAAGAATAAAACAAACCCTCAAAGCTAGCCTGCACAAGTCACAGACAAGGCTGATGCAGTAGACGAACAATTGTTCACGGTAAAAAGTAGCACAACAAACAAAAAGAGTGAGACTTGGCTAATTATAGTGGTTGTACCAACCACATGACACCAAATGCTGCACTATTCATCAATCTGGACTCCTCATACTGGTACAAAGTTAAAATTGACAATGGTGAGTGCCTACATGCAAAAGGAAAAGACACTGTTGTAGGAGTATGTTATTGATGTAGTGGTTACACTTGAGATCAGTCAAAATTTACTTAGTGTAGGCCAAATTATGGAAAAAACTATGCCTTAGTTTTTTAAGATAAGACCTGCACTGTGTATGAGCCTACTGGTACACTGCTAATGATTGTCAGTATGAAGAATAAGAGCTTTCCACTAGAATTGAATCAATTATGCATGCATGCACATTCAATTATCCAGTTCTAAGGTACATGTATCTTGGCCGATAATTTTCTTGTGATAGATCGATAATTTTTTATATAAATAACAATTACTGTTATTGTATAAAAAATTTAAAATTTCGCATTCAACGTAAAGAAACTAACACATAAATGGTTCTCTAGTAGCCATTTTGTCATGCCATTATCTTCTAACATTTCGCCTGCATTGAAGGTCAAAAGGGTGGCATTGGTTGAAATACATATGAAACTTTTTTGTTGTTTTGAAATTAAAGTAAGAAGACAGGAGTATTAGTAATTGAAAGCAATGATGGAAAGCAAATGCAATGAAATATATACCATCCATTGAAAAGAATGAATAAATGAAGACAGGAGTATTAGAAATTGAAAGCAATTTACACACAAAAACAAAAATGACAGAGACCAACCGGTAGAAAAACGGTGACCCTTGGGGAGTGGACTTTGTTGAGTGGCTAGGCCCAGTTAGTTGACGTGGCCAGCTCTAGGTAAACCTAAAGGAGTGAACAAGAAAATGGGTAATTTATGATTGAGTTCAAACTTGGCTTAAACTGCTACAGTTTTTACTAAAACCTAAGTTACTTTCTAACATCCCCACCTCTGAGACCAATCATTTAGAGGTACTCTCTCCCTTTCCTTTTGATAAACCCACACAAAGATTTATTCACAAATGTTAAATCTTTAGCTTAAGCACTATATATGTTCATTCTATCTACTTCTTCCTATATACTTTCTCTTTCTGTGTTCATGTTTTGTTGCTGATTAAGAACTAAGAATAGATGATTTAAATTTGCTTTGTTGTATCTAATTGTACTCCTCTTGTGTTTGTTTCTGCCTTGTGCACTAAAGAATAGAAAAATCTGCGCAGTTATCACGTTACGACTGAGTTAATAAAATTTTAGGGAAGGGTAGCAAGCACCTTGAATTGGATTATGCATCCTTCAGTTCATAATCTTATTTCTCCTTGTGTAAGGTAGGTAACTAACCGATGGAGTCTGCTAATTGGATCCAAATCAAGCTTAGTCAAGCAAAATAATTTTGATACTTGAAGAAACCCTATATGAGCTGGAATCTGAATAGGTATTACTAGCAGTAACATCTATTAGTTCCCTGATCCTAAACTTGTGCTTGTCTCGTTTAACAAGAAGTAATTGAGTATTCAAAAGACCAAATGAACATCTTTTATAACTAATAGATAATCAGTTAGCAGTAGATAGCTTTCATATTGTTTGCAGCAATTAACATGGCAAGTGAATGGTTGTGATCTCTTGTCCATCTCTGTGTCAGTAATTTTTATTTGGAAAGGATGTTTTTGAGATATATTATGGCTCGGAGGTGATCTTCTCGGTGCAGTTTACTTTCGAATCCTTGTCATTTCAGCAAGGGTTATAAGTCCAATAATTAAAGTAGTTGAAAGTACTTCTGCATAAGAACTGTGTTCTAAATCTGAATACTATTGATTGCCAGTGTGTGAACTAAAAACTTGTAGATGTGCTCTCGTTCTAACTTTTATTTACTTTGTTTTATGAACATTAGTTGTGGGCAGGTAGGATGACTCTGCTTTCGAGAATTAGGACAATACTGAAATCCAAAGAAGAGAAAGCATTCATAAGGAATGGAAGCATTTTATTACAGGAGCTCGTTGCCTTTTGTAATGGCAAATGTAATCCTATTTGTGGCTTCTCTGCCAAGGAGCTCAAGAGAGCAACAAACAACTATGACCTGCGACGAGTTTTACATAAGAATAGATTTTACAAGTTCTACAAAGGTCTTCTGAGAGACCAACCAGTGCTCATTAAGAAGTTTAAAGGCAATTTTGAACGATGCGAAGTTGTTTTCAATGAGATTGTGGTTGCATCGCTGATGAGTGTCCATAAGAATGTCTTGAAGTTGTTGGGATGCTGCTTAGAGACTAAAGTTCCTACTCTAGTATTTGAATTTGCAGAGAGCGGAAATCTTGGTGATCAAGTTTCTAGGCAGAATAATAACTGTCATTTTCAGCCTTTATCATGGAGATGTAGATTAAAAATTGCAATGGACATTGCCAATGTGGTTGCTTACCTCCACACTGCATTCCCCAAGCCTATCATCCATAGAGATATCCGCTGCTTGAATATCTTCCTGAGTGAAGACTGTACGGCCAAACTATCGGATTTCTCTGTGTCAAGGTCATTTTCTGATGATGAAGTGGATGTAAAGGATGAAGTGCCAGAAATAATGGGACTTACTACAGCTGAGTATATGGCTAAGCAGGATGTTTGTAGCGTTGGTATTCTTATGTTAATTCTTTTGACTGGACAAAATGAAATCTGCAAAGACCCTCTTGAAAACAATAAAAGAATCTATATAGCAGATTACGTTAGAAAATATGACTTCGATGAGATTTTGGATCCCATGATTTTCAAAGAGATGTTGCTTGAGGAAGTGCAGCAAGTGGAAGCTTTTAAAGCACTTGTCATGAACTGCATTTGCGAATCAGCAGGAGATAGGCCAACAATGACTGATGTGGCAAAGGAGCTCAGGCGGATTAATCAAAGGAGCTTTACGCAGGATATTGTCCACATTACAAACTGCAGAGATTCAAGTTCTCCAACAAATATAGACTAGCCTAGAACTTGAGATCGATGTGTTGTTGGAGAAATTTTTAACACTGTTAAAACCTTATGTTTAGCTTGGGTAGTGTTTAGTCAATAAAAACTGAATGTTCATGTTATTAAATTGTTAATGTTTAATGTGCACAAGAAATCCGATAATACAAAAGATCCTAAATTCAAAACTCAAAATTAATCTGTCATTAGCTTTTTAATAGTTGTGAGATTAAGAATTAGGCGATTATTGAAGAGAGAAGATAGAGCAAGCTACCTGTCATGTCGTTGAAATTTTGGAATTTTTTGTCCTGAATTTATCATCTATCGAATGAAGAATACAGCAGAGTTCATTATGCAGAACATTTGCAGATAACAAATAATCATACTCTAGTTTATCATGAAGCAAAAAAGCACCAGACTCTAGGACTCAGTAGTTTGCAAATAGCTCAAAATCTGAAGCAGGTAAACCTGCAGCTTCAGCAGATGTAGAAGTCTTACCCTAATTATCCAGGAGTACAGCATTGACCCTTTTACTACTTGAGTTTATCCAGCTTAAGGTTTGAAAGCCGCAAATTTCAAATTTGCATTTACCCACCCCACATAATATAGATCAAGAAATCCAAATTGTCCTCTTGGGGCATTCCTATCTTGAATGGAAATTCGGTTGCATCCACTTACTTTGTCCTAAACAAGAAAGCAGATGAATCCATCAATATGCTGCAACCATTTGTTTCTAAACGCCATGAAAAGTTCTATCAGATATGAAATTGTTGTATTCTACCTATACAAGAACTGTTTTATGTCTTTTATGAGGCAGGCTAAAACTGCTATACGGCTGCATCCTTGCGATGTTGTGTTTTAGTAGATGTAGGATAAGTATGAAACAGAGCAAGTGAAGATAGTTTCGTTATAACAGTAGGCTACATATTTCTGATATGCATTGACTTAGTTTGTATACATAGCAAAACTTAACAATTAAGCTTTGAACGGTAGCTAGGCGCAAAACTTAACAATTAAGCTTTGAACGGTAGCTAGGCACAAGAATACATTCTAATCATCACATAAGTCATTCACTAGATGCATAGCTATCATAATTTGACAGAAGGCTAGCTGTCTTAAGACAAAATGGTCACATATGATCCTAAGGTTAATAGCATGAACTAACGTGGTTTTCAATGCAAGTCCTATTTCAACATGCGACACGCTTGTAAGAAAAATGCCACCAAACAAGAGAGCAGGATTTTCCTCCAAAGGGGGCAAAGATATATTTACCTTTGTTCATTAACCAATAGAAACATAAATCTCAAGCTCGTTGTATTTTGGACTAGTACAGTAACTACAATTAAGTTGAATTATTAATATGCCAAAGAATTTCTACAACCAAGAGCTTTAATCCAAAACCAAAACTCCACGACATTATCCCGATTTTTAATATGTTTTGAGTCAAAGAATTCGGTAATTATTGAAGAGTGAAGCCTACGGAAGCTGCCTTTTTCTAATAAAACTATTATGTTTTCCTTATGGAAGTTAGTTTCACCCACGTATGCCATTGGCTCAGACCATTGCAATCAAAGCTTTGCACTTCTGATCAAAAATTAGACTGTACGTGGGAATTCCACAGATGCCTGGGAAGACTCCTACATCTGCTGCAGCTGCAGGTTTTACCTACTTCAGATTTTGTGCTATATGCAAACTCCCTTTCTGAGTCCTAGAATCTGGTGCTTGTTTTGCTGCTTGATTTCGGATTAAACATTCACAGGTACTTTCTTTACGCGCCAAAATATTTTTATTATAGTTGCATGTTTTGCAGTTTTATCAGTTTTGTTCTTGGATTCTCTGTAGAAAAATAACCGGACACTAAGCTTTTTTACTTTTTTGGGGTGCAAATTAAACTGGATTCTTAAACTCAGTAAATCTTGAAGAAGCTACTTTTAAAATTAAGCACTTATCCAAGAAAAAAAATTGCTTATTAAAGAAGAAAGAAAAGGTCAATAGGCATGCATGGTTCGCATGGAGAACTATCTGAAGCAAGGAAAATGGGCTGAACAATACGCATTTTGCTTGACCAAGTCGATGTCTAGGTTCAGCAACTCAAATGATATAAAAATACTAGGATTGATGAGGTCCAAGCTATCAACAGAAAATCTGCTTTTTTTTCCTACTTTATTTTTCTGATATGATCCTCTTTATGCACTTTTCCTGTACTGCTAGTAGTAGTAATTTCTTATAGTTTCAATTGACAGGCAAGATGAATTGGTGTTTCAAAGTAAAGAAGAGATCAAATGATGAGACATTTTTCATGGAGAATGGGGCAATGTTACTAGAGGAACTTATTGCCTTCTGTAATGGCAAATCTAACCCTATTCAAAACTTCTCTGCAGAAGAGCTGAAGATAGCAACCAATAACTACGGTGAAGGTCGATGCTTTCTGCGTAGTCATGACAACTTTAATTCAATTGTAGATTACTCTGAAACAGTCCTCCAAATGTTAACAGAAACCTATCCTGAACGAACATGGGGTGCTGACTATTACAACTTGTATGAAGGCTATTTAAAAGATCGGCCAGTTTCTGTGAAGAAGTACATTAGCATTGATGTTTTGAGTAAGATTTTCAAAGACATTGCCATTGGATCTCAAATGAGTGCTCACAAGAATGTTTTAAAGCTTTTGGGATGTTGCTTAGAGACCAAATATCCTATTATAGTGTATGAATTTGTAGGCACAAGAATCTTATCTGATTTTCTCTGTGATGCTAATGGAGCACAATGTCAGCCACTACCATGGAGATGCAGGTTGAAGATTGCGGTCGATTTAGCTAGTGCAGTTGAATATCTCCACACTGCCTTTTCCAAACCAGTGATCCTTCATCGGGACATACGATCCTCAAATGTCATATTAGATCAGGACAACGTTCCAAAACTGATTGATTTTGCACTATCCATATCCATTCCTGAATGTCAATTACATGTAGAAGAGTTTGAATCTAAGTATCTTCTTACCCTTGATGTTTTTAACTTTGGTGTGCTTCTACTACAGCTTTTAAGTGGAAAGAAAAAATTAGAACACTTACCATTTACCATACGAATGGATAGCCTGGAGCACCTTGCTGAGAACAATCAATCCAGTGGTGTGATTGATGATAGAATAATTGAAGAAGGAATCGAGCAGCAGCAGTTGTTGGATTTTGCAAGACTTGTCCGTAGATGCTTCTCTGAAGAAACAGGTGAGAGGCCAACAATGATTGAAGTGGCCAGAGAGCTCAGACAAATTTATAAATGTTTAGTATCACCCTCTTAGCCTAGCCTCAGGCAGATATTTATGCAGCTTCTAGTTTGTTTCAACTTTTTTGGAAAGTCAACAAGGCATGAAAGATTCTGCAGCGCTTTGTTTTAAATGGCACGAACATGAACCTGTCTTAATCTGTTGTGAGCCTAAGAATTAGGTAATAAGCATCTCTCCAACTATTTCCCTTAATTCAAAACACTATCTGGTTGGGATGAAGAAAGAATTGAATTTGTTATGCCACTCTGAATGGATTTTTTGCCCCCCTTTTCTTATGGCGGGGTGTTTTCTCTCTGTATATATTTAACTAGGGAGGACATCTAACAAAGAATAATTGTTGAATTTAGCATTTGTTTTCTTTTGCTTTGCTTAATTTGGTGATATGCAAACTACTTGAAATAGGAACATATCTGTACTACATATGGCTTAATTTTGACAACTGCATGTTTGGAAAGGTAAGAGGCAAGCCAAGGGTGAGTTCAAAGTGGATCACACTTTATTAATGGAGAATGGACGGATATTATTACTAGAGCTCGTTGGCCGTTGCCTTTCATAATGGCAGAAGTAATCCTATCCGCAGCTTCTCCACAAAGGAGCTCGGGAGAGCAACAAACAACTATGATGAACAACAATGTTTTCTCTATGAGAGGACCGGCTGGTCTCTCTGAAGATGCATGACATAAACCATCCATTTAAACTAACTGCAGACATGAGTTTCAAAGATATTGTGATCGGTTCACAAATGAGTGTCCACAAGAATGTTTTACAGCTTTTGGGATGCTGCTTAGAGACTACACATATAACTATAGTTTATGAATTTGTAGGCAAAAAAACCTTCTGTAGCTGTATTTCTTCTGATATTAGTGGACCACAACATCAACAACTACCATGGAAATGCAGGTTGAAAATTGCAATGGATTAGCCAATGCAGTTGCATATCTCCACACTGCACTTTCCAGACCTTTTATCCATCCAGATATTCGATCTTCAAATACCATACTAGATCAGGACAATGTTCCTAAGCTGATTGATTTTTCACTGTCTAATTCTATTCATGAAGGTCAATCACACGTAGAGGGCATCGTGGGGGTGGTGTGGGGGTGGGGGGGTTGGTGTGGGGTGTGGCTTGGGGGGGATTTGTGGTGGGGTGGCGAGTGTCAACCTTTGCACCTGATCAGGCCCTTATGGGCTACTTAACTGAGAAGGCAGATGTCCATAGCTTTGGAAAGATTCTATTTCAGCTTTTACGTGGACAAAGGCCATCATATTACATAAATGTGGATTCTATAGTGCTAGACAGTGTAAAGCACTGGGTAGAAAATAATCAGTTCAGCAGAGTAGTTGATCACAGAATAGCCATAGAAGGAATTGAGCAGGAACAGTTGCTGGATTTTACAACACTAGCCCGTGAAGGAGAAGAAAGGCCGAAAATTATCAAGGTGGCAAGAGAACTTAGTTTATTTAACTAACCTTAATCGGGCATTAAGATAATAGCAGTACTAACCTTAGGAACAAAATTCATGAGACAAGGGAGCCATCATTAAGGAGACCAACAACTTTAAGTAAAAATAAGGTTGAAGCACCTACAAGCTAAAATTTTATAAAAGAGCCACACAAAACAAGAACAATGAGAGTATTTTCCACACTCAAAAGGGGAATTAACCAGTCGTGTTTCACTTAGTCTTTCTTCTGATTTAAAAGTAGAATCCACACCATCACCCAGTATCCCTAGTCAAAGAGCTGGATTTAAATCCCGCTGTCCCCAAATGAAAAGTAGAATCAAACACCCAGCTTTCTTTAATATTACGATCCCAAACACCTATTCGAGGGAGGTATAACTCAAGCCACTTTGACTAGGATTGCAGCTTTCACTACACTTGAGATCTCCAAAGGAATATCATACTTTATTTACAGCATAATTTCATACATTAGATAAACTCCACTCTACTAAACCTTAAACCATCCTCAACTAATTAAAATCCATGGTTTCACTTGTATCAAAGTAGAATCCACTCTACCAAACTCACAAAATAGGTTAAACCACAACTTTAATTAAAAGAGGTGGATTTGCTACATCCCAGCAGAACAAGTTTGGTTCTGGATGGTTTTCAGAACACTGCTTAAAAGAATGGACTGATGCAATAACAATAAAAGAAAATATAAAGGAATAGAGAAGGATTTATTGCTTGGAAACAATACATATATAGTTTCCATTCAAAGAAAAAGGGAGAGGTAAGCATAGAAGTAAACTGGTCTTCCAACAAACAAGCTTGATGTAGCTTTGTCATGAAATTGGTATCCTCAGCTAATGGACATGTCTTTACTCTCCTACTTCTAATTAGTGGTACACAAGCATCTTGATCTCCACCACAACATCACAACAAAATTTCTTGGCAAATTCATTTCTACAATATATTTCAATCTATTAATTTTTGTCTGGTCAACCATTTATGAAGAAAGCATAACTTGATTCCCATAACCATAACAGCTGTCTACTTTGAACAATTTTTTCCACTATGATCATAACTACCATTCAACCTAAATTATGAAAATCATGCAAAGGGAGTCAGTAAAAGCATTTAAAACAGTACAACAGACTCAAGAAGAACAACTATTGATGCACTTATAATGTACCTTTAAGCCACCATACTCTTAAGTTTGTTTGATTTGCAAAGACTTTTGAACTTGAAGAAGGCTATAGTAACTTGATGAATTATACAGATGCAAAAACTCAAAAGTTCCTTGATTGAATAGCTTACAGGAAAGATGATGAGGAGTGAAAGAACCAAAACAAACATGCTTAGAGTAGAGAAAGAGAAGATGCAAATAGCTCTGGCTTGGCCATATGTCTTTCATGCTTGCATCGCATTCTTTGCAGATGACCTAACAAACATGTACAGCAAGAGCCACAATAACAGCTTCAGACGCACACATTGCCGAGGAAGGCAACATCAGCGACATTACATTCCTTCAAGATTCAGAGATGTTGCTCGTCAAAAGTCATACGATGTGATTGATAAGATCATATATTGCAAGTATGTCTAATTTACACGAAAGAAGAGGATTTTAGAATTTTAAAAAAAAAAAAAAAGAAAGAAAGTAACCAAATGTATACACCACTGCTTGCACAAGAAGCCAAAAAAATGCAACTGATATGGTGCTTTCTACCACTGCTCATTTGATCCTCAAACTTCAACTCCTACGATTGCTTATTATAATCAAGTAGGAAATTAAATAATACAGAACAAGGTATCCTGCAAACAAAGAGTTCTGCCTTAGTGCTTTCCAAATTGATAGCACTATCATTTTAAAGGAAAAAAAAAATCTAAGACAACAGAAAACAAAATAAGAAAACATAGACTAGTAGAATAAGTACATCAATTTTCTCTTCTTCTTCGAATGATTATATAATTCTTTTGACCAACGTAAAAATTAGCCTTGTGAAACAATAATAGTCAATTTGAATGAATTTTCTTACCAGTTTTGTAAACCTGCTTAGCTTACTCCAGCTAGAAATAAATTGACTTGAAATTTGGAAACCTTTTGTAGCATTGTCTCAAGAACTTGAGCAAATACTGACCTGCAAGAGAAGATAAAATGAACATTTGAAATATATACATGTATATATGCATTTGCAATTGGAAAAGGGAGAAAAAGAAAAGCTATGAATGGGCTATGTTTTACAATGGTAGCGACTCCATGTTCATAAGCAATACCTGTAATTGAGCACGACCATACTACTATGACTTAGAGTCAAAAGGAGCAGATTTTAAACTACAGTAAGCATAAAAAAGTGAAGTTATCTTTGTTTCAGCTGCATGGAATGCTTTGAAGAACATGCTGATTAGAGAGGGATGAAGGACCATCTGCAATTGTTCTGCTAAGGAGAATATTATACCTTTAAAAGGTTAGCAGAACTAGAATGAATGGTAAACCATATAACAGAGCTCAACCATGTTCTGCCCATAGGTTATCTAGACACATTAAGAGAGAGAGAGAGAGAGAGAAACAAGAATACCTGCAAGCTGCAAAATGCCAAATCAGCCTTCTTTCTCAATTCAAGAGTGCCTGCAGGCTGCATAATGCCTGATCAAGGAGTAAAATAGTGCCTTCTTCCTCAAGTTAATAGGAAGGAATTAGTAACCACTTTGAACATTTACAGATCATAAACCTTGTTTGGATTTATTGCACAAATGTTGGCTGAGAAGAAGTCACTTCATATAAATGCTTTGATAGTCTTCACAGTTTCTGAGAAGTGCACAAAAAGATTCACCTGTTGAATTACTAGACAACAGATCCACTAGCATGGCTGCTGTGGAAATATATGCAGAAAATCCTTTCTTAACCATTTCATGAAGAATTTGTGCTACCCTCGATATGTCATTGTTTTGAAGACATCCTTGGATCATCGTATTATAAGAGCAACTATTTGGCATGCAACCATCCACTTCCATTTTCCTAAGCAACTTATATGCTTCATTTGGTAGCCCTTCTTTACACAGACCTTTAATCATTATGTTATAAGTGTAAACATTAGTATGTAATCCTCTGACTGTGAGTGCATAAAATAATTTCCTTGCAACTTTAAGTTGCCCAACTTGACACAAGCCATTAATTAAGATATTATAGTGGACAATGTCAGGTTCCAACCCACTGTTCTGCATTACATGAAAAAGTCCCAATGCATCATTAATTTGACCATGCTTGCACAAGCCATCTAACAAAGTAAAGTAAGTGATCTTGTCTGGTACCGTGCCATGTGCACCCATTTCTTTGAAAAGTTCTTGTGCAGCCGAGAGTCTCCCTATCAGTGACATGCCACTTATAAGAGTGTTGTACGTAACAGTGTCAGGTATTGATCCATTTTGAGTCATTTCATGAAAAAGTTCCACTGCCTCATTCATCCTTCTAGCTTTACAGTATCCATTGATCACAGTGTTGTAGGTAAAAGCATCCACACCATAACCACTACTAACCAGAAAATTCAGAAGTTTCCTAGCCTCATCCATTTCACCTCGCCCACAATATCCATTCATCAAAGAATTATAAGTAAACATATCAGGCTCAAAACCTAGCTGAATCATTCTTTCAATAATATCTTGAGCCTCTAAAACCCTACCCCCTTTACAAAGTGCATCAACCAAAATATTATACGTGACGACATCTGGTTTGCAATTGTTAGCCACCATTTCATTCAATAATCTTGTAACCACCTTCCACTGACATGAATTACACATTGCATGAATTAAGGAATTATAAGTGACAACAGTTGGTGGAATGCCTTTACCTTTCATTTCTGAGAAAAGCTTCAAAGCCTCAGCTGCATGCTTATCCTTACAAAGGCCGTCAATGATGATGCTGTATGTTGTAGTGTTAGGTTCACAACCTCTTTTCTTCATAACCTTTAAAAATCTAATAGCCCCATTAGTGTCACTTATTTTACAAAGACAGTTTACTATGGTATTATAATGGATTACATTAGGCTTATATTCTTCCTGAACCATGTCATTAAACAACCTCACAGCTTGAGCTACTTCACCTCCAATACAGAGTCCATTGATCAAAGTGAAGAATGTTACGATACTTGGTTGAATACCCAGCTTCAACATTTTCCCAAAAACAGAAAACCCAAAATCCAGACGATGCAAGCGGCAAAAACAATTAAGCGAGATGTTAAGAGTACAAACATCAGGATGAATTCCTAGTAATTCCATTTGTCTAATAAGAGAAAGAGCAGTTGGGTAATGCTTCATTCTAACAATGGCCCCTACTAATTGATCAAATTTCATAACAGAAGGACGTGGATGCATACCTACCATCTGATAAAACTTGTTTAAGGCATCATCAATATTATCAAACACATACTCGGATTTCTTGCGATGAGTAGTAGAGAAATAAGAGTTCTGGAAATAAAAGAGAGCCCTTTTCTTATTTAAAACAGAGAAATAATTGAACAACGTGAAGGGAAGAGAATTGACAGATTTGGGGTTACCCGATTCCAATTGTTGAAGAAGATCAAAGGCAGAAGAAGAGAAAAGAGAAGCGCTTTTCCAACCCCTCACCATCATCAAGAAAATGCCAAGTTCCAACTATCCTTCAGTAGTCGGATACGAGACCCGCAACACTCCAATGATGAATCGGACTCAAAACTTGAAATTCGGACTCACATCCAACCGACCCGCTCCATTTAAGTCATACATTATTTCTAACAGCGGGTTCGGGTCAGGTCAACTTACCAGTACTATAAATTAAATTCATAACTTAAAATTCGAATCCTTTAAACTTTCTTCGATATTAGACAGTCTTGAATTTGGGTTTATTTTGAATTCAGAAAATTTTTTAATTCAAATTATTTGTGTTGGAGTTTGAGTCATTTTCAATAACTTCAGGACTGTTTTAGATATTATGTTAGTTATTTCTTTTAAATTATGATCAAATAAATAAATTTACTTATGTCAAGTTAATATCAATAATTAATTACTGATTTTTTAGACATAATTTATTCAATAAGATGAGATATTCTGAGCCAGATAATAATATTAATTTATTGTATAATTTCTTGAGGTTGAGAGGTATATAAATTATAAGTTAAACCTAATAAAAACCCTTAATGATTGTGTAACAGCGTATTTTCTATAGCATGTTTCATGCAAGCAAATTGCAAATCCTTCATACGCAATCCTTTTAAATATTTTTAGAGTACTTTGGAGTAATTGGTAAATCTCAGTATGACCAGAAATGAAGGACAAGAATTTGCCTATTTATGAGAGAATTAAAATGCCAATAAGATAATTATTTGTATTAGCTTAAGGGGCTTGCTTGGCTTGATGAAGGATGGAAGACACTTTCGAATTGAATTATAGATTTGATAAACTTAATAAGTTACAGTACCCATGGTCTACTAATATTTTGTCACCATAAAAATAGAAGCAAAGACTTCCTGGTTATTAAAGAAAGTGAACAATTTTAAAATTTAGAGAAAGTTCATCCTTCATTAATGATACCTAACCGCCTTAAATATAAGAAAAGAAAAACCACTCCTTAAAACATGTATTAAGAAAGGAAAAACTATCAAAGAGTAGTCACCAACGTGAACACATAGCAAATAACTACTGGTTCATGGGTACATGGTTTTAAACCACTAATGAGAACATGTCCATGAACTCAACTTACATGAAAGGAAATAACTACCTACAACAAACGGCCAAAGTCTGCAACTCTCTCCTCAATTTCAACACGTCTTTGAAGTTGAGCTTGGTTGGCTCACACAGCTTTCTTACAGGTTTGTTTTTCAACAATCTTTGTCATGAACAACGCCTCATTACAATCTTCTTTCTCCTCAACGGCTACAGTCTTTTTTTCATTGCATATACCTTTGTTTTGGCAAACCTTCTCAATGTACCTCATTTAATTGCAATATCGACATTTCACATTAGGAAGAAACCAGCAAAATTTCTCTATATGATTTTGTTTTCTGCAATACGAGCATGGCTGAAGCTTAGCCTTAGCTTTCGTTTGTTTTCTATCATTGTTTCTTCTTTCATTCTCCTTGTCTTGGTCATTCCTCCTTTGACTAGTGTCCACTTTTTTGTCTCGACTCCTAACCATCTAGACACTCTCCACATGTTCATCATTTTGAATGGCTCATCTTTGTTGTTGAGCTTGGAGGACATTCACAAGCTCAGTAACTGTCAATTAAGCAATGTCTTTGGAATCTTCAAGTGAGAATATCTTAACCTCAAATTTTTCAGAAAGACTTACCAGAATCTTGTTCACGATCCTGCATTCAGTTAAATTTTCAATCAACAATCTGAGTTGAGTGACCAACTTTATAATATTGTCAAAGTTAGACCAGCAACTCATGTTTTGGTGTCTTAAACATGTTAAATACGATTAGACACAAAACACGTTAAGATTAAATACGAACACGACACAAATAATATTTGTGTTTTAAATCTAAAATATGTAATATGTATACGTTTAATAACCGTGTAACACGACATGACACGATTAACGCATTTGTTAAACGTGTCAATATATGACACGACATGATTAATAACACATTTAAATAAAAATATTTATAATTAAGTATAATTTTATTATTTATATTTAAAATCAATAATTATAAAAATTAATTATAACAACATAAAATAATAATATCAAATATAAAAAAAAAGTTCAAATTTAAGATTTGGGCATAGTATAAATACATTATTATCTTTATAAAATTTAAAAAACTTATTAAAATAATTGTTTAAAATTATTTAAGTAAAGTTAAAATAAATTTTGACTATTAATTTTTAATAAGTTGATAAACGTGTCATGTATATATGTTTAAACACGATTAAACACGTTTATATATGTTTAAAACTCGATAACATGATTAATTAAATGTATTACTCGTGTCTCATACATTAAGACATAAAAATTTTTATATCTTAAATGTATCGTATTTTTATATCTTAAATGTATCGAATACGATTAGATACAAAACATGTTACGGTTAAATTCAAACCTGTTTAACTTTGTGTTTTCACTTGTTATGTTAACTTGTCCTGTCTAAAATTACAAAATCTAGTCAGAGTATTCCTTAATGTTTTCTTCATCTTTCATCCTCAACATCTCGAACTCTATATGGAGATTCAAGACTTGCATCTAACAAGTGCTCTTGGTGTCATGAAACTCCTCTTTCAAGTGATCCCAAGCATTCTTAGGCGATTCAGAAGTCATTATTTTTGTGAAAATAACATTTGACACAACTGAATGAATGTAAGAAAAAGCCTTAAATCTTTTCGCGACTTCTTCGTTGTATTGCTTCATTTGCGTCACTGTGCGGTTAGATCTCTATTCTGGTGACTCATCTCCCACCTCCACAACCTCCCGTAAATCAAAAACTTTGAGATATATCTCTATTTTCACGACCTAAATGGCATAATTTTCTCATGTAAACACAAACATAGTAATAACATTAAAGCTTAAGGAAGCTAAGGTTAAGGTGCTCTATTTTAAAAGAAGTTAAGAACAAAAATTTCCAAAAAAAATTGTTGGTGATTTTTTACTTTCTCAATTTCTTAAGATCCTTTAGGGAGCTTTGATAACATGTTAAAATTGAGACAGAGGTCACACTTCATTAATAATCCCTAATGGCCTTAAATACAAGAAAAAGAAAAACTACCATCTAACACATGAAGAAAGGAAAAAACTACCAAAGAGTAGGAGTCAACATGACCACATAGCAAATAACTACTGGTTCATAATTACATGATTAAAAACCACTAATAAGACATGCCCCTGAGCTTAATTTACATGAAACTCCCTGCAGCGAACTGTCAAAAGTGTGCAACTCTTCAAACTTGACCCCAATTTCAACACACAAGATAAAAGAAAAACAACAGTCGCCATTACTTCTATTTGGACTAACAGATATTCTCAAGTGTTTCATTTGCCAGATGCCCCAGCACTTGGTTCCAAAGCTTGCTAATTCTGGTTTTGCTGCGCTATCAATTCACTAAATATATAAAAAGAACAAAAATAAAGAGGAATTTAGTCTTGTCACCAATGTTATCAAAATTTTTTGAAAAACAAACTTTACTTTTTCTTAATTATTCTGTTAAATCTTCCAATATATTATGTTTAAGAATGAGGAATTCGGCCACTTAATCTTAATTTATTTGCAGCATGTTAATTTCGCTTTAACTTCGTATAATATTTCTCCTTCCATGCTAATCAGTACATATAATAAGTAGCTTAGTTCCTTATGCAGACCATGCTTGGGGAGGGGGGTTGTCTCCCTCTGCTTCGTCCTGCAATACCTCCATGTTAAAAGGGTAGTTTTTGTACATTTGTCGATTAATGAAAGCTTAGAATTTGCCTTTCAGAAAAAAAAATTTTTTCTCCTGCCATGTTTTGTCTCTGTTATGCTTTTCCTTCTTTTTCTTTTTTAGTCCTTTAAGCAGTAAGTATATTGGGCTGAAGCTTCTGTCTATTTGTGAACATTTTCAAAGCCAGCTAAAAGTTTAAGATTAGGGGTCTGCCAGTGCCAAAATATGAGCCTGTTTAGGTTGGTTTAACGAGAAAATACTTAAAATGAAAATTATGGTGAATATGGAACCATATTCAAGAGAAGTTGTTCTTGGAGATTCAAGGGGTCATGGGAAATGGAGAGAAGTTGGAAAAGATGCCATATCTTAAAGCAGTGGTCCTAGAATTTTAGCTTGTATGTGTGGCATATGTATGTACTGGATATTGCATTCTGGTATGCTTCACATGCAGGATATGTTCTTCTGGTGTGTGGATATACAAGGTTATCTACGATGGGGCTGTTTCTGGAAATTGCTCATAGGCAGGGCATGCTTATTTCTGATGTTTGCATAGTTTGGATTGTTATGTGGAAGGGGTCATGTTCTGATAAACTTGTGATGTTATCAGTTACCAGCAGGATATATTTGAGTTGTAACGTGTTATTGGAAGGGTGTGATGTAATCTGTGCAATGGCTTTAAGCCAAGATGCATGTCCCTTCGATATGAAATGAATTGGCATATCAAAAAAAAGAAATGGTGAATATGGAACCAACCGTAGAGCCTGAGTGAGCGCAGCGGCTTTGGCGAAATCATTGTTCTCTCGTGCTTTTAGGATTTGAAACATGATGCAAAGGCGGAGTCTGGTACAGGCACTCTGTTTCATAATGATCATCGTCTCGGCATGAAGATTTCTGCATTCAGATTCAACGGCTTCAAATTTTTCTTTAACTTTTCTTTGCCCCTCTTTGATGCAAATCTGTTGCTCCCTAACCTCCTCCATCTCCACTTTTAACTGCATTAATTTGGTGACCATTCTTTTGTTCACGAACCTTCTTTTCTGCTAGCACAAAAAGAAGTGTATATATTAGCGTGCATGAGCCAGGATCAATGACAATTAACGATGATGAAGAGATAGTTAAGTTAAGCGGGAACAACAACGATTTGGTTTTAGTACATATCAAGTGGTATAAAAAGAAAGGGAGACTAGAATTTTGGGAACCACAGGTGGCCAGCTAGGGCCTTGGTGCTGGTCTTGTTTCTTTGTACAGGATCCTTTCTCAAGGAGTGAAGTAACGGGCCAGGTGTTTCTTCATCAGTGAAAGGTACGTTGGTTTCCAGCATGCAGCGTTTTTTCTTGAAAGCACATACCAGGGAAGGTTGCAGAACTGCTAACTCAGAGTGCTTTTCTCAACTTTAAGAACTTTAGATGACATCTTTTGTGAGTTTGTTTTTAGGACCTCTCCTGCAAATCTTAACGGTGCTAATATAGTAAGCTAGGATTTTACAAAATCATGTCTTTAGCATATGTAAGTTTCTCCATCCAAAAACAAGCTATGTTAGTATCTTAGGAATGGTTCAAAGCAAATGTACAGTTGAAAGCCCTCAAACCAGGGCTTTTGTTCATGCCATTATCAGTCTCTTGCCAAATAAGGCTGAAGACTGGCAATGGCATTTTGAAGGAGGCAATCAATGAAAATTGATATGCTTTTCAAAAAAAAAAAAAGAGAGAATTATATATCCTGCAAGACTATAACAATAAGAGATGATAACAAGGCTTAACAACATCAACTTTCTCTTTACCCAAACTCTTCTTCGGGATGATTGGCGACGCCTCCGTTCAGATAATGTAAAGAACTTGACCCAGCGTAACGCCTTTGCGCACCCTACTCTCTCTCTTTTTTTCATATAATATTTGTTAACGTTGACGAGTAAAGTCATTGCAACCTGCCAAAAGAGAATCAATTGGGCTCTGGTGAGATATCCCAACCTTATAAGTGTTTATATGGGGGAAACCATCTTGCTTTTTAAAAGGTGAAATAGAGAGCGAGAGAAAATCTTGTACACGATGAAAAAGCTGGAGGAAACTTGGAGGAAAATTGGAGGAAGACCATAGTTTTGACAAATTAACAGCGCTTCAGATTCTGTCTGAATCTAAATCCTCCGTACCCATTGTGTCTCATAAACCTTGTCAAGTGTCTATTATTTTATTAAAAAATATAATTAATGCATTAATAATATATAATTTTCGTATACTATCATATCATCAATCCTAACACCACATTAAAATTTAAAATGGTTTTGAGATTTTATTAATTTTTTATTTTTTAAAAAAATACTTTAATATGAAGTACAAGATTTGGTGACTTGATTATGTGTGAAAACAACACATTATTAGTGTATCAAATATTAATTTATTTAATTATTAAATTAATACATATTTCATTTTTTTTTCATTTTTTTACCTCCTTTCTCTCTTCACCTCAACTTGTAACATTAAAAGATAAAAAAAATAAACAAGGTATCCAACGAAAGATCCCTCCAATCAGTGCATTGGAGCTCTTGATTTTTTTGTTGCAAGAAAACAGAGTTAAGCTCAATAGTATTTTTACATTTTGAATATTTAATTTATTAATTAATATATAATTTCTTACCTAAAAAGCTTAATTCAAAACTTTTTCTCAATTAAAAAAAAAAAAAAAGCTGCATGATATTTTCGAGTAATTGGTGTGGATTCCTTCGGGCATCGTGGCTTACATTTTTGTACAAATCTACTTGGCGCCCAGATGGAGACTGGTGGGCGACTCGCGCGCGATATCTTCGGTTCATCGTGCGATGGTCCAACACAGAGAAGAGAAACGCCCGATTGTCTACGTTACTTATTGCGCGGCCCATTGGCGACAAGCCAACCCAGCAGCTTTTGGGAGAACCAATTCCATTTTATATTGCGGAGTTAAAGCAATCAACGACATTACGTGACATTTTGATTGATCCATAGACAATGACCACTTTGGAAAGACTTTTGCTTGTTTTGAAGTGTTATTTTATTATTGACTAGAGACTTGATAACTCGGCGTACAAGGCAAGGAAAATTCTTTCACACGCCAACAACAAAAATCTTTTATTTCCCTCGAGTGGATTTATAAAATTGTTAGATGTTCATTAGATTACAGCTAAGAAAATTAATAAATTAACATAATTATAATGTGAAGACATATTATATATATAACTATAAATTTACTTGTAGAGTTTAAAATTTTCATCATTAATATTTAGAATAATAATCTTACTAGCTAGCTAATTACTCTTTATGCTTGTCATGTTTCATTTTTTGTTAATAATTTTTATCTTTACTAATTAAGCATGTTCAATGCACATAGAGCACAACTTACAATATTTAATGTAAAAATTTAATATTAAATTTTTTTATGTTTTTATCTCTTACAATATCTTATGTGAAAATTTTATTTTATATTTATTTATATTTTAATTTTATTTTAAAAATAATCATTAATTTAGTTCATATTATAATTACTCTTCTTATAAAATTTTAGATCTACTATTACTGGATCCTCGATCTAAAGTCAATTCTTCAATTAAATCATTTGTGCAATTGATTGGAAAAAATCCATGTTAACCCATCGAGCTTATGAAAAAACCAGTGATCGATTATTTTAAAGAAAAATTTATTAACTCCATATGGACTTGAATAATCTAATGATAGAACCGGTACCCAAGATTCAAAACTTTGAACTCGTCAATTGTCTGGTCCGGTTCCGATGATAATGACTAAATATTGCAATCACTGCAAAAACTTAGCTAATCTAATTGTTGAATGGTTCAAGCCAAAATGGTGTTAATGAAGGAGGTTAACCTGATTAAATTTCTTGATATGTCTTGGTAAGCACGAGAAAACAAGGATAATGGAAGAAGACAGAAAAGAGCCTGTATGTTTAGCTAATAGGTCCAATAAGGAGAAAATGACAGCCTTGTTCTGAGAAAGCAATACATTGCTGGAACTGGAAGTTTCATCTTCAGACACTTCATCCATTACATTTTTTATTTACTGGGAAAATAGAAAGAGTACACACAGACAGAAGAAGAAGAAAAGAAAATGTGACGAGACAAAGCCTTTGGAAAGTATTGGAGGAGCATTCTACTAAAGGCTGCGTCCTCTTATAGATCACTAGATTATGGTTCGTGTGTTGCACGCGAGTTTCTTTTTATATTTTTTTAATATTTTTTTTTCTATTACCTTCACGTGGTCAGAGAAGAAATCTTTTTGAGACTTTCTTTCACTTGTGTAATAGATTATTGTACGGTTAAGCACTTTTTGTTTTTATCTCTCTAAGTCTTAAGGGTATTGTCACTTTCATATCCAAAATTCATAAAAAAAAAAAAACCTTCTAATTATATGCCTAAACATTGCTTTGTGCTTTTTTTTAATAAAGGGTATTAAAAAAAATTAAAAATTTCTATTCAAATCCTACCGTACGTTCACATTTTTTTACATCATAATTTAATTGGGAATATGGATTTTGTCATTAATACTATTTAGAAAAAAAATACCAAATAAGATGTTATACAATTGGGAGGATTTTGACTTGAACTAAATAAGTAAATTATTCAAGATAACATAAAATTTTCGGCTATTTTCTTCATTTATTTTTATTCTCCATTTAAAATTTTTTTTGTTATCTTAAACCCATAATTTTATCCATGTGTGACAAAGGACAAACCTTTGAATGAAAAAAAAAAAAAGACATCAATTTGAATCCTAATCATAAAATTAGGGATTTAAATAAAAATTTTTGAACTTGGATGACCAAAGTGAGCATACTCCTAAGTTAAGGGACCAATAGGATAGTATGGTATTGAAGGGTAATCGTGCGATAGTCATATGTTAAAGATATCAACGTAGGTGGGACGTAATAGATTCTAGACAACTTGCAGAATCTTTGACTCTTCTAGAATGGTTTCATCGATGTTCAAGACGCAGCTTCGGTTGATTCGACAGTCAATAGCCAGGTTCAATTATCTCCAATTCTCTCTCTTTTATCTGGAACTTTCGGATTTAGTTTATTTGATTTTCCAGGGTTCTTCTTTCATGACCTATCTATAAGTAGACTTGTTTGTTCTTTCGCGGAAGTTTCAGTTGCAGTACACTACGGAATGTATTCTTGGAAAAATAGAACGATTATTCAATGGCGAAAAGGAAAGCAAGTGAAGTGAAAGTTCCGAGGAATTCAATGAAGCTTGAGGTAGCTAGTAGATTCTTCGAGTTTCCATTTCTTAATTAGTACTTTTTTCTATGCTAATGATCCTATCTGTTTTAGTGTTTTCTTCACGAAATTTTCTTTGTTTGCTTCCCTGGAAAAAGGAATTGGAGGACTTTGTGAAGCAGATGGAAGAGGAAACGGTAAAGATGCGAGCTAAGAAAATTCGGATGAGAAAATTGGAGAAGAAATCAAAAGTAGAGCTAAAAAGGATAGAAAAAAAATGTAATCAATTGAGAAAAGTGAAAAGGCAATTGGTTGAGGAAAGTGCTTGGGCCCAGGTTTGCAGTGATATCATGCACGGTATTGTCAGTGCTGAAGATGAAGGTGATGCAATTACGGTTGATCTCCTCACTCGGTCTCTCCGGTTGGTTTTCTTCAAACATTTTTAGTCTGATGATTCCCTCTGCGAATTTGTAGTATGCATTGGACTATAATTTTATTCCCCTTTCGTTGACAATTTAATTTGCAGTGAACTTATGATGCCACGGCAGAACCAAGAAAATCAACCCCCCATTGATTGAAGATGGATCATTTAGGCTGGTATTTGATTCATCGAAAGTTGATTGTACAAGAAAATCAAAGAAAGAAAAGTTTATCAAGTGGTTTGATAAACTGTATGTTTGCTGAAATAAATAAATAAATAATTAAAAAAAATTTATAGTTTTAGATCTTCATTATTAGTAAAGATAAATCGATCCAAGTACCGACCATCGGAGTAAAAAAAAGATTGCTTGGTGATGATAATGATTGATTGCGATAATTTCACATTGTTCAAGGGAGAAACCTATCTTCAATGACCATCGACGTCAAATGTCTATATCATAACTAAATTTATTTTGATTTGAAATTTTTGATTTTATTTTTTATAAAATTATAAAAAATTATAAATTTATTAATTATATAAAATATTAATTAAAGATAATTAATAAAAAATTTTAACACTTCCCTTATTCACGTGACACCATCTCACTTTATGTCTGTTCATCCCTGATATTGCACACGGATAACAGTACGACGTTGTTGACTACACCATGCCATCACCCTTTCCAAGTGTCATAAGTAAAAGGATTGAGTGAATGGTAAGTCGCACAAAGCAGGTGATTGTGATAAAGAAAGAAAAGAAAAAGGAGAGCGACGTGTTAGACGAGGACTGTGACGTGTGATAAGCGCAATAGACATATCAATTGCTTTTCGAAAAGTGGTTGGGTTGGGACAATTTTCCATGAGACCAAAACTCGTTCGACTCGACCAACTTCTTGTGACGTATCACACGAAAACCTCGCGAATCTTTCGATTGCGCTTTTGTCAAGGCCACTTTAGTTAGAATCTAAATTTCTTGTTCTTTGGTACCGATTTCTTAGTCTGAACGCGCGCAAACCAAATATTTTAAAACTTTCTATTATTTACAGCACGCCATTATGAGTGTTGTCAAAAGGTTTTGTCAAAGGTTACCTTTCACATAAAAATTTGCAGTCAGAAGCATAGATATATGTTTCTATTTTACTTTTCAATTTTTTATTTATGTTTTTTTTAAGAAGTTTGAAAATCATTTTTTATAAAAAATTAACCTTTAATTTATTTGTATTCTGTATTTCCTACTATAAAAATTTCATCACATTTTACTTTTTTTATTAAAATTTTGTTGAAGAATTATATTATAAAGAAATCAAATTTTTATATAAAATATATTAAAATAAAAAAATTCCTAATTGCTATTTGAAATTATATAAAGATCTAATTTAATTTAGTCTACCTAAAAATTATTATTGAAACATATAAGTGTTTGATTTTAACAACATATTATTATTTTTTAAAGTATTATTTTACGAAATGAGAATAAATATAAAACAGTTACGTCATGTAGAGAGCAAAAAAGTAATTTAAAATAAGTAGTAAAGTTCATAAGTTATTTTAATCTTTATTCTAAAGAGTTTAACTTGGTAATTAAGATATAAAAGTAGTTAAGAAATCTTTCTTTCAACATTTCCTTTAAATGCAAATGCTTTACCTTTTCCCTCTTTCTAAAAAAAAAACACTTGACACATTGTTTTTACACATTGATAACCAATAAAAATTTCTTATCCAATAGCTCTTAAGAAACTGTTTTTACTTGGGTGTGTGTGTGTGTGTGTGTGAGTTTTAAAAATTTAAGAGACATCTGAATTTCACCAAATTCCTTCTCTAACATATTTTTTTTTCTTAAAGCTTTTTCTAAATACTCTTTCTCCGCTCCACTTAATTCTTTCCTATCTTATTCTCCACCATGCGTACCACCACAATTTTTCTACCTTTTTCCTAATGTGTATCTCTTACCTCTTGCCACAAAGGGCATAACACTTCAAGGATTGTTCTAATCTTCCTCCATGTTGCCTCTAGTGCATCTCACCTTCCTTTTTGCAATACTTCATCTCTCCTTATTAGAAGAACCATTTACAAAACACATAGTACATTAAATGTCCACATGATAAAATGTCGAGTTATGCAATAAGCATTTAAGCGTTGACTTGGCAACTTTTGTATATATAAGTTAAGACTCACATTTGTGAATGGGGCATATTTCGACTACATAATAATCGAGAAATCGAATTATACGTTCTTACACTAGAATACAAGGTGCAAACTATCGGTCTAGATCATCAATTCCAAGGAAGCAACGAGTATATATATAATTGTTATTGCTCATGGTCAGTCACTTTTATCCTGACTGTGCTATTGACAATATTTTTTTTTCTCAACAAAATTTTACTATTTCAAAGAAAAAGAAACAGAAGTTGTGTTTGGTGTTATATTAAGTGATTGTTAAGGTAATTGTTTTGAAATATAACATTGGTATATATAGAAAAATGCATATTAAAATCTTGATAATATAACATTGTAGCATTTAGTTTACAAGCACTTTATTAGGAATATGTTGTTAATTTCTAGAATTATCTTTGTGTATGAAAAATATAACTTTAACACAATTGCATCCTTTTTAATGTAATTTTAATATAAGAACTTTGCTAGAGACTTATAAATAAATTGAAACTTCTAAGAGAAACAAGAGTCAGACGAAGTGTTGAGAGATATTGTAATCTTAGATTTTTTATTAATTGAATTTTCCTAATAAAATTTTACCAATCAGCTTTTGGACTTAGTTTAGTTATTATTTAGTTTTACTTTTACTTTTAATTAATCACTTTAATTTGGTTGTTTGAATAAGATTATGTTGTATTAATTTTAGTACTTAGTAATAGTTGGTAAAATTCTCTATGAGATTCGACACTTTACTTACTATTATATTACTTGTTATGACTTATGCACTTGCGTGATAAAATCAACAACGATGGATAAAAATCATATTTCACATAAAGAATTTTTTGTTCATATAAGTTATAAACTTCACCAACATCCTGTTACTTATATTTTATTCTTTTTAGGCTTAGTAGCTCAAAAAACACCAATCTCGATACATTACATTCAAATGAGATTAGTCCCAACAAAACTTCCTATCCCACATTGCCTAGGTACAAAAGATGATAGTGCTTTATATAAGCAAACTTATCATGGACTTGTTGTAAGTAAGAAAACAAAGTGAGCTCACGTGCACATGAGATGGGATCAAGCCTTAAGAAAATGCGAATTTCCCCTTTCCACGCACAAGTGATATTTTTGTAGCTTAACACACCTTAGTTCTCACTAGTTTCCTCACTACCAAAAAACAGTCTATTTTCAACGGAATTTTTCGTTGAAAATAGGCTGATTTTCATTGAAAATACCTTTTTTGACGAATTTCCTACAAAAAAATCCATTGGAAATTCAGTCACTAAAATCCTCGTCAGTAATACTTTCAATTGAAAATCCGTTGGAAAAATATGATTTCTGTTGGCTACCCCATTGGAATTCCGTGGGAAATTTCATTGGAAACTATTGTGAAAAGAATTTCGTTGGAAAAAAAATTTCGTCTGAAATAATTCTATAAGAAATGAATTTCCCACGGAATTTTCCTTAGGAATTTTTTTTCCGACGGAGAATTCCGTTGGAAATTTCCAACAGAATATTCCGTTGGTGATGTATTTCCAATGGAAATTCTTTTACTAATTTTTAATTGCATATCTTTTTAGTAATGTTTTTCCAACAAAAATGATTAATTTTGATTTTGATAATAAATTATTAATTCCCATTCACATTTACTTTCAAAATATATAAAGGAAACACACATTAAAAATCGAGATTTAAAGTGAAATTCATACAATTAAAAATTAGCCTAAACACACAATATCTAAAACAGTTAAACACATATGAATATAAACCTAAATGTGTTATTAAACAGCTATACTAAAAAGTATCCAAGTGTAGTAGTGAAAAATAGACATCATATCATAAAATATTATGTTCTTGCTTGTTAAGATTTTAGCTTGAAGGTCCCACATTTCTTTGTTTTGAGAGCGCATTAGTCATGATCATGGTTTTCATACGTGTCATAAATTCACTCAAGCTTTCCGCCATTACATTCTTAATTTTTTCATGTATTTTCCCACGTATTTCCTCACGTATTTTACCCAACTTTTCTGAAAGATTTTTCACTTTTTCTTCCAATGCAATTGCGAGACTGGTAACGTTTAAGTTGATAGGGCCACAAGCAAACTCAGATGTTGCTACATTGCTGTGTGTTTCAGTAAGTAAAGTTGTAGTGGGCACCCGAGTACCAAACCCATACACGTGAGTGTGTGTAGTCTCCATCTTTCCAATTGCTTCAGTCTAAGCATGCGGATTGAATTCTGGTTGAGAAGATAAATCCTCACTATACTTCTGCGATAGTACAAAATTATACATTTCCTACATAAAAAATAAAATAATAATATTATTCAACTAGATTGTCAACTTTCAAGTGAAGGTTAATCAATTTTGTACGTACACTTGTAGACTTTGACTTGTTATCTATAAAATCACTACGACCCCCTAAACATTTATGAGTGCAGTTGAACACTTTCAAAAAGCTAACATCTCATTTCATCTCAGTTGCCTGCATTTATTTACAACTATATATTCTCAATCATAATCAATATANATATATATATATATATATATATATATATATATATATATATATATAAAACATGTAAGGAAAAATCAAAGTCAAACTACTAAACATACAATTTAAATTTAATTTGAAAGAAAATC
Source organism: Theobroma cacao (assembly GCF_000208745.1). Classification (NCBI taxonomy): domain Eukaryota; kingdom Viridiplantae; phylum Streptophyta; class Magnoliopsida; order Malvales; family Malvaceae; genus Theobroma; species Theobroma cacao. Next base: position 30,074,151 of record NC_030854.1, read on the forward strand.
ATACATATAAATGCGAAGTTAGATTAATTCATACCATCCTTTTTACATGAACCACTAATAGAACCGAACCGCCAATGTGCTTTGGAATGCTTCCTCTTTTTGGTGTTAAACGATTTTACCTTACTTTTCTTGATTTGTTTTGCCATTCTTCTGTACCCCATATTGTATCGATGAGGGCAACCCATATTTCATTTGTGATCCATTCCATTGACATGCCTTTGCAATCCCTAATGTTGTTTGGTTTGGCTTCTATCATTGCTTTATTCTTTTCTGCTGAAAGCATATCTCTTAACTAATCGGAACAAATTTTATCCCATATTCATCGAACCAAAACATCTTGATTTGCAGACCAAACACATTTTTCCTACAGCAACATAATAGCGTAATTAAAACAATTGATACAAATTAACTGAAAACAAAAAGTTATAATTTAATTGAATAAAAAATATAGTACCTGAAATTTTTTAAACATTAACTCCTTTATATCATTAGGGACTTTCCTCCATGTCGACCATGGACCATGGAACTGATTTTTGATGATCCTTATTATTGTAGCTATGACCCATCGCTTGAAAAAAGTAATGGTAGAATATAAAAAAAAAATTTATATATTAAAATTTATAACAAACATAACAATTTCATTATAATACAAGATAACATACCTCTCCCCAATAGTAGTTATACGCAATCTGTCTAATGGATTTACAGGAGTTTGTAATCCTACACGAAGCCCCCTACCCCTTGACCTTGAGGATGTATCATCTGCACTTGCACCTAAATCAATAGATGGGGATCTACGAGAATTGTGAGTAGATGTCTCATTTTCTACTTGCTCTGCAGATGCACCCAACAAAGAAAGTGGCTCAGAGGGCACATCATTATACTTCTGCTACATCTGTGATTGAATGGATAGATCAGCAAACGCACTAGCATTTGTAGACAAGGACATACTTCCAGAGGCATTTGTTGATCTAGGTCTCGATTTTGAATGCTTCTCTTTAACCATCGTTCTTGTAATATTTTTTTGTTAAAATTCGGACACAAATTATTTTCAATAAAATTGAAACAAAGTATAAAAATCATCAACTTACAACAATGACAAGTATGATTATTCATTTGTACAATCAAAGTTGTAATTATATAGTATTAATTTCAACATTTATAAATATAAACTTTCGGTTATAATTTTATAACATGTCAAGATCTTTCAATATTATAAAATTCAAGCTAAACAACTACGTAACAAAAAATATAAAACCAATATCATATATGCCTACCATCATCAATCACTTTTAGAATAAGTAAACTCATGTTCTTCATTATTATCACTATCATCACTAAAAGTTTTGCAGTCATCGTCTTCAAGTTCATCTTTATCTTCATTTTCATCTCCTTCCATGTCATCTTCTTCATCTTCATCTCTTTGCATGTCATCTTCTTCATCCTTAATCAAGAGATTAACCTCTTCATAATCACCACTTGCTAAAACTGTAAAGTTATCAAGTTCTTCTGTTGTAGTACCATTAATTGAAATAGACACATTTTTTTGGTATACTTCTTCATTCAAATCAATTTCATTTTCTCTATCTCCACTATCGAGAATGTGAAATCTACTCCCAGCTTTTGTTTTAAATACTGCCCACCTATCACGTCGATCTCTTTTGGTTGATGGATAACTACTATAATAAACTTGTGAGCTTGTGCAGCTCAAACAAATGGTTCATTAGTGGTAAGTATTGATTTATATTTAATGTCAACAAGACCATGCAAAAGATCTACCTTAATACCTTTTTCAATGTCAAACCAATGACACTTAAATAGCACAACTCTGTTTCTGATACCAAAATATTCCAACTCGATTATATCCACTAAAATAGCATAAAAGTCACGTTCATAATTATTGTAAAAACTCTTTTTTTATACAAACCCTATTATTCATTGTCTTATGATTTTGGCCATAATCTAGGGCGTGAAACTTGAAACCATTTACAAAATATATTTTGTAACACCTTATCATACGTCTTGGACCATGAGAGATTTCAAGTATACGTGGGTCAATTTCATCCTTATGTTTTGCAACCTACGAACATGACATACAAGATCAAAAATTAATAATTACATAATTAATGCCTCAATCTTACCAAAAGTTCACTTTTAATTTACATAAACTTACATAATTTTTAAACCATTTCACGAATCTTGCATCACGTAATTTCTCTAATTCATCTTCCGATATATGCACAACATCTCCCTTGACCATTTCATCAAATATCTTATCATCATATCCACAATTTAGTGATTAAGCTCATTCTTATGATCAATCATTTGAGTTTATGGTAGAATGGTACTTACTTAATATATGGGAGCATCTTTTCCCAATTCATTAAAACATATAGCTCAGCAGCATAAAACTCATCATCATCTAAAAATCGAGATTTATCTAATGGACCAAAAGCTCGCTCAAGATGAGTAAAAATTGAAAGACGACCAAAAGAGTCCACGTCTCCCCTATCATCATTGTGTGGCACTCGATTTAATCTTGTTCGCACAATAGGTTCAAAATACCATGAGCAAAACAAGGAGATTTTCTCGACAATATAAGCCTTACATATAGATCCTTCAACAAAGGCTCGATTTTTTACTTTCTTCTTCAAATATTGCAAAAACCTAAAAATCACAATATTCATCAAACTTAATAAGTATCTTAAACTCTTGTAATAAACTATTTGAAAACAAATAACAATTATAATACTTCTCAAATGGATACATCCATCGATACTGGATGGGTCTACCAACCTTTGCCTCATAAAGTAAATGAATCGGCAAATGCTCCATAGAGTTAAAGAACCCGGGATGAATGATCTTTTCTAGTTTGCATATAGTTTTACATATTTTTCCTTGCAAAGCTTTCATATGATCTACAGGTATTTCAGTTACGTACAAATCTCTAAAAAAGTGAGATATCTCAGTAATCGCATCCCAAATTGAGTGAGGCACCATCTCACAGAAGATAATTGGGAGTAATCGTTGCAAAAAAAATGACAATCATGACTTTTCATCCCATAAAATTTGTAATCAATTTCATTAACACACCGAGATATGTTCGACGCAAAGCCATCAAGTAATCTCAATTGTTGCACCCAAGCACAAATATTTTTTATTTCCTCCTTATTTAAGGTGTACACAGCCTTAGGCTTGAAAATTTTTTCATTATTTTCCACCAATTCCAATTCTGGCTACTTGCAATACACCTTCAAAACTTGTCGTGCCTTTAAGTCGTTTTTCGTCTTTCTTTTAACATCCATCATTGTGTTGAATATATTCTCAAATACATTACGTTCAATATGCATCACATTTAGATTGTGACGAATAAGAAACGTATGTTAATATGGAAGATCCGTAAATATACTCTTTTTCACCCAATTATGACTTACACCGTAACTCGAAATCTTCTGGTCACCACATTTTGTTTCGAATGGGAGATGAGGAAGCGAATTCAAACGTAACAATATTTCCTCACCTGATAATCGAGGAAATGGTGAGTCATGTTCAACTCTTTTTTTATTAAATTTATCTTTCTGCCTCCTAAAAGGATGATTAGGTCGCAAGAATTGCCAATGACAATAAAAAAAAAACAAGGTTTCCTACCATGATCCAATATGAAAGACTTAGAATGTTCCATGCAATAGGGACATGATAATCGTCCATGAGTACTCTACCTTGACAACATATCGTAAGCAAGAAAATAATTAATTATCCATAATAATGTTGCCTTCATATGAAAATATTGTTTCTTATATGCATCATACGTGACAACACCCTGAGTCCATAATACTTTCAACTCATCTATCAAAGGCTTCAAGAAAACATCTATGTTTTGACTTCAATTTTTTTCCCTGGAATAACCATATTAAGAAATATATATTGTTGTTTCATACACATCTATGGGGGTAAATTGTACACACAAAGCATTACTGGCCAAACAGAATAAGGTTTCGCAGTCGATCCAAAAAGATTGAAACCGTCAGCACATAACCCTAGTCTGACATTTCGAGGTTCCATTGCAAATAACTCATGTGTGCAGTTGAAGTGTTGCCAAGCCTCACATCAACAGGGTGTCTGAGGACTCCATCATCACTTTGGTTTTGTGAATGCCATGTCATATGTTCAACAATTTTGCATGACATATAAGGCCTTTAAAGCTTGGGTATAAGTGGCAAGTAACGCAAAATCTTGTAAGGTTTTTTCTTTTGCCTTTTCACATTTGATTTCCTCACTTTATACTGAGGATGCCCACATATTATACAATACTCAAAATTAGCAGTTTTCTCATAAAATAACATGCAATTGTTTTTGCAAGCATGAATTTTGATATATCCTAGTCTAAGTTTTGCTACTTTTTTTTTCATTTTATAAAAGTAAGTAGGTAAAGTTTCATTTGATGGCAACATATTCTTTATTATATCCAACAGTCGATCAAAACATGATTCACTTAAATTGTACTCTGACTTAACATTTAAAAGTTGCGACACAACTGAAAGCGTTGCGTGGTTTGAGCAACCTGACCACAAAGGTTCCTCTGCATTACTTAACAAATAGTAAAAGCTAGATGCATTTGGATTTGGATCTTCTTTCACAAACGTTGACTCATTTTCATAACTATAATTGAAAGTAACTTCCAGACCCATAACATCTTTAACCATTCTATTATATGGATTTCATAACTATAATTGAAAGTAACTTCCAGACCTGTAGCATCTCTAACCATTCTATTATATGGATTTTCTATTTTCTCTTCATATGTAGGTTCTCCATATTCCTCATGTTCATCATTACTAGCACATGGTTCAACTCTATCTCTACTTCTTAATGATTGTCCAACATCATGTTCCCCATGTAAACTTCAAATTGTGTAAGCACCAGTAAAACCCTTTTTAAGTATGTGCTCTGTCACCTTATCGAAATTTAAAAACTTCTTGTTACGACATTGAGAACAAGGATATCTAATTTTATTCTCTCACATAATTGTAAACTTAGAACGTGCAAAATGAATGAATTTATTAACTCCATCTCTAATGTATCCATCAGAAGTTAAGTGACGGTACATCCAAGAGCAATCTCCCCGTCATTTTGTAATCCTAAGTGTCATAAAATATAACAGTCAAGAGTAATTTCTACTATTGTTTGCAATAAAATTTGTTAACAACTACATTCTAATACGAAAAACTAAGTTAACAATTTAAACATAAATTTTAACAAATAATTACATTTGAGAATAGTATAAATGATTTCATACAAGAATAAAAATAAAAAACAAGATGGTATATAAGTGTAACTTTATAAACGAGTAGATAAATTCATATTCACGAGCTTATGTATGTATTAATGAGTACAAAATCCTATAAAACCAAGTGATTGAGAAATCGGCAAAACTTTTTTGCTTTTCCTTTTGGACAAAAATTAAGCACTATGAATTCGACCCCAAGTCATGATTACTTTTTTATGATAAAACTAATCAAATTCCAACATAGAAAAGGAATTGCTAGTTTTTTTAAAGTAAAGAGTTTTGATATTTTTATTATTTATTATAAAAAAATTAAAAAATATTTAGATACAAAACTAATTAGTCAATTTCCCAAAAAAAACGTAAATAGTAAAATTTTTAAAAATTATACATATATTTTTTTATTTTTTCATATTTTATTTGGTGTATATCTTCTTTAGTTTAAAGTCGTTTTAAGGGAAGTGACCAATTAATGTCATGACTTGACCAATTAATGAATATGAAACTTAAAAGTCTCAAGTCTTCTTTGCTTATCATTTGAACAATACGTTTGGCTTTACTGCATCTCTTCGATAATGGATAAAAGAAGCATGAATTGGTTGGAAACGGTATAAAGTAGTTAATTTGATATGAAATCCAATTAAGCCTTAAACCAATTATGCTAAAGTTAATTCAAGCGGTTGTGATCAGTTAGGTTTTGTTACGGATTTTAGGTTTGAGTGTAATGTCGTTCTTTTCTTATATGTGAAAAGTGCAATACAGAAAGGAAAACAATATTATTATTCAATATACACTGCAATCAAAAGCAAAAGACTCCATCAAATTAAGAAGGTAAATAAGCAATCAATCCTTACTATTTATGGGAATCAAAAATAATTTGGTGGGGGGTAAAAAGTACCTGTGCTGAGTGACACTAACAGAGAGTGTTGGAAGATGTGGACAATAACAGTAGAAGATGCAGAGATGAGAGAACAAAAGCTGAGCAACTGATTTAACCAGCAAACTTCTTTAGATTCTGCTAAAAGAGATTTACATGAGGAAAAAGATTTATAATAAACTTTACAAAACTAATTGACCAGCAGCAGCGTTAAGCACTCAAAATCAGGCAACAATGTCCGCAAAGTGTATGCAACTCACTGCTTTTTCTGGACTGTACCCTGTTAATCACTATCTTCACTAATTTCTGATGTAACCTTTAGATAATATCTTCACAATCCCAAATTTTTAAGCTTTTCATTTCCAAATTAAGCTCAAATCAGCATACAAAAAGCCGTGCAGCATCCAAGAAAGGCCATAGCCTGCAAACTAGTTTTTTAATTGTTAATGAATACTCACATGTGAAATTAAACTCCACAATGTAAAGCAGATAGTAATGAAGAGTAGTTGCTTTATACAATCAAACAACAACATAAATTGGGAAAAGTAACTTTACCAGAGATGGTAGAATTTTCCAAGATTCTTGGCTTGATGAGCTTTGTTCAAAATTCTACTTCAAATCATAGTCATTATGTTTGTTGATATGCTGGCCTTGCAATTCAAAGAAGGAGATTGACATTGGCACCATTATAACCTTTTTTGAACTTCAAACTTCATCTTAACTTGCAGTAAAAGACTACTTAAATGAATTGTCAATTTCAATAAATAAACAAATTTGTGAGACTGGATATTATCTCTTCGATTTTAAATTACTTAATAAAAGCGATCATCTCTTCGTCTCTAAAAATTTAAATCCAAAATCTCTTAATTAAGATCTCAAATTTAAGAGCATAGGCTACATATTGGCTATTGTAAGATGGTAGAGGCAACTAGATTTTTCATCTTTGGGTGCTTATGATCTCTTGTGCAGTCCATCAAAAATCTTATTGGTATCAAAGCTGATACATAGTCAGGTTATTGAACTAACCAGTGGAAGAGAATTCATGAAAAAACGAGCATAGTTCTCGCCCATATAAACTGATAAACACATGCCAGAAACATCACAAAGAAAAACATATTACACCAAATTTCCACACCAATAGAAAAGTTTCTGGAAAGTTAAAAGGAGGAAAATGAAAATAGGCACATTGCTGACATTGCAGCAACTAGAAACTACTACAAATCAGGGCAAATTTGAATGTACCAATGTGAATTATGAGCGATTGACGCCTAGATATCTGGAGAATTATCAACTAGACTAAGAACAATATCAAGTATTGAAAAGTCTTTATTGTTCATTGATTCCTTAAGAGAGTCAGATAGTGATTAACTTCTCTGGATATAGCTAGTGAGCCAACAAATGCGTTTCACTCTCTGCTCTAGGGAAAGTGACGAGTCAGCCAGCAAATCGGTTTCAGCTAAGGGTCTCGGCACAAGAAGTGGATCAACCAAATGGATTTCACCCTTTGCTCTTGGGAAAGTGACGAATCAGGCAGCAAATCGATTTCAGCCAAAGGTCTCGGCACAAGAAGGGGATCCACCAAATGGGTTTCACCCTCTGCTCTCGGAAAAGTGACGAGTCAGCCAGCAAATCGGTTTCAGCCAAGGGTCTCGGCACAAGAAGGGGATCCACCAAATGGGGTTCAGCCTCTGCTGTCGGCACAAGAAGGGGAAGCAAAGTTAAGGATTTGGGAAAAGTGAGTGGCGCAAATGGGAGGGATTTGTAATTGAGTTATATCGGTTTGGTTTCTTTTGAAATTAAGTGAGGGAGTTTTAAAAACAGTTTGGGCGGGTGGTAGAATTGGCTAAAATCTAATTCATTTAATATTTGGTCAGAAATTCAAAGTTTTTACCCTAATACAAATTTAAATATTTTAAATTTTATTAATAAATTAATTTTTTTATATTATTTTAAATATCAAATATAATGCTATATATTAATTTATTATATATATTAATGACACAAATTATATGTTATATTTTGATTATTACACAGAATTTGTATAATTAATTATCAACATGATTTTTATAAAATGTATGATTTGGATCCTATTACATTAATAATTATAATCATCTAAATAAAATTTACTATAATCTTACATAAATTATATATTAATATATATATATGTAGACCCTTATTTAATATATCTCATATATATATATATTCAGTTATAAAGTTATATCAATTAAAAAATATGACTTGTACTTTAATTTAAATACAATTATATATTGTTTTTTTTAAATCATANATAATATATATATATAATATATATATATATATATATATTCTATAGCTATGATTTTAATTTGTATACATAGATATAATAAATTAATATATTTTAAATATATTATATTAATAAGTTTATTATAAATCTATCTTCTTAATTTATATATATATTAACTAATTACAATTAAAACGTACATAAAGTAATTATTATTTTTTTAATTGATTATTATATCTTATAATGTATTTTTATAAAATTAACAAATTTATTTTGTTCTTTTTATAAATTCTTTAATGTTATAAAATTAATGAATTTTGAATTATTAATTTATAATGTATGATTTAATAAATTTTTACAATTATAACGTTCATAAAGTATTATTATTTTTTGTTTATTTGATTATTATATCTTATCATGTATTTTAATAAAATTTACAAATTTATCTTGTTCTTTTTATAAATTCTTTAATGTTATAAAATTAATGAATTTAGAATTATTAATTTATAATATATGATTTAATAAAGTTTTAAAAAATGTGCAAAAGTAATCAAAGGAAAACATACTTAAACTTTTCAATATTATAAACTTTAATATTTATATATTTGCTTTTATTAATATCTATTTTTTTATAAAAGATTAATAAAATTTATAAAAAGTATAAAATATTTTAAGAAAAAAAAAACACTATTACCAACGGAATCTTCCATTGGAAAATCTCCGTTGGCAATAACTTTTTCCAACGGAAAATTCCATTGGAAAATTTAGCGAGCTTTTAAATTTTTGGGGTCTTTAAACTTTCCGACAGATTTCTAGCGGATAATCTTCCATTGGAAAATTTCAACGAAAATCCATTGGAAATTTCGTCGAAAAAGGTGATGGGTGAAATTTTTTTGGGTGCTAAAAAATTCTCCAACAGATTTCCAACGGAAAGATTTCATTGGAATATTTCTGTTAGAAATCTGTCGAAAAAATTAACAACAATTTTTGTTAGAATCTCGTTAGAAATCTGTTGGAGATTTCCAACGAAATTTTTCAAAGGAATTTTTTTCGTCGGAAAAAAACTGTTTTCTTGTGGTGCCTCTTCTCTACTTAACCTTAATAGGTTTTTCTTTAATTTTTTTTGTTCCTGTATTCTTGATTGTTTATGCTTTTCTACTATCCTCTTCACTACTTAACCTTGATGGGTTTTTCTTTAATTTTTTGTTATTCCTATATCCTTGATTGTTTGTGCAAGAGTCTGTTTTCCTTTTCTTTACTTAACCTTTAATCCTTCCTCTTCTTTGTTTTCTTTTTCTCATTACTTCCTCTTCTTTGCTTTCTTCTTCTCTACTTTTCTCTCACTATTTTTTTTCTCACCTCAGTTCTGACTGCTTTCCTCTTCTTTGCTTTCTTCTTCTCTATTTTCCTCTCCTCTACTTAACGTTTTGGCTTCTTCTTTTTTATTTTTTATTGTTTCAATATATTTAATTGTTTGTGCAAACTAAGTAAGAAGAGTCTACTTTCCTTTTCTCTGCTCACATCTCAATTCTCATTACTTTCTTCTTCTCTGCTTAACCTTGATGGGTTCTTCTTTAATTTTTTGTTGTTCCTGTATCCTTGATTATTGGTGCAAACTAATTAAGAAGAGTTTTCTTTCTCACTACTTTCCTCTTCTTTGCTTAACTTTTGATGGGTTCTTCTTTAATTTCTTATTGTTTCATATCCCTGATTATTTGTGCAAACTAATTAAAAAGAGTTTGCTTTCCTTTTCTCTGCTTAACCCTTAACCCTTAACCCTGGGTTTTCACTACTTCCTCTTCTCTGCTTTATTCTTCTTACTTTTCTCTCATTGTTTCCTCCTCTCACCTCAGTTTTTGCTACTTTCCTCTTCTCTGTTTTCTTGTTCTCTACTTTCTTCTTCTTTACTTAACCTTGCTGGATTCTTTATTTTTCATTTTTTGTTGTTTCTGTATCCTTTATTTTTGTGCAAATTAATTAAGAAGAGTTTACTTTCCTCTTCTCTACATAACCCCTAACCTTAGGTTCTCACTGCTTCCTCTTTTTTATTTCTTCTTCTCATTGTTTCCTCTTATCTGCTTTCTTCTTCTCTACTTTTCTCTCGTTGTTTCCTATTTTTTGCTTTCTTTTCTCTACTTTCCTTTTCTCTACTTAACCTTGCTACGTTCTTTCTTCTATATTTTTTGTTGTTCATGTATCCCTGATTGTTTGTGCAAACTAATTAAAAAAAGTTTGTTTTCCTCTTTTTTGTTTAACCCTTAACTTTGGGTTTTCATTGCTTCCTTTTCTTTGTTTTCTTCTTTTATACTTTCCTCTCAGTATTCCTCTTCTCTATTTTCCTCTTCCTTGCTTAACCTGCTTTCCTTTTCTTTTTATTTAACCTTTAACCTTGGGTTCTCACTACTTCCTCTTCTCTGCTTTCTTTTTCTCTACTTTCCTCTTACTATTTTCTCTTATCTACTTTCTTTTTCTCTGTTTAATCTTGCTAGGTTCTTTCTTCTTTATTTTTAATTATTGTATCCTTGATTGTTTGTGCAAACTAATTAAAAAGAGTCTGTTTTCCTTTTCTTTACTTAACCCTTAGCCCTGGGTTTTCATTGTTTCTTCTTCTTCGCTTTTTTCTTTTCACTGTTTCCTCTTCTCTACTTTTCTTTCACTATTTCCTTTTCTTTGCTTTCGTTTTTTCTACTTTCGTATTCTCTGCTTAGCCTTGCTAGGTTATTTCTTCTTTATTTTTTATTGTTCCTGTATCCCTAATTGTCCGTGCAAACTAATTAATAAAAGTCTATTGTCACAGCCCAATTCTCGGGTTATGATCGGCGTAAAGACCTAATAGGCACAGCCCACTAAGCCCAAGCAAGCCTTTCTATATGCACTTGTACATTAGTGCATCCATCTATCATATTTCTTTAAGATCTATACTTAATAATGTTCAAATGTCAATTTCTTCAAACGCAATTCATAAAACCCAAGTGAATGCTCACATTGGCATCATAATTCAAAATATACATAGATAACTTGTCAAATGTATCTTAACAATTCACATTAAGCATACACAAAAACCTTGACCATCAGCGGAGTGACTCTAGATGAGGAATATAACTACTGAATGCCAAGATACCTACCAAAAGATGGACGCATGTGGACACCTCAATCTACGTTCCAACCACCCCTGAATCTGAAAACATGAAGTTAAAAATGTGAGTATAAACTCAGTGAGTGAACATATGAAAAGAACAAGCAAATGATAAGAAAGGAACAAGCAAATGATACGAAGAAATTTTGAAACCATGATGCACTTTAGTTACAAACAATGCAATTTAGTTTAATTTCTGGTAAAGCCTCTTAATTTAACCTTTGCTTATTTAATTCCTTAGCATTGAAAATCCATGATAAACCATGAAGTTGAAAAGAATGAAAATTTCGACAATGTTCATGCAAGATAAGCAAAACAGAAGGCTTCTCGCTGCAGCGAAATGACATTCTCGTTGCAGCGAAAATAGAGCCAGTGCACACCGCCCCAACCCGAGACTTTCTCACTGCAGCGAGACTCATTTTCGCTGCAGTGAGAATCTGGCCAGATGAAGTTAGGGGAAATTTTCACTACTATATGAATCCAATCCTATTGCAACGTAAATCAGCTTAAACACATTTGACAATAATCGAGTTTCAACAATTAATACAATCACATATAAGTTCCAAACCTCTCTCTATACAGTAAATATATATATATATATACATACATAAGCATATACACCACCACCGCCTCACCCAGCTAATGTGCAACCCCCACATCACGCACATAGCTGAAGTCATTGTGTGCACCCCCACATCGCTCACAACAAATGCCATTATGTGCAACCCCCACATCACGCACAGGCCATATCACCGACCACACTCCCACTCCCATCATCACCGGCATGTGCATCCCTCACATCGCGCACACGTATGGTTATATTTATCACACAATATTACTTATCAACATTTATCACATAATCATATATTTACATATATACATCAACATGATATATAAGCACACGGATCAATTACATTCACATTTTACAACGCAAAATGTTTCATTAAGGGCTTGTTCCCATGCATGTTTTAAAGGAAGAAAAACAAAGCATTTCGATAGATTCAATCAACCGTATATGCCCCAATCCCAAAACAATTTTTATGCAAGTTCACTCACCTTACGATAGCGGGATATTACATCGTTATTTGTTCGGAGGCGTATCTAGCTATTCCTACTTGTCGGTCGCTTGTTATTTCTTCCGACACGACACTTCTTAGCAATAATCCAAACTCAATATATTTAATTATACATGCGTACAGCAGCACTTAAATCAATTAATCCTTAATCAAATTCACATTTTTCATCCTCATCATTCACTTATTATTACTATTATCATTATTATTTTAAAACTAACTAAATCTATTATTAATTTTCTTACTATTAACATTTACCTTTATATATTGTATTTACACTAATTTTCATATTTTAATTATTATCTAACAATTCTAGAACATTTATACCAAATAATTCAACTTATTCTCTGTCACTATATCACACATTCAACCCAATGAATTGGACTAAACCCAAACAACATACTTCATAATGGATCCATAAAGAAAAGGCTTGATTTTTAATTTTTTACCTCACTTGGGCTCAGATGCTAACCCAAGTAAAATATTACAGTCCACCAGACCTTATTTGCCAAAAATATTGTTGGAGGCCCAAAGGAATAATTATTATTTATTTTCTTTCTTTTTTTCTTGTTTCTCTCTCTCTCTTCTGCTCCTCTTCCCCCTCGGTCGACAACACCTTTCTTCTTTCTCTTTTTCCTTTATTTTCCTTCCCTCCCTTTCCTTTCACTCACAAACCGGCAGCTCAAGCCTTGGTTTACTCCCTCACAAACCCAACAGCACCAGTCCTTGTTTTCTTTCTCAAAATTTACAGCAAAACTCTTTCTCTTTCCCTCTAAAAATTTACAGCACAAAGCCTCTCTCTTTCTCCCTTGGTCGACGGCTTCCCCCTTTCTCTCTTTCTCTCTTTCTTCTTTGGCTTTCCCTTGGCTCTCTCACAATCGATTTCTCAGTTTCTTTTTTTTTTTTTTTCCTTCTTCAAATAGCCGGTTTTGCCCCTCACAACCGACTTCTCTCTTTCATCTTTATCTCATATTACTTACCATTTTGGCCGACCCCTACCACCATAAAAAAATTATTTATTGACTCTTTAATTGACCACATGGGCGGCTGCCCATGTTGGTCTTTCTCTTTTTTTTTTTCTCTTTATTATTATTATTATTATTATTTTATTTCTCCCATTTAATTTTACTACATAATCCTCCAACTTTCATATTTTAAAATTCGATCTTTCCGATACGTATAAAAATTCTAATTTTCATCTATCTTTCTTCCTCTGCACGTGTACCATCAAAATATCGAAATTGTACTTCAACGCGGTATCACCATAATATTTAAATATTTACTTACCCCCGTTGGCTCGACTTAACAAAAATGAGCAGGTCTCACTTACGTCATTTATCTCCAAAAATTCATTCGTACTTCTTTTCCCCCACTTAAATCGACCATATGATCCTTCTTCATAACTAATTTCGACATTCGATTAAATATTAATATTTTAATATTATTGTATTAATAAAATATTATTTATTCTAAAATTTTCACTTATCTCCTCTTGTTTCCTTGGTACCCAAAATACCTTATTATGTCTCAATTGGCATCCGATAAACTTTATTAGAAACTATATCAAAGTATGGGGTATTACATCTATTTTCCGCTTCTCTACTTAACCCTTGACCTTGGGTTCTCATTGCTTCCTCTTCTTTGCTTTCTTCTTTTCTACTTTCCTTTCAATATTTCCTCTTATCTACTTTCATCTTCGTTGCTTAACCTGTTTTCCTTTTCTTTTTATTTAACCATGAACACTGGGTTCTCACTACTTCCTCTTCTCTGCTTTATTCTTCTTTACTTTCCTCTCACTATTTTCTCTTATTTGCTTTTTTCTTCTCTAGTTTCTTCTTCTCTGCTTAACCTTGCTGGGTTTTTTCTTCTTTATTTTTATTCATGTATCCTTGATTGTTTGTGCAAACTAATTAAGAAGAGTCTGCTTTCCTCTTCTTTGCTTAACCCTTAACCTTGGATTCTCATTGCTTCCTTTTCTCTACTTTCCTTTTCTCTGCTTAACGGGTTCCTTTTTCTTTATTTTTTGTTGTTCTTACATCTTTAATTGTTTGTGCAAACTAATTAAAAAGAGCCTGTTGAATCCTGAGAGATAATCATTTTAATCTTTTTACACCGAGTTTCATATTTTGAAGAAACGAAAATTATCCTTAAAGACAATATATCACGTCTTGGACTAGTTTGAATTGTCATCTACTTCGACTTTTGGCCAACAAAATATAAAAAGAAAAGTAAGTAAGAAAAGAGTGAGGAAAAAGATATTATATTCACAAACATACAATATTTATAAAAGAAAAGCCCCCAAAAAAACCTTTGCCTATAATTGTTGGTAAAGGTGCCTTTTCATAGGCTTGGGGAACCTCTTACAAAGCCCTCCCTTACGTTTAACAGCTAAGAAGAGCCTCTGCCACAATTTCAAACTTCTAGCTCGTAGAAGGTTGTTTCTACCTGTTGGAATAGTGAGCTAACCATTGGAGCAACGCTTGGCACACTGGTTGCTTACTCTAGTGTTTAGCTAGTGCACAAGTAGGGATATTAATAAGTAAGGCACTCGCTAATTTTGAAGTACCCGAACTCGAACCCTATAAAAAATAAACTACCCGAACCCTATTAACTACTCGAACAGTTTTCAAAATTACTACTTTAATACATCCCCACTACTATATAATTACCTTAACCCGTTTAAAAACCTGATTATGTAAAAAAATTATTAAAATACTATTCATAAGTACTCAATTACCCGAATCCGAATCTATATCCATATACAATAATATTTCTCTTACATATTCTCTATAATTTATTAATAATTAAATTAATTAAAACACAAAAATAATAAAATTTAAATTTAAAAAATCAAAAACAAATATCTCAAACATAATTAATAAATTTATTAGTTATAATTTTTATAATGTTAACACAAAATAGAAAGTAAATATATTTATATTTGAAGTGTATATATACTAAAAGTATTTTAATATATATAATATTAATTATATTCCTTATAAATGAACTTAATATATATAAAGTATATATATTAAAAGATAT
>NC_030854.1:30090329-30094389 GCF_000208745.1 Theobroma cacao
AAAATAAATATATTTATGTTAAAAGTATATATATATATATATAATAGTAATTATATTCTTTTATAATATGATATGATATTCATATTATTTAAACATAATCAATAATTTAATAATTGTTTAATTTAAATATATTAATATCATCATAGTAATAATTAGAGTAACCATACTTTTCATATTTTTGTTAGTTTTTAACAAAAATGAATTACTTGTAAAATTAATAAAAATTATATATTTATAATTTAATTATTAAAATAATAATAAAATATTTATAAATAATAATCAAGTTTGGATAACGGGTATTCAAAGGGTGATACCCGAACCTAATTTAAATAGTAAAATCACTATATGAATCCTTTCAAATTTGATTATAAGATATTTTAATTCTATATAATCGGGTAAGATATTCCAAAGTATCTTGTAATAGGGCACCCATTACCCTTACGAGAGGCCAGTATGCACAGTCTCCAGCCGCCCTGATCAGCTCGATAGCTCCACCCTGAGAGCCTATATCTGTTCGGCTGGTTGCGTTGATCTCCTGTTCTAGGTGCTCCCAAGGCATCCCTCCTCTGGGCTGATGTCGTGGTGCGTGACACATGTACTTCCCTTATAATTTCTGAAGCACTAGAATCTGTCTTTCCTCGCTTTACACGAGTACTTGGATCTGTTTGTGCAACAGCTTGTGCTTTCCTCCAATAGTGATGCATGATAAAAATGGCGACGAATCAGTTATCGTTTGCCCAAAAGCAAACGTTCCCATCGCTTGAGCATGTCGAAAATAAAAATAAGTAAAAATCTCTATAACTCTACTGAATAAGAGATTTATTAAAACTGATTTTTTTTACATCGGTTTCTAGGATTTAGTCAATCCACCTTACAGAGGAAGCAAAACCTTGCAAAGCGAAATAAGATAAAACTCATAAAAGGGGCACACACAACTTAGAACTACTGATATTCGATAACGTTGCCATCAATTTGTCACTTGCTCTTTGGCCCATCACTTTGCTGCAAACTTTCGTTCTCCTGCTGAGCTATCAGTTCACTGGAACCAAAAAGGAAACAGGGAAGAAAGATTTAAGTAATATATTTCAAGAAAATGAATAAAGCTATTAAGAACAAGCTAGGGAACCTTTCTTTTTTTCTATCAATAGAACGAGGAATTTGGTATTTGAGAGTTTAAACTTTCCATAAATCATGCTGAGTTAGAGCGTCCACTGTTCGGGAGAATCACTTTCTGATCCCCTGTTTGTCTCTGTTAGTTTTAACGATACCAGCCTGAAGGTGAAGGTTCTGTCTTAATTTAAACATTAGATTTTTCCGACTTAGTTAAAGTTTCAGAGTAGCAATCTTTCCTTGGTTAATTAGAAAAGCCTAGCCGTGTTGGTTTCAACGTACAAATGACTCGTCATCAGAAAATGACCGTTTATTATGGTGAGGGGCTGAGACCAACCGGAGAGAAGTAGTCAATTGGGCGGCCTTGGCGAAGTCATTGTTCTGTCGTGCCTTAAGGATTTGAAACATGAGGGTGAGGCGGAGCCTGGTACAAATACTCTGCCGCGTAATGAGCTCAGTCTCGTCGCATTCAGATAAAACGTCATCAAATTTCTCTTTAACTGGCCTTCGCCCTTCTCTGATTCTATTCTGGTCCTCCCTAATTTCTTGCATCTCCCTCTTCAACCGAGTTATGGTTGCGTTTAGTTTGACCGTCTTTCCTCTCTGCAATCAACAAAACCATGTTAAGAGCTCTATAGGAACAAACCCAAAGAAAAAAACAATGAACAATAACAACGCTCAAAGATATACCCACCCGAGTGTTCATTGGTGGCGGTTTAGAAAGGCTTTGGGAGATTAATAGGCGGCGCTTGACCCCCTTGAGTGCAATTCTTTCTTTCGGACAACAACGAATTTGACTGCTGCAAACGAACAGGGTAAGTTCTAAATTAAGAGGGGGGAAGCATCGTTGTGAATTAAATTTGATGAGTTTCCTCAACGGCAAAGCAAATCTATATGTATAGATTTATGCACAAATCTACTTTGCGCACACATGGAGATTGGTGGACGGCTTGGGCGGGATATCTTCGGTTCATCGTGCGATGGTCCAACACAAAGAAGAGAAACGCCCGATTGTGTATGTTGCTTATTGCGCGGCCCAATGACGACAAGCCAACCCAGCAGCTTTTGGGAGAACCAATTCCTTTTTGTATTGAGGAGTTAAAGTAATCAAAGACATTACGTGGCATTTTGATTGATACATTGACAATGACGTAACCACTTTGGAAAGACTTTTGCTTGTTTTGAGGTGTAATTTTATTATTGACTCGAGACTTGATAACTCGGCGTGCAAGGCGAGGAAAATTCTTTCAGACGCCAACAGCAAAAATCTTGAGTGGATTTATAAAATTGTTAGATGTTCATTAGATTATAACTAAGAAAATTAATAAATTAACATAATTATAATATGTTAACATATTATATATATACATATAAATTTACTTGTGGAGTTTAAAATTTTCATCATTAATATTTAGAATAATAATCTTACTAGCTAGCTAATTACTCTTTATGTTTTTCATATTTCATTTTTTGTTAATAATTTTTATCTTTGCTAATTAAGCATGTACAATGCACATCAAGCACAACTTACAATATTTAATGTAAAAATTTAATGTTAAATTTTTTATGTTTTTATCACTTACAATATTTTATGTGAAAATTTTATTTTAAATTTTTTACTTTATACTTATTCATATTTTAATTTTATTTTAAAAATAATTATTTTTTATATTTTAAATCGAAACATTAACTTAATTCATAGTATAATTGCTCTTTAATTACCCCTTATATAGAATCTTGAATCTGCTATAATCGATCCTCAATCTAAAATAGATTCTTCAATTAGATCATTTGTGCAATTGATTCGAAAAAGTCCATGTTAACCCATCGAGCTTATGCAAAAACTAGTGATCGATTATTTAAAAAAAAAAATTATTAATCCTATATTGACTTGAATAATCTAATGATAGAACCAGTACCCAAGATTCAAAACTTTGAACGCGTCAATTGTCTGGTCCAGTTCCGTTGATAATGACTAACTATTGCAATCACTGCCAAAACTAAGTTAATCTAATTGTTGAATGGTTCAGGCCAAATTGGTGTTAATGAAGAAGGTTAACCTGATTAAATTTCTTGATATGTCTTGGTACGCACGAGAAAACAAGGATAATGGAAGAAGACAGAAAAGAGCCTGTATGTTTAGCTTATAGGTCCAATAAGGAGAAAATGGCAGCCTTGTCCTGAGAAAGAAAGACGTTGCTGGAACTGGAATTTTCATTTTCAGACACTTCATCCATTACATTTTTTATTTACTGCGAAAATAGAAAGAGTACACACAGAAAGAAGAAGAACAAAAGAAAATGTGACGAGACAAAGCCTTTGGAAAGTATTGGAGGATCATTCTACTAGAGGCTGCATCCTTTTATAGATCGCTAGATTATGGGTCGTGTGTTGCACACGAGTTTCTTTTTATATATATATTTTTAATATTTTTCTCTTTTTTTCTATTACCTTCACGTGGTCAGAGAAGAAATCTTTTTGAGACTTAAAAGATTATTGTACGGTTAAAAACTTTTTGTTTTGATCTCTCAAGTCTTAAGGGTATTGTCACTTTCATATCCAAAATTCATTGAAAAAAAACTTCTAATTAAATGCCTAAACATTGCTTTATGGTTTTTTTAATAAAGAGTATAAAAAAATAAAAAATTCCTATTCAAATTCTACCATACGTTTACCATTTTTTTACATCATAATTTAATTGGAAATATGTATTTTGTCATTAATATTATTTGAAAAAAAATACCAAAAAGGATGTCATACAATTGGGAGGATTTTGACAAGGACTAAAATAAGTAAATTATTCAAGACAACCTAAATTTTTAACTATTTTCTTCATTTATTTTTATTCTCCATTTAAAATTTTTTTGTTATCTTAAAACCATAATTTTATCCTTGTGTGACAAACAAACCTTTGAATCAAAAAAAAAAAAAAAAAACATTCAATTTAAAA
>NC_030854.1:30095160-30100842 GCF_000208745.1 Theobroma cacao
AAAAGCATTTGGCTAGAATAAATTCATATTTTTTATAAATGATTAACCAAGTTGGTTTATATTATAACCAATCAATTGATGCCCTATCTCTTATATGTAATTTGGAATTTGGAATATTCCACAGTTGCTTGCGCTCCCATCCATTCGTGTATTTTATCTGTATTGGAACTCACTTTCAGCATCATGCCCCCTTTTTCTTTGGCAAACTTGGATTTGCCAATGAATTTGGACCGTTCAGATCAGAAAATGATGAGTAGCCTGCATGCCCACTAGGCACCATTCTATGGTTGGGGTAAGACTTTGTTCATCGATGGTTATTCATAAGCCAAGTGGTCTGTTCTATTCAAGATTCTCCCTAAAGGCTACCCTACGCACCCTAGTTTAGCACCCTCATTTTCTAGGGACAATCTAGGAGGACAATATGAGAGCCTTTGCCAATTAGCATATGCAGCATTCAACATCCATGGGTTCTTTTCCTTGTGTTTCACTTTTTTTGACAGGGACCATTCAAAATTTTTTTTGCATATGTTATAATTAAATTTATTTTGATTTGAAGTCTTTGACCCTATTTTTTTATAAAATTATAAAAAATTAATGAATTTATTAATTATATAAAATATTAATTAAATAAGATAATTAATAAAAAATTTTAATACTTCCATTATTCATCTGACACCATTTTACTTTATGTCTGTCCATCCCTGATATGGCATACGGATAACAGTACGACCTTGTTGACTACACCATGCCATTACCCGGTATTGTCAGTGCTGAAGATGAAGGTGATGCAATTACGGTTGATCTCCTCACTCGGTCTCTCCGGTTGGTTTTCTTCAAACATTTTTAGTCTGATGATTCCCTCTGCGAATTTGTAGTATCCATTGGACTATAATTTTATTCCCCTTTTGTGGACAATTTAATTTGCAGTGAACTTATGATGCCACGGCAGAACCAAGAAAATCACCCCCCCATTGATTGAAGATGGATCATTTAGGCTGGTATTTGATTCATCGAAAGTTGATTGTACAAGAAAATTAAAGAAAGATAAGTTTATGGTTTGATAAACTGTATGTTCGCTGAAATAAATAGAAAAACATTTAAAAAATTTTATAATTTTAGATCTTCATTATTAGTAAAGATAAATCGATCCAAGTACCGACCATCGGAGTAAAAAAAAAATTGCTTGGTGATGATAATGATTGATTGCGATAATTCCACATTGTTCAACGGAGAAACCTATCTTCAATGAGTAATGACCATCGACGTCAAATGTCTATATCATAACTAAATTTATTTTGATTTGAAATTTTTGATTGTATTTTTTATAAAATTATAAAAAACTTAATAAATTTATTAATTATATAAAATATTAATTAAAGATAATTAATAAAAAATTTTAATAGTTCCCTTATTCACCTGACACCATTTCACTTTATGTCTGTCCATCCCTGATATTGCATACGGGATAACAGTACGACCTTGTTGACTACACCATGCCATTACCCTTTCCAAGTGTCATAAGTAAAAGGATTGAGTGAATGGTAAGTCGCACAAAGCAGGTGATTGTGATAAAGAAAGAAAAGAAAAAGCAGAGCGACGTGTTAGACGAGGACTGTGACGTGTGATAGGCGCAATAGACATATCAATTGCTTTTCGAAAAGTGGGTTGGGTTGGGACAATTTTCCATGAGACCAAAACTCGTTCGACTCGACCAACTTCTTGTGACGTATCACACGAAAACCTCGCGAATCTTTCGATTGCGCTTTTGTCAAGGCCACTTTAGTTAGAATCTAAATTTCTTGTTCTTTGGTACCGATTTCTTAGTCTGAACGCGCACAAACCAAATATTTCAAAACTTTCTACTATTTACAGCACGCCATTATGAGTGTTGTCAAAAGGTTTTGTCAAAGGTTGCCTTTGATATAAAAATTTCCAGTCAGAAGCATAGATATATGTTTCTATATTACTTTTCAATTTTTTATTTATGTTTTTTTTTAAGAAGTTTGAAAATCATTTTTTTATAAAAAAATTAACCTTTAATTTATTTGTATTCTGTATTTTCTACTATAAAAATTTCATCACATTTTACTTTTTTTATTAAAATTTTGTTGAAGATCAATTTTAAAAAATATTTAATATAAAATATATTAAAATAAAAAAATTCCTAATTGCTATTTGAAATTATATAAAGATCTAATTTAATTTGGTCTACCTAAAAATTATTATTGAAACATATAAGTGTTTGATTTTAACAACATATTATTATTTTTTAAAGTATTATTTTACAAAATGAGAATAAATATAAAACAGTTACGTCACATAGAGAGCAAAAAAGTAATTTAAAACAAGTAGTAAAGTTATTAAGTTGTTTTAATCTTTATTCCAAAGAGTTTAACTTGATAATTAAGATATAAAAGTAGTTAAGAAATCTTTCTTTTAACATTTCCTTTAAATGCAAGTGCTTTACCTTTTCCTAAACATCTTTCCACTATCCAATACACACATACATAGTTGGCTAACATGTTCTCCCCATGATGAATGTGTTATTACATGATACACAAATTTTTCCTAAATGTGGTTCCCAGTGATAACCAATAAAAATTTCTTATCCAATAGCTCTTAAGAAACTGTTTTTACTTGGTGTGTGTGTGTGAGTTTTAAAAATTTAAGAGACATCAGAATTTCACCAAATTTCTTCTCTAACATATTTTCTTCTTAAAGCTTTTTCTAAATACTCTTTCTCCGCTCCACTTAATTCTTTCCTATCTTATTCTCCACCATGCGTACCACCACAATTTTTCTACCTTTTTCCTAATGTGTATCTCTTACCTCTTACCACAAAGGGCTCAACACTTCAAGGATTGTTCTAATCTTCCTCCATGTTGCCTCTAGTGCATCTCACTTTCCTTTTCACAATACTTCATCTCTCCTTATTAGAAGAACCATTTACAAAACACATAGTACATTACATGTCCACATGATAAAATGTCGAGTTATGCAATAAACATTTAAGCGTTGACTTGGCAACTTTCATATATATAAGTTAAGACTCACATTTGTGAATGGGGCATATTTCGACTACATAATAATCGAGAAATCGAGTTATACATTCTTACACTAGAATACAAGGTGCAAACTATTGGTCTAGATCATCAATTCCAAGGAAGCAACGAGTATATATATATATAATTGTTATTGCTCATGGTCAGTCACTTTTATCCTGACTATGCTATTGACAATATTTTTTTTTCTCAACAAAATTTTACTATTTCAAAGAAAAAGAAACAGAAGTTGTGTTTGGTGCCATATTAAGTGATTGTTAAGGTAATTGTTTTGAAATATAACATTGGTATATATAGAAAAATGCATATTAAAATCTTGATAATATAACATTGTAGCATTTAGTTTACAAGCACTTTACTAGGAATATGTTGCTAATTTCTAGAATTATCTTTGTGTATGAAAAATATAACTTTAACACAATTGCATGCTTTTTAATGTAATTTTAATATAAGAACTTTGCTAGAGACTTATAAATAAATTGAAGCTTCTGAGAGAAACAAGATTCAGACGAAGTGTTGAGAGATATTGTAATCTTAGATTTTTTATTAATTGAATTTTCCTAATAAAATTTTACCAATCAGCTTTTGGACTTAGTTTAGTTATTATTTAGTTTTAGTTTTACTTTTAATTAATCACTTTAATTTGGTTGTTTGAATAAGATTATGTTGTTTTAATTTTACTACTTAGTAATAGTTGGTAAAATTCTCTATGAGATTCGACACTTTACTTACTATTATATTACTTGTTACGGCTTGTGCACTTGCGTGATGAAATCAACAACGATGGATAAAAATCATATTTCACATAAAGAATTTTTTGTTCATATAAGTTATAAACTTCACCAACATCCTGTTACTGATATTGTATTCTTTTTAGGCTTGGTAGCTCAAAAAACACCAATCTCGATACATTACATTCGAATGAGATTAGTCCCAACAAAACTTCCTATTATGAAACTTTGTGAAATATGTGGGGAATTATCAGATATATGGTGATATCTCATAAGGTTTCTATCCCACATTGTCTAGGTACAAAAGATGTTAGTGCTTTATATAAGCAAACTTATCATGAACTTGTTGTAAGTAAGAAAACAAAGTGAGCTCACGTGCACACGAGATGGGATCAAGCCTTAAGAAAATGCGAATTTTCCCTTTCCACACACAAGTGATATTTTTGTACCTTAACACACCTCAGTTCTCACTAGTTTCCTCACTACCAAAAAACAGTCTATTTTTAACGAAATTTTTTGTTAAAAATAGGTTGATTTCCATTGAAAATACCTTGTTTTGACGGATTTCCAACAAAAAAATCCGTTGGAAATTCAGTCGCTAAAATCCTCGTCGGCAATACTTTCCATTGGAAATCCGTTGGAAAAATATGATTTCTGTTGGCTACCCCATTGGAATTCCGTGAAAAATTTCATTGGAAACTATTGTGAAAAGAATTCCGTTGGAAAAAAATTTCGTCTGAAATAATTTTATAAGAAATGAATTTCCCACGAAATTTTCCTTAGGAATGTTTTTTTCGACAGAGAATTCCGTTGGAAATTTTTAACAGAATATTCCGTCGGTGATGTATTTCTAATGGAAATTCTTTTACTAATTTTTAATTGCATATCTTTTTAGTAATGTTTTTCCAACAAAAATGATTAATTTTGATTTTGATAATAAATTATTAATTCCCATTCACATTTGACTTTCAAAATATATAAAGGAAACACACATTAAAAACCGAGATTCAAAGTGAAATTCATACAATTAAAAATTAGCCTAAACACATAATATCTAAAACAGTTAAACACATATGAATATAAACCTAAATGTGTTATTAAACAGCTATACTAAAAAGTATCCAAGTGTAGTAGTGAAAAATAGACATCATATCATAAAATGTTGTGTTCTTGCTTGTTAAGATTTTAGCTTGAAGGTCCCACATTTCTTTGTTTTGAGAGCGCATTAGTCATGATCATGGTTTTCATACGTGTCATAAATTCACTCATGCTTTCCGCCATTACATTCTTAATTTTTTAACGTATTTTCCCACGTATTTCCTCACGTATCTTACCCAACTTTTTTGAAAGATTTTTCACTTTTTCTTCCAATGTAATTGCGGGACGGGTAACGTTTAAGTTGATAGGGCGACAAGCAAACTCAGATGTTGCTACATTGCTGTGTGTTTCAGTAAGTAAAGTTGTAGCGGGCACCCGAGTACCAAACCCATACACGTGAGTGTGTTTAGTCTCCATCCTTCCAATTGCTTCAGTCTAAGCATGCGGATCGAATTCTGGTTGAGAAGATAAATCCTCACTATACTTCTGCGATAGTATAAAATTATACATTTCTTACATAAAAAATTAAATAATAATATTATTCAACTAAATCGTCAACTTTCAAGTGAAGGTTAATCAATTTTGTACGTACACTCGTAGACTTGGACTTGTTATTTATAAAATCACTATGACCCCCTAAACACTTATGAGTGCAGTTGAACACTTTCAAAAAGCTAACATCTCATTTTATTTCAGTTGCTTGCATTTATTTACAACTATATATACTTAATCATAATCAATATAGTTATATATATATATATATAGTATATATATATATATAATAACATGTA
>NC_030854.1:30100847-30183467 GCF_000208745.1 Theobroma cacao
CATAATCAATATATATATATATATATATATTATATATATATATATAAATAACATGTAAGGAAAAACCAAAGTCAAACTACTAAACATACAATTTAAATTTAATTTGAAAGAAAACCATACATATAAATGCAAAGTTAGATTAATTCATACCATCCTTTTTGCATGAACCACAAATAGAACCGAACCGCCAATGTGCTTTGGAATGTTTCCTCTTTTTGGTGTTAAACGATTTTACCTTGCTTTTCTTAATTTGTTTTGCCATTCTTCTGTACCCCATATTGTATCGATGAGGGCATCCCAGATTTCATTTGTGATCCATTCCTTTGACATACTTTTGCAATCCCTAATGTTGTTTGTTTTGGCTTCTATCATTGCTTTATTCTTTTCTGCTGAAAGCATATCTCTTAACTAATCGGAACAAATTTTATCCCATATTCATCGAACCAAAACATCTTGATTTGCAGACCAAACACATTTTTCCTACAATAACATAATAGCGTAATTAAAACAATTGATACAAATTAACTGAAAACAAAAAGTTATAATTTAATTGAATAAAAAATATAGTACTTGAAATTTTTTAAACATTAACTCCTTTATATCATTAGGGACTTTCCTCCATGTCAACCATGGACCATGGAACTGATTTTTGATGATCCTTATTATTGTAGCTATGACCCCTCGCTTGAAAAAAGTAATGGTAGAATATAAAAAAAAAAATTTATATATTAAAATTTATAACAAATATAACAATTTCATTATAATACAAGATAACATACCTCTCCCCAATAATAGTTATACGCAATCTGTCTGATGGATCTACAGGAGTTTGTAATCCTACACAAAGCTCCCTACCCCTTGACCTTGAGGATGTATCATCTGCACTTGCACCTAAATCAATAGATGGGGATCTACGAGAATTGTGAGTAGATGTCTCATTTTCTACTTGCTCTGCAGATGCACCCAACAAAGAAAGTGGCTCAGAGGGCACATCATTATACTTTTGCTACATCTGTGATTGAATGGATAGATCAGCAAACACACTAGCATTTGTAGACAAGGACATACTTTCAGAGGCATTTGTTGATCTAGGTCTCGATTTTGAATGCTTATCTTTAACCATCGTTCTTGTAATATTTTTGTGTTAAAATTCGGACACAAATTATTTTCAATAAAATTGAAACAAAGTATAAAATCATCAACTTATGACAATGACAAGTTTGATTACTCATTTGTACAATCAAAGTTGTCATTATATAGTGTTAATTTCAACATTTATAAATATAAACTTTCGATTATAATTTTATAACATGTCAAGATCTTTCAATATTTTAAAATTCAAGTTAAACAACTATGTAACAAAAAATATAAAACCAATATCATATATGCCTACCATCATCAATCACTTTCAGAATAAGCAAACTCATGTTCTTCATTATTATCACTATCATCACTAAAAGTTTCGCAGTCGTTGTCTTCAAGTTCATAAATTTTTTGATTTTATTTTTTATAAAATTATAAAAAATTAATAAATTTATTAATTATATAAAATATTAATTAAATAAGATAATTAATAAAAAAAATTTAATAGTTCCATTATTCATCTGACACCATTTTACTTTATGTCTGTCCATCCCTGATATTGCATACGGGTAACAGTACGACCTTGTTGACTATAGCATGCCCTTAACATTTCCAAGTGTATTAAGTAAAAGGATTGAGTGAGTGGTAAGTCGCACAAAGCAGGTGATTGTGATGAAGAAAGAAAAGAAAAAGCAAAGCGACGTGTTAGACGAGGACTGTGACGTGTGATGGGCGCAAATAGACAAATTAATTGCTTTACGAAAAGTGCGTTGGGTTGGGACAATTTTCCACTCGACCAAGGCTCGTTCGACTCGACCAACTTCTTGTGACATAGCACACGAAAACCGCGCGAATCTTACGATTGCACTTTTGTCAAGGCCACTTTAATTAGAATCTAAATTTCTTGTCCTTTTTTGTCGTTCTGCTTGTTTGTTTTGTCCTTTTGTACCGATTTCTTGGACTGTACGAACACAACCCAAAGATTTTAAAACTTTCAATTATTTACAGCACGCCATTATGAATGTTGTCAAAAGGCATTGTCAAAGGTTGCCTATGACATAAAAATTTCCAGTCAGAAGCACAGATATACGCTTCTATTTTTCTTTTCAATTTTTTATTTATGTTTTTTTTTAAGAAGTTTGAAAATCATTTTTTATAAAAAATTAACCTTTAATTTATTTGTATTCTGTATTTCCTACTATAAAAATTTCATCACATTTTACTTTTTTTTTACTAAAAATTTGTTGAAGATCAATTATAGAAAAATATGTTAATATAAAATATATCAAAATAAAAAAATTTCTAATTGCTTTTGAAATTATATAAAGATCTAATTTAATTTAGTCTACCAAAAAATTATTATTGAAACATGTAAATGTTTGATTTTAACTAACATATTATAATTTTTAAAGTATTATTTTACACAATGAGAATAAATATAAAACAATTACGTCATGTAGAGAGTTAGAAAAATAACTGAAAACAAGTAGTAAAGTTCATAAGTTATTTTAATTTTTATTTTAAAAAATTTAACTTAATGGTTAAGATATGAAAGTACTTAAAAGTCTTTCTTTTAATATTTCCTTTAAATGTAAGTCCTTTAACTTTTCCTTTTTTCTCAAAAAAAAAAAACACTTGACACGTTGTTAAGTGTCTTTAAGCTCCACTATGTCAATAAACCAAAACATCTTCCCACTATCCAATACACACACACTCGTAGTTGGCTAACATGTTATCCCCATGATGAATGTGTTATTACATGATACACATATATTTCCTAAATGTTGTTTCCAATTATAACCAATAAAAACTTCTTATCCAATAGCTCTTAAGAAACTGTTTGTCCCTGAGGTGTGCTTGTGTGCGTGTGTGTGTGTGCATATATATATATATATATATATATATATATATATATATATATATATATGTGTGTGTGTGTGTGTGTGTGTGTGTGTGTGTGTGAATTTTAAAAATTTAAGAGACATGAGAATTTCACTAAATTCCCTTCTCTAACATATTCTCTTCTTAAAGCTTTTTCTAAATACTCTCTTTTTGCTCCACTTAATTCTTTACTATCTTATTCTTCACCATGCTCACCACCACAATTTTTCTACATTTTTCCTAATGTGTATCTCTTACCTCTCGCCATAAAGGGCTCCAACACTTCAAAGATTGCTCTAATCTTCTTCCATGTTGCCTCTAGTGCATCTCACATTGCTTGTTGCAATGCTTCATCTCTCCTTATTAGAAGAACCATTTACAAAACACATAGAACACTTACATGTCCACATGATAAAATGTCGAGTTATGCAATAAGCATCTAAGCTTTGACTTGGCAACTTTCGTATATATAAGTTAAGACTCACATTTGTGAATGGGGCATATTTCGACTACATAATAATCGAGATATCAGGTTATACGTTCTTACACTAGAATAGAAGGTGCAAACTATTGGTCTAGATCATCAATTCCAAGGAAGCAACGAGTATATATATATATATATATAATTGTTATTGCTCATGGTCAGTCACTTTTATCCTAGCTGTGCTCTTGACAATATTTGTTTTTCTCAACAAAATTTAAGGTATTTCAAAGAAAAAGAAATAGAGGTTGTGTTTGGTGCCATATTAAGTGATTGTTAAGGTAATTGTTTAGAAATATAACATTGGTATATATAGAAAAATGCATAGTAAAATCTTGATAATATGACATTGTAGTATTTAGTTTACAAGCACTTTACTAGGAATATATTCTTAATTTCTAAAATTATCTTTGTGTATGAAAAATATAACTTTAATACAATTATATGCTTTTTAATGTAATTTTAATATAAGAACTTCGACATAGACTTATAAATAAATTGAGATTTTAGGTTAGCAGTTTAATCCATTGAAGTAACTTCAGAGAGAGAAACAAGATTCAAACGAAGTGTTGAGAGATATTGTAATCATAGACATTTTATTAATTGAATTGTCCTAGTAAAGTTTTGTCAATTATCTTTTGGATTTAGTTTAGTTATTATTTAGTTTTGGTTTTACTTTTAATTTATCACTTTAATTTGATTTTTTGAATAAAATTAGGTTGCATTAATTTTAATACTTAGCAATAGTTAATATAATTCTTTATGAGATTCAACACTCTATTTACTATTATATTACTTGTTACAACTTGTGCACTTACATGATAAAATCGACAACAATGGATAAAAATCATATTTCATATAACCTTGATTGACCTTTAACCTTGGGTTCTCATTGCTTCCTCTTCTTTGCTTTCTTCTTCTCGACTTAATGGATTCCTTCTTCTTTATTTTTTGTTGTTCTTGTATCCTTGATTATTTGTACAAACTAATTAAAAAGAGCTTGTTGAATCTTGAGAGATAATTGTTTTAATTTTTTTACACTTAATTTTATATTTTGAAGAAGCGAAAATTATCCTTAAAAACAATATATCATGTTTTAAACTAGTTTAAATTGTCATCTACTTCGAGGTTTAACCAACAAAATATACAGAGAAAAGTAAATACGAAAGGAGTGAGGAAAAAGATATTGTATTCACAAATATACAATATTTATACAAGAAAAGTCCCTAAAATAACCTCAACCCATAATAGTTGGTAAGGGTGCCCTTTTATACGCCAAGGGAACCTCTTACAAAGCCCTCCCCCACTCCTAACAGCTAGGAAGAGCCTCTGCAACATTTTCAGACTTCTAGCCCGTAGAAGACTGTCTCTACCCGTTGGAATAGTGAGCTAACCATTGGAGCAGCGCTTGGCACGCTGCTTGTTTGCTGTGGCGCTTAGCTGGTGCGCAGGCGCGCTGAGCGCCTAGTGTGCACAATCTCCAGCCCTCCTGATCAGCTCGATAGCCCCCTTTTAGCCTATACCTGCTCAGCTGGTTGCCTTGATCTCCCGTCCTTGGTGCTCCCAAGGCATCCCTCCTCTGGGCTGAATGCTGATGTCACGGTGCGTGACACATGTACTTCCCTTATAATTTCAGAAGCACTAGAATCTGTCTTTTCTCGCTTTACAGGAGCATTTGGATCTGTTTGTGCAACCGCTTGTGCTTTCCTCCAATAGTGATGCACGATAAAAATGGCAACGAATCAGTTATCGTTTGCCCAAGAGCAAACGTTCCCATCGCTTGAGCATGTCGAAAATAAGTAAAAATCTCTATAACTCTACTGAATAAGAGATATATTAAAACTGATTTTTTTTACATCGGTTTCTAGGATTTGGTCAATCCACCTTACAGAGGAAGCAAAACCTTGCAAAGCCAAATAAGATAAAACTCATAAAAGAGGCACACACAACTTAGAACTACTGATATTCGACAACGTTGCCATCAATTTGTCACTTGCCCTTTGCCCCATCACTTTGCTGCAAACTTTGGTTCTTCTGCTGAGCTATCAGTTCACTGGAACCAAAAAGGAAACAGGGAAGAAAGATTTAAGTTATATATTTCAAGAAAATGAATAAAGCTTTTAAGAACAAGCTAGGGAACACTTTTTTCTTTTTTATCAATAGAACGAGGAATTTGGTATTTGAGAGTTTAAACTTTCAATAAATCATGCTGAGTTAGAGCGTCCCCTGTTTCGGGAGAATCACTTTCTGATCCCCTGTTTGTCTCTGTTAGTTTTAACTATACCAGCCTGAAGGTGAAGGTGAAGGTTCTGTCTTAATTTAACATTAGATTTTTCCGACTTAGTTAAAATTTCAGAGTAGCAATCTTTCCTTAGTTAATTAGAAAAGCCTAGCCGTGTTGGTTTCAACGTAGAAATGACTAGTCATCAGAAAATGACCGTTTATTATGGTGAGGGGCTGAGAGACCAACCGGAGAGAAGTAGTCAATTGGGCGGCCTTGGTGAAGTCATTGTTCTGTCGTGCCTTAAGGATTTGAAACATGAGGGTGAGGCGGAGCCTGGTACAAATACTCTGCTGCGTAATGAGCTCAGTCTCGTCGCGTAGTTTTTCGCATTCAGATAAAACGTCATCAAATTTCTTTTTAACTTGCCTTTGCCCTTCTCTGATGCTATTCTGTTCTTCCCTAATTTCTTTCATCTCCCTCTTCAACTGAGCTACGGTTGCGTTTATTTTGACCGTCTTTCTTCTCTGCTGACCCAAAAGCAACAAAACCATGTTAAGAGCCCTATAGGAACAAACCCAAAGAAAAAAACAATGAACAATAACAACGCTCAAAAATATACCCACCCGAGTGTTCATTGGTGGCGGTTTAGAAAGCCTTTGGGAGATTAATAGGCGGCGCTTGACCCCCTTGAGTGCAATCGCCGCCTTTCTTCCTCTTAGCTTTCTTTCTTTCGGACAACAACGAGTTTGACTGCTGCAAACGAACATGGTAAGCTCTAAATTTATAGGAGGGAAGGCTTGTTGTGATTTAAATTGGATGCAAATCTATATATAGATATATATATATATATATATAGTTACAAACGACGCGTCCTTTTCAACTTTAATTACTTGAAAGTTTCGTGGCAAATGGATTTTTCTAATCATGCGGCGCCAAACGTGGCCCATTCGGTGGCTCCAACGTCTACCCTCTTATCTCGTTCAGTCGCGCGATTTTGTCTGCGCACGTTTGATACGTTATGTCATTGTCATGGGATGGGATGCCTTGGAAATATCAAGTTTTGTAATATTAACTAAAAGTAATATTTAATCAATAATTATAGAATGATAAAGTTTTGTCCAAATTTTTAAAGTGAAATACTCAAATAAGTATTTGAATCATATCAAAAAAGTTAATTAAATTTTTATTTTTTTATTATGTTTAAATAAATTATTAATTTTTATTTTATATTAAATAAGTTTTTCTTGCTAATGATACAATTAACAATTTTATACCACATTACACATTGCAACATACTATGTTGACGTGTCATTTTGTTTTATATAATACAAATTTATATTAATTTTCATATTAAAAAGAAAAATAATCATTCTCAAAATGAAATTATTTCTTTTACTCATTTTAAATTTACAACATCCTTCTTTATCTCTTATTTGAGTAAATAATCTGTCAAAACTTTTCTTCGTGTAGAAAAAAAAAACATTAAAAATCATAATGATTAAAAGTCCAAGCTCGTTTGACGATATCTTGCTATAATTGTCTAGAACCTATAGTTCTAGGATCTCCAAGATGGGGTTTAGAGAAAAACATCAAGTTGTCGCTAAAACTATCCAAGCTTTCGATAGAACTTGTAGTTCCAGGATGGGGTTTAGAGCAAGAAGATCAACCCTTAAAAGCCTTTTTCTTACTAATCAATCCATCCCATTTATAGATGATTATGGCATTGCTTCATAATTGGAAACTCGGTGAGCATGAGAATTCGAAGCTTGATACTGATGATTAGCATATACCATATATTGAGGAGAAATATTCTTCCGAAATCAAATTTGAACCTCCAAGCTGTGAACAAGGTACTCCTTGTAATCCCCAACACAAAGTTATACAAATAAAATTTAACCCTCTTTAAAAAATTCGTTATGTTGAGAAACAAATACAAATTGAAGATGTATCTCTCAAACCTGATGTAGATATTCATTCTAAAAGTGTTATGATGATAAAAAAGATTTGCAACAAAAAGTCTTCTCAAACATATTTCTCACTTTGATAATCTCTAAACCATGATGTTTGGGTTTTTTTCAAACCCAATTGCCCTTTTTATTTTGCTTAAAAACACTATGTTAAGAATAGTCAAGACTTAGTTTGAAGCAATTAGTTTTTTTTTTTAATTTTTTTTCAAATCCTTAACTTAACTATTTTTAAACATTTAGATGGGTAGAAAGGGAAAATCCAATTTCTAATCAACAATCTTTAATGCCATGTAGTATTGACATCATTAAAATAACACGTCAACATAACATGTGACAGATGACGTATCATAAAATTACTTATTGTATACTTGACTAACTTTCGTTAGTCAATAGTTAGTGAGAAGGGCTTATTTGATTTAAAATAAAAATTTGAAAGTTTATTTGAACGCAATAAAAGGATAGGGATTTAATTGATTTTTTTATATAGTTTAGAGGCTTATTTAGATATTGAGCCAAATTTTAATTAAAAATATCTATTTAAGTATTAAATTTTTAATGGAAATTATTCAAAAGTTTCATCCACTTGATATATTTTAAAACAATTTATATCTATCCATTGATTGGGATTTTCAATTGTAATTTTTTTAATTAATTTTAAAAAACAACCTCACAAACTCGACTTATACAATTTTATCAAAATTTTGTCCCTGCATATAAACTATGGAAAACATAGAAATACCAGAGGTATCAATATGGGCTGCTTTGACAATTAGGCCTTGTTTGGTTCATTGAAGATTTCAATGAGGGCAGGTTTTGACGAGGGAGAGGAAGGAGGGCCTTAAGAGCAATTGTGAAGAAGATAGGGGGGTTGGAGCAGAGTAAGATATCTGTGAGCCCAACAATCATAGGGTGGATGATGAACAAGTTACGGAAGTATACAAGCAGAAACTTGTTTGGGTTTGGATCCAACCACATCTTCTAATGAATTTGTATTGGACAAGGAAAGAGTTGAATTGCAACAATCTTGATGGATCTTAGAGGGCTTTGTTGAATTTGGGTTAATTAATAACAGAGTTTGATTGGGAGTGAAGAAAATAAGATGGAACAATACTCTTTTGAAGCATTGCTGCTCTGATCTGAACCATATCATAAAACCATTACTCTTTTATGTTTCCCAATCAACCCAGCTGCAGTAATTAATTACAGCATGAAGCTTGATTTGTTTTATGGCAAAGAAATCACTTGGCATCGACACGGTTTCTAGGACAAATAACGATTCATCTATCACATACTAGACAAAGATATTTATCGACCTTATGTATAAATGATTCAAAAGAAAAGTGGCCGAAACATTAATTCTCGGAAGAAGTAGCCATAAATGCCTGCAGTTGACAAGCTCACATGTTTGTCAGACATTCATATGAATGGTTGAAGGAATCATAATCCTAGGATAACAACCAACAATTTCTGTATCCACTTGTTACAATTTGGTAAATCTCATCAATTTCTGGGCTGTAAAGCTCACAACATAAGATTTGCTTGTACGTGCCTAAACTATTCTTCCAGGTCTCCTGAGCTAAAAAAAATCACAGTTGCTAAAGAATCACCTTCTCAGTATAGAGAATATAACATTCGACAAAAATTCCCATTTCAAGGGAGGAGCCCGTACGATTAACCTGGCAACCGTTGCATATCTAGAGAGAGCTAATAATCTCTTTACCCTTCGGTCTAGCTTTACTTCTATCCTAGAACCAGCATCTGCTTTTCAAAACAAACACATTCCAGGAGTAACCGCACCAATCCAATCTCCGTTCATTTAGACCTGCTTCTTCTCTGAATTAGCAGCAGCCACCCGTTGGCGCTTCCTCCAGGCTGGGATCTTACCAGGGAAAGCCCATCTTAACAGTCTCTCCCACAGATAGCAGCCCAGAAACATTAGTAGAGCCCACAGCAATAGCTTATCCCTCAATCCCAAGGGTAATGGAACCAACTTCAACCAATCATTCAAGTCCCTAAACAGATCCGATGTTATAACCACAAAGAAACCAACAGCAGCTACAAGAGCATACAAGAACGGCTTGTTCTCCGGGATGCTCTGGTTGAAAGGATGACCCATGTAATTGACTGCAAATGTAGCTACCTGGATCATCATGCTTACCATGTATGAAACTGTGTTCACTAGATTGGGGTGAAACTCCGAGTCTGGCTCAATGCACTCTTCAGGCATGTATTTCTCAGCTTCTTTCACAGAAGAAATCAAGAAAAATAGGTGCATTGCAAACTGTCCCATGAGAGAAAGGAAGACATAGGAGCAGAAAACATTGGGATGGGGCCGTGCCGCTGAAAGGGTGGGCAGTGGGCGGGCATGTGAGATAAACAGGAAAAAAGCTGCTGTAAATACACCACTGATCGTAGCCTGGACATCACCCAGCTTGACACCATCCAAATACATCACACTCAAGACATAAGCTGTAGCCAGGCAGTTAAGGCCAAGTATCTTGAACATCTGAAGGGTAGTCACGAGAGTGCTGCGTCCCTGACGAATGATGTCAGTGGTTGGGGCAACTGATGCATGTTTTGCTGTGAATGGTGATGCCATTGAGGCATCCCCCAGTTTGACAATAGGAGCTGAGCGACCGTCACCCTCCTCATTCATCTCATCCATTAGCTTCTTCAGCTTCTGCCGCTGCATCTCTGCGGCATTAAGATGCCGGTTACTGGCTGTGTGGTTGCTAGATTCTGATCTTGTAGCAACTTTTCCTTTTGAAGAGGCTTCTGCATTAAGACTCACAGCTTTGCCTGTTGCTTCTACACTAGGCTTCGATTTCTTTAACTTTAATGACTTTGTGCTTTCATCTTTAGAGGTCCCTGGTGAAGAGCTTTCACTTTTAGTTGGAGGCACTGCATTCAATAGGGCAACACCTACATGTGCCTGAAAAGAAGTAGGGTATTACATGTCCATACATTTCCGCTATCTTAGCTTCTCTGAACGACTAATTTCACTTCTTTTAATTTTAAACCAAATATTGTAAGCAGAAAAACTTCTATCACACAACACCATTGCATTGATGTTGCTTTGCTTACAAACTAAATTTATTATTAGATTTAGTCAAAATATGGACACAAATTAATCCATATTTGCATAAAAATCACAAAACAACAGTGGAAGAGAATTTATAATAAAAATGATAGTTACAAATGGTAAAATATGACAAAGTAAAGGGGGAAAAAAACCTTGTATGTATACACAAAATCTTTTATAATTTAACCAAAGGATGGTAAATAAAACACTGTAGTTCTGCATCTCAGCAATGCCACAAACAAAAAAAAAAAAAGACTTTGGCAACTTGGATTTCAATTTCAATTTCATCCCAACCAGATAAAAATTGATAGATCGATCTTGTAGCCAAAAAATAATTATGACCAATGTAATCCTACGAGGTATTTAGACAGCTCATCCAGTACATCCCATTACCTACTTGAGGCTTAGTTGAGTTAAGTTGATTTCTAGTTAAGATTTGTTTTTTATTTTTTTATTTGTTATGGGATTATTCATAGATTGATAACCAAAGGCAGCACAATAAAAAAATAAAACTATATAGCCTTGATACATAAAGCTCAAATGAGATGCCAAGATAAGTCTACAAAACTTAAAAGCCCTAAACAAAATATGACCTGCCTTAAGCATAGATACATAAAGCTAAAATGAGAGGCCAAAATGGGTGTACAAACTAAAAACCCTTAAAAACATATTACCTGCTTAAGAGCTCCAACATCATTGGTCCCATCACCGCACATTAAAGTTATCCTTCTCACTGTCTTGAAAGTGGTCATGATTAGTTCTTTCTGCTCTGGAGCAACTCTCGCAAAAACCTACAATGGCATTGTGGCAGGAATAACTTAGATTATGTGATGCAGAAGACCAATAACAAATGGATGGTAGAGTTGCAACCTTAACAAAAGGAATGACTCGTAAAACAGCAGAAGTCTGTTGTAACATTTCGATGCAGTCACCCCCAATACAGAGATCATGAGTTTCAGATAAAGCTTCAACCTCTTTCTCACTGAATATCAGGTCAAATCCTTTTGTCAGTCCAGTTAAGCAGAAGAATAAGGAAGGCTGGGGGAGGGGGGCTGGCAGTAATACTACACACCAGATCAGCGGGGCAATATGACTAATTCCATACAAAATGTAAGATTAAACAAACCTCGATATATATGGAAGAACCAATACTTATTCTCAACAAGTTTTATCAGAATCTAAACCCAGAAAAAGAAAATTACATGCAAAGAAAATACAGTAGATAACAAAGACAGAAACTTAACCTGTAGCGAATCCTCTCTGTCTCATCTGGTGATACCCAATCGTATTCTTCTCCATTCTTCACTGGACCAAGAATCAATGCTGGTTTTGATACAATATGAACTTGGCCCGCAACATGGCAAGCTGTCAAAGCTTGGTCACCAGTAATCATCACCTAAAATTAGGAAATTTTGTATTCAGCAGAAAATGAATTTCCTTCCCAAATCCAAGACTTCTCCGATTAGAGGAGACGGGAAGAGGGGAAGGCAAGAAGAGCACATGAAACCTAGGAGGTAGTTTCCACATAAAACAAACCCTAACAACCTCATGGTGGAATGTCAGACAAACAGCAAAAACTACTTTCCATTCTCAAAGTAAGACATGATTCACAGGGAAGGACAAACCAAGAACTGAAAAAGGAAAGGGCAGGCAGAAATTAAAAAAATATATATGAAGATCATTCTCTCTAGAGCCCCACAATCCAATCTACCCAAGTTTAGGCTAATCATTAGAGAAAAGGAGAGTGAGTCAAGTTCTGTTACATACATAAAAACATATATGTATTCATAATTTATTTCATTAGTAAGGTACTTAAATAGTAGAATCAATTCTTTTTCCTTATAATATACACGAACTTCCATGCAAATTGGGGGAAAAATTGTAAATCCTGGTAAAAGAGATTGTAAGGAAAATTCTAAATGTTCCGAAAAACATTACTGATAGGAAACCTGTAAGGATCTAATGATTTTATCTTCCTTCCTATCAATTTTTTATCCTACCAAGAAAGAAAAGAGACATCTTTTCCGTTCCATCCACTGTTCCATCCATCCAACAATATATACCAGCTACCTTCTCTTTTTTTTTTTTTCACTTTTTATCTCTGTATTTTCCCGTCATCCCTAGCAACTAAAGCTTAAAAGTACATGTTCAGAGTAGGTGACATACTAGCTTAGCATTTGGAGGGGGAAGGTATCCACACATGCACCCCAAAATCCATATTCATGTTTGGATTCCAGTAACAATTTCTAGGCAGACTTTGAAAACCTCAGGCCCAAATTATAAAAAGTAAATAATTTCACTGTTGCATATATATAGGTACAAATGACCTTGCGCGGGCACAAAAATTTTCACAACTCCACTTCCTAAGAGAGTGACATGAGCTAAATGAAAGAAAATTTGAGATTTGCAATTGGTAAAATCAATAGCCCTTTTCTTTACCCTTTCTTTACAAGGAAGAATACCACAACATTTAGAAAGAGATGTCCAGAAGATGATGCCACTTACCAAATCATGTGAAGAATTCTTTAATTCAGAAAGAATAGTGGAAGAGTCTGCTCTAATAGGACAGTTAAATACCTGAAAAATTAAGTTTCAAGCATTCAGTGGTAACAAAGATAAGTAGTATCAAAAGTCAAAACACTGATCTAAACATCTCAAAGTGCAAATTAGCGCCCCAAAAGAACAAACAAAAAAATAATTTACAAAGAGGAAAGGATTTATTGCTTAATGCTTACTGCAAAACCAGCAAATGTGAGGCCACACTCCACAGTATCTCTCTCCAAGCTTCTAGCTTCACTAACCTGCAGAAGACAAATTGAAATTAGAAGACAGGCCAACAACTTAAGAACTTGAGATCAGAAGAAATTTACAAGTAAAAGAAAAAAAAAAGTTAAAACTGCAGGTGTTTGTGCATTACTCAGACAAATAATTATCTTAATAATATATTGATAGACTCCACTCTTTTCCACTTCTGGTTTTTATCCACAGGAAAAGGGTGTCTAAACACTTTTGATGATCAAGGTCTCTTCCATATATTTGAGGTGTCTGAAGTCCTCAGGTGTAAGATGAGAAAACTAATCCCAAGTAAAAAGTAGTTCACAGTAAATTTTCTTTTCTAGGGATATATATATATATGAGGGAACCAAATGCTGAACCCAGATGGGATGCTACGGTCAATGATCCAAAGAACTATGGTAATACCATGTCAGGCACCAAATTCTCTCTCATTCCCCATTCCAAGCCCCTCTTAAGAACATTTTTTCCTCTTTTTATATTAAAACAGAAGTTGCACTGAATATTTGAATAATTGGGAGGTCATTTACATTGTTGTCGATTCTTTGTTTTATGTTTTGAGTTCACAAAATTTTTTCGTTCATTTTGTTATTAATTTTTAACAACAGGCAACATGCTTGGCTACGTAAAATTGTTGCAATAGTGTGTCCATGGTCTAGTGATAGAAGTGGTTAGAAGTATGTGATCTTTGGTTCTATGTAAAAATGAAATCTTTTCAGTTCGTATTTTTTTACCCTAAAAAGAGGTAATGCTTGTGCAAAGGTACCGTTCATTCATGCATGAAAAGTGTTGGATATGTATCCAAAATGTTGAGAACAAGAAATTCTTTGTACCAACAATTTTGATTTTTTGTTTTTCTAAAACAAAAGAAAGTGGAGCCTGAAGTATCACTCAGCAATCATGTATTAAGTAATTGAAACAACATTGCTATCAATCTTAAAGATTCATAATTATTGATCTTCTGCTGAAAGGAGAGAGAGAGAGAGAAGTTGGATGGGGGTTAATATAAATCTATTGAACACTTACTGTCATATCTGGAAGAGATTTGTAAGCAAGAGCCAGCACACGAGACCCTTGACGTGTATATTTCTTGTAGGTTTCAACATATGATGGTGGCAAATCAGTGAGTCTATCTTGGATAGTCTCAGGTGCACCCTGCATGCATAAGGTCTGACTAATGAGAAAATTTATATAAAAGTTCCTTCTTTCTAAATGGCTATGACACATGGCATACAGTAGATCAACAATCACAAGCTAGGAAATGCATTCTGGGAGATTCAATTACTACCTATTAACAAGTTGGCACATGGAAAAGAGAGGAGAAACATAGCTTTAAAAGAGATCAAAAATATCAACCCTTAATTGGGTAACAATGCTTCAAATATTCCTAAACCAAAAAAGCTTGTGACTTGGGAGATGCTT
This sequence comes from Theobroma cacao, assembly GCF_000208745.1. Taxonomy (NCBI): domain Eukaryota; kingdom Viridiplantae; phylum Streptophyta; class Magnoliopsida; order Malvales; family Malvaceae; genus Theobroma; species Theobroma cacao. The sequence goes on from NC_030854.1 coordinate 30,115,781, forward strand.
CCTATTTGACATATAAACATCTATGATAGTTATATTGCATTATGGAAGTTTTATCAATCAATAGTCTCCAAGGAAACCCATATATCCAAAAATTCTGCTCCAAGCACAGAATCTGATTTTTGGCAAGAATCTGATATAGCAAACCAATATATTCAAACAAATAGAAAACAGAAAATAAAAAGAAAAAAGGACATCAGAAAACAGACCTTGACAAAAACGAAAAACTCCTCCTGGACACGAACAACAACTGACATTCGTTTCAAGTGGGATGCAAAATGGTGCCTCTGCACAATCTGCACGGCATTGCCACTTCCCCTGAAGTTCATTAGATTAACAAATGAGTGCATGAAACCACAACTTAACAGAGAAGAGAGCTTCTAAAATAGTGAGTGGTGAGAAGAGTGCTGGACAAATAAATATGTAAATATAACATGTGTGAAATATAAACAAAAGTTGCACCTGAATAACAGGCTATATTAATATCTAAAAGTGTATTTTGAATTATCAGTCATTATCCATCAGTCCGCTCCTAAACTATTAACAGCCAACTGCAGGTTCTAAATAGTGAACAACTATTTTGAACGAAATACAGGACCACGTATTTAATATTCTAGCAGGTTAGATAAAAATAAAACAGATAGGAATCATATAGGTATGAAAGGGCTAGTCAAATTTGTTAATTCTGACTTCAGCAACAGATTCAATCCATCTGATCAGATGCTCTACGGTAGGAACCCAGTTCCCATTATCAGCTATTGAGATATACATATATATATACATATATATATATATATATTTTAGTGATGCTTAAAATAACCTTCTCAAACTGAACTTGTATTTGAGTTTCTTGTTCAGTCACAAAATATCAAACTACTGGTGCCAAATGGAAGGCAGCATTTATACGTTGAATTATTTGCTTAAATTTTTCATATTTTTCTTTGGAAAGAGCAGTTCTGAACTCTAGGATCCCAGGTTTTCTTGTCTATCACATCCGTTCTTTTGGTTATCCTTAACTTTCCTTCTAGCTTATGATCCATTTCTTCTACTTAATAGTTTCGTTTATCACCTCTCTGTTCAACTTCCTGTCCACATTTACTTCTTTTCATTTCAGTCAGAATACTTGGCTTTCAGATTCAATATTTTAAACTAGTTTATCATGTTAATAATTTCCCAAATCCTGGACTTTATCAAGTTTCTTATCTGGTCACATAGTTCACTTGTGTCTTCTAACCATTTCAATATACTTCCCCGTATATAGGGCAGCATGGAATCAGTTTTTTCTTTATAGTTTAACTAAATAGCAAATATCATTGCTTGTTTTCCAAAAGAATCCAAGCACTGAATATAAGGCTGTAACATAAACTCACTATGATTTTAGTTTCCATTTTGAACATTTCTTACCTAACAAATAAGAAACCATATGGCTGAAGTTAGAAGACACCTTAACTTATTAAGGGAGTGTTGCTCTAAATTTTGACCAACAGTTAACTGGCACTCTACCCAAAACATAGTAACATAAAAATTTCAAACACATCATATACAGCAATGCATTACCGTAATATTAGGGCCTTTCCCTAATTCTTAATTACCAATGACATTTACAAGCCAGCTTTTAATCAAATGGATGATCAATTAAGCAAAGACAACTTTTTTTCTTCTCTAGAAACAAAAAATTCCTATTACTATCCATTAGAGTTCCAGTAGTATCCATTATTCCATAGTAGCAACAAATATTCATGTTGCTGTATACAGTGGGCTCAGTTCAGTCAGCACAAAGTATCTGCAAACAGCACCTCCACCATCAAATAAGAACAGAGGAAGAAATTTTAGGCTTATTTTTGAAGTTAGAAATTTTTCAAGGATGAAATCTTGTCTTTCCATTCTCAACATTTCTAAGGAATCCCTTCCTTCCTTTTACCTTATTCTTCCCCTAGAAAGGGGAATAAACTACTTAAACTTGTATGAAGTATGACCAGATTCAGGAACACGTAAAAAAGCAGCAGATATTAGAAGCCACTAATAAAAGAATAGAAATAAAATTGCAAACACATGAATCGATAAGAAAATCAAAACTGACTAATGAGCATTGCAAATTACTTTTTTGGAACAGCCTTCTCATCAGATTTATAACTCCAATCAATTCCTTTTAATGCAGCTTTCTCAAGAGGATCACCAACCTACAAGCATTTGCAGAATTTAAAAGCAACTTACAATAGTAAGAAATACAAAACCTAACTATAAATATGTAATTGACAACAAAAATGCAACACAACGTCACACTACCAGGATCACAAAGGCACATTCAACATACTCATAATCCAGAGCAGACTATATCAAAACTAGGATTGTAGAAGTGAGTGAATTACAAAAACCTAAAGAGTTATATAAAGCCAAAAGGCAGATGTGGAGGATTAATTTAAATGCCCTAGTTAAAAATTACCAAGTCAAAAGATATTAGGTTTGAGCCAGCAGTGGTGCGCATTCACTACCAAGTTAAAAATTACAACAATAAAAGAAGTTTTCTAAGAAGAGAAGCAAGCCAGAGAAGTGAATTGGCAACTAACAGTCAATAACAGAATGCTGATGTTGCAGTAGAAAGAAGACAATGATACTGCAAAAGATCAAGTTGGAAGAACTAAATGATCCCTTGAAGTGCATGCAATGCTAACCTAATGATGAACCATCGGACCCTGTTCCACATAAATTTTTCCAGGGGAGAAAAGAGTGTAAAACATTTACAATCCTAGACTTGTTTAAAAGAAAAGTGATTTTCGATTTAATTTATCGTTTGCCAAATTGTACAATTTAAATTAAGAAACTAAGTTGGTCCTGATGTAACATGTGCGAGACAACTCAAAATAAAAAAATAAAATTAGGCTATAGAAGAGAAAGAAAAATCATTCACCTCATCGATACAATGACTTGCATCACAGATTTATCCAAGTCATTTCCTTTAAAATCATAGTTTCGATGCAAATACAGTGTGAAACCTTTTATCAAATGCAGTGAAATTTGTTATGTTGTACCAAATAATATTTTTCACCAACGATTTTACAGTAAATACATAAAGCCAATGGTAAGTAGTTCATCTGTAGGTTGCCATCCATGTAGCTTAGAAAGGCCCAAAATTTAGCCTGCTATAAGAATACATGGGTGCATCTGATGGAGATTCTCATCAAGCAACAGAAAATGAGATAGAACCAATGGTGGATTTTTACATCCTCAAGGCATTTCTATTTTTCTCATGCTAAAGGTTTCTTGCACTGAAAATATGTGATATACATCCACTTTCATTAGCTAGTTTCTCTCGTGCTTTCAATAAAACTACTTATCATCAAATAGAAAAATATTGCATCCCAAAAAATAATTATAAGAAAGCAGAATCGAAAGACAGGAATTATAAGCAATGCTTATCCAACCAGCATACCAGCTTGTTGTCGACAAACACCAAGGCATGACAAGAAGCCAGAATCTCAACCGTGCGGGGATAAACTTTAGTCATATCAGATTCTAAGTCTGAACTGCCACTTAACCCAACAACTCCACAGAACTCCTGGAAAAGAGCACAGAGAAATGAATTCGAGTTATGAAAATAAAATCATTACAGAAAATTACATCTGGCCTTACTAGTGACATACCATATCATCTGACGTCAGTGTTCCAGTTTTATCAAAACAACAAATGTCAACCTGTGGAAAGAAATAACAGGCAGCACTGAATTTAGTATGAACCAAAGCAGCATAATGGTATTGTAATGTGCCATGCACACCAGAATCTCACCAAAACAAAGAATTAGAAAAAGCATGAGAAAATAAAGTATCGCCTCTACAATCATGTCTAAACCATGGAGATTAAAACTACAAACTATCTTCTCTAAACTATTTCATGCCAAATTCCTAGGCCTTTAGCCCATTAAAAGAATTGGCCCGACCAACCTTTCCAGCAAATGGGATTCGAAAAGGCTCTGTACAAAATATTCCACGCCGTGCAAGGGCAATCAAAGATGTATTAACAGCTATTGATAATTCCATTGGTAGCTCTGGGGGAATCACAGAAGTAATAATGAGAGAACAACCTAGAAAGAGCTTGTACTTGCTCCTTGTAGGATCCTCCAGCCCCTATATATGTAAAAACAACATCATTATCCAATAGCTAGCCGTAAAGCATAAGCCTAATATTCTCTCACATACCTCAAGGAAAAATATTTACCTTTTTAAGTACATAACCAGCAGCAATTATTGCAAACACAACAAGAAATAAAATGAAAAGGCCACTTTCCCAGCTGTTAGCAGTAACCTACAAGACATCATTGAAAAGGGAGCTACTGAAAAATCAAATACAAGAATGATATAATCCGATAGATAAACTAAAATTTTAAAAAAGTGTATTAGAGTACAGAACAACAACAAATTACCCTGTCTGTAGAAAACAAAATTGTCCTCATAAGTTTCCCTTGACTTGTTTCAAAACCAGTGCGCAGAACAACAGCCAAGCAGCCACCATCAGGAGTTTTCAGAGGGAAGCTCTGACTCCAATTAGAAACATAGAAACATAAATAAAAGGGATAAGCATATCAGATATACAAATAACTGAATCTTGGAATAACCTACCTTATCTGCAGTGTGCTGCAATATTTTAGTCCCACCAAACAAAATATGATTTTTATCACGCTTGGCAGATAGCTTCTCCTCAAGCCCCCTGCCCGCTATAGAAACCTAAAAAATAATTCCATCCCATGTAAATTGTTCAAATGTGACTCAGAAGTAATAAATGCTTCACCCTTGTCCAGCACCTATGAGGGAAATCATTTGACAAACATCCCCAAATGAAGTCCAACAGATGTACATACCAACTGATCTAAACTATAATCATAAAACTTAGGAAAAGCATTTAAAGGTTACAGCAGTAAGCCTAGATAATACAAAATTTTCAAGCCATACTTAAAAGATTGCAATACTAGCCACCAAAGAGAAAAACAGTTAGTTATATTATAGAAAAATTACATCCTAAAATAGTACTTCCACATCAAGCCATTCATACAAGTAAAAATCAAACAGATAATTCAACGCTTCAGTAACCTGAGTACATAAACCGCACAAATACAGACGAAATAAACTTCCCTCTCCATCACATATCAAATACCCAGGGGGAAAGAGATCATTGATTACTAAAATAGAGAAGAAAGGATTCACCTTCCATTGGGGAGTAGACTCGCCTGTGAGAATGGCTTCATTCACGATAGCACTTCCAGCCAGTATAAGCATGTCTGCTGGTACAGACTTATCTTCTCCATTTTGACCAGATGACCGACCCATGGAGACAACATCCCCAGGCAATAGATCAGTGCCAGAAAGTTTCAGCCACCTGCAACTCCCAAAGTTTGACAGATAAATCTACAACTCTGAAATAGCTTTTGAACTTCTAACAAAAAAATGATGGTGAAACATACTTCCCACATCGATGCACCATTAGAGTCTGGCTGTCCACTCTAACACGTCTTAGCTCACTTAAAGTCTTTAACCGACTTTTTGCCATTGTTGACTCAAACATAAACAGCATGAATAAGGTGAACAAACTGTAATACCAATACTCATCCAGACACCAAAGACCAACACAGAAGACCTATGCACGAACAATATAAAAATGTTAAAGAAAAAACTAAAATGTCTTGAAATATGAGAGAGATTTGAATGAGTAACAAGGAGAAAACCTGAAAGACAAAAAAGGGCTCCATGCAATGCTCTTTCATTAATTTCTGAAAAGTAGGTTGTGGATATTCAAATCTGCATGACATAAAGACATATACATGAAGATGAAAGTCATTTTATTATCATAAAATTAAAACAATAACCTAAATGGTCACAGTATACAAATGTAGTTTACAAGTCACAACTGATATAAGTAGTAAATTATCATTTTAAAAATGAGTGGGAGGAAAGCATTGTGATCTGTAAAAAGGAATTGGTAGGCATCAAAATAGAATTAAAACAAAAAGAGATTGCAGAAGTTTTCACTACAGCAGAGAAGCATCTGAAATCACCTAACTACCAAAAAAGGAGCATTTTCAATTATTACAATGTTCTAACTGGAATCTTTATCATATTCAGTTTCAGAAAACCTGAAAGTACAAACGAAGAATGACATTCTAATGGAAGATGTTTGTTTTTCTTTTCATGAATTACATCTTTCATTCTATGAGAAGAATAATGTTCTAATGTAGGAAAAATTTGTCCTCTTGATGAAGCTTTTAATTTCTTCCTTATTTTTACTTCTGATAGCAAAATCTAACAAAATTAAAGAATTCTTCAAATTCCAAAATCCCAATCAGCATATACCACATGCTAGAAATTAGTGAAACAACAGCACCTAATATGTCAAATTTATCAAGAATCAAATGTATTTAACAAGCTCTACTTCAACCAACTATAACACTAGTTTGCAAGAACATTGTCATATGAGAACAAGTAACTACTGAGACTCCATATAATACAATAGGAAAACCATTAATTCATTGATCACCAAGTGCATTAAGCTACAATCGTAAGGTTATTTTCAATAGTCATATATATATATATATAGAGAGAGAGAGAGAAAGTCAATTCAAAAGGGTAAAGACAAAATTGCTATAATAGCAACATACACATTCCGTCCCCATTTTTCAGCTGCAACAAGAACTTTAGCATCAGAGCCATGGCCAGAGCTTTTTAGGTAATAGCCAAATGTTTCCTTGGTAGGGTATGGAAGCTTGGAAAAGGTCTCCTCCTCCTTAGAATAGATAAAGCACTGCTTTCTGAAATCAAAGTAAATCTCCTCCGCCTCTGTTGCAGATGAAGAACTTGCCACCTATGCAATTAAAGAAAGGAAACAAATTAAGAACCCAAAAAAGGAGAAGGGGGATAAAAAAAAGGGCAGTGGAGCAAATATAAATCACACAATTTGGATGAAAAGACAGACAATTGAAAGGGAGTGAGACACATAAGAACCCAAGAAAGGGGAAAGAAAAGGCAAGTGAAGAGGCATTAACAAATTACACAACTATACAAACAAAACTCCTGATGAGGAGAAAAAGAACCATTCAACAACTATCACAAGAGATTAGACGGAATCTCCCTCCCTCCCTCCCTCTCTCTGTTTGCGCGTCTGAGTATATTTAACCCCAAGCAAATGCAATCAGACTATTAATTAGCGGGTTGGGTGTGCATCTGCAAGAGCACAACTCTTTGACCTACCATTCTACACTAATCCCTCTGTTGGCTTCTGAACCTAATTAAGAAACAACGATAGTCCTCTAGCTCTCAAGAATCTAGCATTTGCTTCTCAACTACACTTCCGGTTATAAACCCGCCCCCCCACACCCTCCCCCACCCCTTCCCAAACAATCTACACCTTAGCACATTCAAACGACGCTTTAATGATGCTAGCTTGACTCACAAAGCACTAATGAAAGAAAGAACACATAGCCAAAAATGATGATCACACATTACCCATAATGACATATTTCCATGAACTAAAACATTATATAAATAGTTTTCAACTCAAATTGAAGATCAAGAAGAATAAAACACAGATTAAAAAAGCTAAAACAGAGGAACAAACTCAGAAACAACAATTATCACTGCAAGGAAACTCAAGCCTACAGCTACACTATTCTTTTAGAGGTTGTGGTATATGCTGTAGAACATTAACACCTTAGTGACTTTTGCACAAGTGTGCATGCATCCTCATACCTATGGAACAAACTTATTGTGCAATACAAACATAACTGGGCAGCGCACAGGTTTAGTTTACATAAAACAGGCCTAAACTTCATTGATATAGAGTGCATGAACAGGAATGATAAACATAACATATGAAAAAGATACAAATTCGTAAGCGCACAAAAGATAATGCATTATTATGTAGTCAATCTAAAAGTCCCTAATCCAAAGGAACCTTACAGATCAGTATTTACAAGGCGTGCACCTTCACACTAAGGCACAACCCCAAACCAGGTAATGTACCTTGCACCCTTTCTTGCGAGGTGCCTTTGATCAGGCACACGCTTTTTGCACCTATGCACGCTTTTTGAAGCAAAAAAGTGCCAAAAAGAAAAAGGTCTGAATTTAGTGTCATTTAGGTTTCTTTAACTTCTAATTTAATTTATCTGCTCTTCTTTCAATTGTCAAAAAAGAAAGCTAATATTAGCTCTCTTTGCAAGAATAAGATAATGGGTTTTCTAGTCCAAGCACAATTTATTTTGAAAATTGAAGTGAAGGAGACATAGAGATTTCTTTGATGATGACTATAAGTTAATTATGATAATTCCAGATATTTAGAATATGTTAAACTAGGCAATGGAGTAAATTCTTTAATGTTTTATTAAGAAAATCATAAAGTTTAAGCTTATCAAATACAAATATATAGGATTTTCTTTGTCTTATTTATCTTTAAAATATTAGCCCTTACAACCACTCAGACAGGGGTTTTTTTTTGCCTTGCACTATTGCCTAGAGCACATCTTGCACCTTTGACAACATTGCATGAAAGCATTATAAACTCACCAGATATTCACTTTTATTTACCTAAACCTCCTCATGGGGACAAAGTTCAAAAAAAAAAGGTGAACATCAACCACCAGTATAGAGGCTAGACAAAAAGATAGACAAAATAGAAGTCACCTTATATTTCAAAAGAAGGCATACTCTAATTAAAAGTATACTCCAACCTTTGTATTTACTTCATGACATTTTTCCCTTTCCTTGCTTGATAGCAATATCCAAAACATTGTTTTCTAGGAGTGGGTTAATGCTTCAAAGAGAGGTGAAAAGCTATAGATTTAATCCCCTCTACACTTTCTCCTTTTAATTCAAAAGGCAATAATTCATGCTATTGATCTTATAGATCATTTATTCTATAAAAATTGGTGTTCTACTAGGTTGGCATCCACCTTTGGTGCCTTCCAGTCTGTTTGATCTTTCATTTATCAAACTATCCCTAAACAAGTCATATAAAGGCAATGCTAGGTCCAACCTCAAAATAGCATTTAATGCATGCTACCTTGACTTTCATGGGAAATAGTTGCTCCACTAAATGTCCATCTTATGAAGTTTCATTAAATGCACGCACGGCACTCAAATTTGACGTCAACTTATAAATCCATGAATAAAACTACATCATCCATGCTTCTCACTCATATTTCTACTCCTAATGCAGTCAACCTAAAAATTAATGAGAAAATAGAACTCTAAAACAATAAGAAAACAACAATCATAACACTAGAACAATCACAATATCTATCCAATTTTCAAAATCAGCCAAAAAAATACCTAAGCTCATTGCCTTTATTTGACTAAGAATACACCTTAAATCTCTCAATAGATCTTATACCTTTGGAAATTTAATAAAAGTTAAAAACTATGATGCAATTTCATTGAGCTGTTGCAAATTAAAACTGAAATGCCACGCCAATTCTAACAAAAATATTCTATAAAACTGAATCATGCATTTTGTTCTGCAAAAAAGCAATTACAATTTTAATAATTAATTCATTAAAATATTACCACTTAGTTTTCCTTCCAAACAGACATCTTGTGTTCTACTTATAGAATGAAAAAAGCAAGAAACAAAAAACAATTAAAATGCAACACCAATTCTAACATTAATATTCGATGTTCTATATAAAACTAAAATCTTTCAATTTGTTCTAAAAAGAAAAAAGAAAAATGAACTATGATATTAATTTTTAATTTCTTAAAAATATCACTACTCAGTGTTCCATCCAAACGTACAGAATGAAAAGAAAAAAGAGCAAGAAACAAAAGCACACTAGACAATACCTACATACTTTAAAAAGAAAACCAAAAAAAGAGAGAGAAACTTGCCTGTTTACGAAAATGAAGTGGCACTACCTCTTTCGAACCAGAAAACTTTGCCGGAGTGATTTTGCAGGCATCAGCAAGGCGAATATCATTAACCTACACACACCATGACATTCCAAAATTATAAAGAAATAAACAGAAAATGAAAAAGAATATGCTAAAATAATATCTATTACCTTACTGTATTGAACAAGGCACTTGAAATCGACGGACCAAGCGGTGAAAAGCAAGACCAATATGTGAGTAACAACAAGGCCGCCAAAGACGATGGCTGCATCAACGAAATCTATGCTAGGAACTACAATAGTTAACCCAAGGACATAAAGAATTGCGAAAGGCCAAACGTCTAATCGCCATGCTTTGTGTTTCCTTCTTAGTAAATCGACTTTGTCCACTACTTTTCCACCGACATGGAACCTCGACATCTCAAATCCACCGCACTGTTTGGTTATTGAGAAAGTGCGTGTAAGAAAAAAAAATTAGGAAATGAAGAAAACTGATCGATCTTGGGATCGGTAAAGTCAATTTAAAACGATGGACAGGAAAATTGATAGAGTAATTAAATCTGGAAGAAGTTATGTATCTAAAAAAAAAAGCCGTAAAGATACCTGAGAAGATGAGATCTGAAACCCTAGAAAAGGAAAAAGAATTTGAGCAGAGAAAGGGAGTGGACAAGGGAAAGAGGAAGTGCCGCTTTGGAACATATAAAGCGTAATAAAATGGAGCATCCAAGAAATAATAAAGTACATTAAATCAAGACTCGTTTTCTTTTTCTCTTTTTTCAAGGAATCAAGAAGAGTTATTTATTGTAATTTATAAAGCGAAAATAATATGAAATTAAATTTACAAACTGAAAATAAAAACAAATTTAACTTTACAAATTAAATTAGATGATTATCATACATCCATTTAATAATTAATTACTAAAAAATTAATACTTCATAAGCAAATTAAGATTGATACGTTTGTTTATGGAAATTATTAATTGCTAAATAGATATACGATAATCGTTTAATTAAAATTAACAACTTCAACACTTTTGGAATTAGTAAGGGAAAACTTCAATTCCAACACTCCAATGCCCACACTAGTATTTTATTAAAAAATATTATACTTTTATTTAATTTAAATTTTTAAAAAAAGTATTAAAATAAAATATTTTTTTAATATTAAATAAAATATTAAATTGAATCCAAGTGAGAGCTTGTTTTAAGATTTTTACAAAAGTTTTAAGGGTGAGTATTCTTCAGTTTTATCCGTTTGGTCTTAACATTTCTAAAATCGAATGAATTGAATTTAGCTAAATATAACTGAAATTAATCTAAATTATAGTACAAAATTGAAAATAATGAAATTTTATTTTTATATTATATCAGGTGATTTTTTAATATTATATTTTTAAAATATTAATAATATCTATACCAATATTATATTTATATATAACATATTCATAATATTTATATAATATAGTTTAAAATATATGATTAATTGTCAATTTCTCAACCAATTTGATTATAAATTTTGAATATTAAAAAGGGATCGAAATAACTAAATATATTGTATGTCTTAAATTAATACCGATATTTAAAAAGAATTCAAATCAAATTAATTGAAATCAATCTATTTTATCGATTATTTTGGTTTAAATAAAAAATTTCCGCTCTTTCTATAATGAGGTATGAAAATTTAACAGCACATTTTATATTTGTTTATCGTTACTATATGTCTAATGTGCACTATGGTTACATTTTTCTATACTGGAAGTGAATACAGGACACGTGAGGCACTTAAGAATCACTGCAATGAACAATAGGAAAATGCTATGAAAAATCACCAAACCTTATACTAGAAATCTTATGCTACCAACAGGAACAAAATGCTATCAAGCTGATAGTTTCTTGATAGTTATTCACAATTACTTCACATTTACATGTTCTCTTCCAATAAACTGAAATAAGAAGGTAATGTATCCTACCCCATTCGCTTATCTGAAGCAGGTTTCGGTTACAGGCATCCGGTGTTCCCCCTTCCATTTGAAACCTATTTGGGCAGCAACAAGGCATGGATACATATATACAAGTACAATAGTTATTTCAAAGCAGGTATTGTTCTTTTCGTTGGGAGTATTTTATAGGGGAAAGAAGAGGAAGACAGTCAGCTGGATCTAACGGTCTCAATAGCAAGCACTAAGTCATCAAATTTCGCCCCTTTGACCTCCTTTACAATCTTGTTGTGCTTCAGAATCTTGAAAGTGGGAACCACCCTTATGCCGAGCTCTTTTGCCAATGGCTGCCAATCATTACAAAATCCATCATGAGAGATGGCCGGAGAAATGTTGCTTAGAGTGTGTTTGTGTGCATTCGGGATGAGTACAAATAAGTTGATGCTTGTATGCATCTGTGAAGTTATGCTATGTGCACAACCAAATGACTACAAGTCCACAATTTTGGTACCGTATAGAAGAGCTATGACAGGAACATAGTCTACCTTTGAAGCACTATATGGTTGCTAATTCACCTAAACCCACATAACTTACACATCCTAACACAGTTGAGCTAACTAATGGAACTGGAATTATATATTAATGCGAACCTTGTTGTCTTGATTGCAATCAAGCTTTAGAAAGACAACATCAAGGTATTTCTCAGACAATTCTTGAAACTTGGGAGCAATCACCTTGCAAGGACCACACCTAAAACATTCAAAAAAGTTATATAATTAAATTCGATGCATAAAGACGTTAGAAATGGATCTTTTTAGTAAATAAATAAACAAAAGAGCAAACAATATTCAAGAAGCTTAGGAGAGAAAACTCTATGTACCAAACATGATAAGGAGGAATGACCATTGAAAATTTTTAAATTTAGAACTGATACAACCCAAAGCTAGTTTTTTCCAATGCTTGAAACCCAACCATCTATTTGGGTATGTTATGGCTCAAATATTGTTTCTTTTTTCCATTTTAACTATAGGCTTTTATCTTAACCTAAATCTTCTGATTATAGCATCATGATCTATATATCGACTCAACTAGTCTTTGGGAATGATCACATTGATTATTTTTTTTCCATTCCACACAATTTAACACCCTATGCTACCAAAAAAGTATGTTCAGACACCAAAAATTTCCTCACTTCTTCAGCCTAAGAAACATGTTAACTTTACTAATTTTCAGTTGCTATATAACCACTTTGCTATGGCAACTCAAACATCCTTCTGTCATCACTTCCATTCATTTAATCCAATTTCCAGCTTGTTATTAGATCTTAATCAATTACTTGAAGATTAAAACTCACTGATCAGTTTATTAAAATCAAATCTTAATTCCAAAAAGCATGTCACAGTTGATACATTTTACAACTTAACAAAGCATGAAATCTACTCTCCATTACTTTTAGGAGTGAAATTCATTGCTCCAAACTAAGCATATGGTTTCAATGGTGCATGCATGTATCCCTTGCACCAAAAGACAAGTTAAATAGAAAACTGTTCATATGTCCAAAATATAATCTTTCACATAATGACATAAACAATTCCGTCAACTTATAATGGAATTAACCAATAAATGATTTGAATTAAAACTATTTAAAGAGGTTTAGAATTTAAATAAAAAAGAATTGAGTTCAAGTTAAGGACCAGAATGAAACTTTTTAATTTAATGAATGCATATTAATTTTGTTAAATATTAGTACAGCAAAAAACAAGTTTCCAAATTTAGATTAAAAACAAAAATAAGAACAAAAGTTAGCCTTAACTAAACTCTTACCTCACACTAACGAACTAACAGAATACGTGTGTACACCGTATATATACGTACAAGTAAATTGAAACAGCATAGTTACGTCTACCCTTATACGTACCATTGAGTGTACATATCGAGAACGACGGTTTTATCCCCGGCGGCGTTGACGATGGGCCAGAAGGTGTCCTTTGTAACCTCCTTCACCTGTCCCACCTTTGCTCCCGCCGTGTCCAAGCTTGACCTCACCTTTACAACGGCGCCGTTCCTTCCATTATTGTTGACGTTCGACATGGCTTTAACGGTCTTTGACGACGACGATTCTAATAAGAAGCAGGATTTCCAAGCGGAAGAAGCTCTACAGGAGGCGGCGAGCGGGTGTGCCGCGGTGCATGATAGTGACGGCGAGGAACGAATGGTTGACGGAGGAGACAAGGAAAATTGGAGAAGCGACATTTTTGAGAAATTATAATAATTAGGACAAAAATAAATGTCAAAATAAATTTCCTTTGGTTGGAGAAAGCAATGAGTTGCAGAGAGGAAGGGGGACTGAGTGAATTCATATAGAAAGACGGAAATTGTTCTTTGTATGTTGGTGTAGAAAGACGATTTTAACCTTGTAAATTGAGAATTCGTGTGGAATATCTCAAGGTATTTTAGTCAGATGGAGAAACTTTTGGCGCGGATAATGAGAGGTGTAGGATTTGGGAGAGGAGGAGGCGAGGCTGTGGAAAGATGGGGACCGGTGAGGACTACATTTTTGGGGGGTGAAAAGACGATATTGGACTTGGGAAATTTAACTCGAACTTGTGAAGACTGTAACAGTTGGGGTGTTTTGGTCAATTCGGTTGATTTTGGGGGTCCAAGCTTACATCGGCCACATAAATGAGAGAATGAGTGGTTTTTCCAGTTTTTTTTTTTCAGGAGAAAAAATCTTGAAAGAATGTGTCTTATCCGAGTCTTACGTGTCTAAGAAAACATAGTTTTAAAATAATTATCTACTTAAATACTCACCAAAAAAATTCATGCAACAAATAAATAAATGTGCAAATGCATATTAAGGGGTTAATTATATCTGAAACTTTGGATTAAGAAAATTAAAAATTCAAATCCAATAATTAACAAATCTTGTCGAATAAATGGAATAGACAAATTTCATATGATTTTAAAAATTAATATTTTTCATTAAATAGATGCTTTTATTAAAATTTTTGATAAAAAAATATCATGATTCATTAAGTTCATTAAGGGCTTAATTCCGTCTTCTGGTCAGGTCAAAGTAAAGCTGGGTTGCATTGGCCCAATAACTTCAATGCCCAATGGAGCTAAAATTTGCTGCCAAAAGATGGGATCAGCGGTCTCCTCAATTCTTTAGGCCTAGGCCTTATTTTTCTTTGCCCAACCCTTTAAATTTGTTTTTTCTTTTCTTTTCTTTTGGAGGATGGCACTCGCAAACATGAGCATATGAAACCTAGAAATTGGGATTGATTTCTTAATTTTTTATCATAATTACACATGAGTGAGTTCATTAATTTTTAAAATGAATATTCCAATCCTAAACATATAAACGACATTAATATTTAAACATGCAATATTTAAAATATTTTTTTTTTTTTTACTTTTTCTTTTCTTATCGACTGATTATATTCTTTACATCGATCGATCACCTCATAGTCGGATTTGACATTTCACAGCCAAATCTCTCCAGAAGAATGCGAGATCTAATCGCACACTCTAGATCTCTCGCTTCCTTAAGGAGCACTAGATGGAAAGCACCATATTTGTTGCTCCCTTGATTAAAGAGTAGCCGATTTGGTACTCTTTGGATGCACTCCTCGTAGGAACACCAAATCTGGTGCTCCCTTGATCAAGGAGTAGCAAATCTGGTACTTTCTTGATGCACTCCCCAAGATTACATTGTGGTTGCGAGATGGCCAGTTGGGAGCATTTTTATTGTAAAAGAGAGAAAAAAATTTTGTAAAAGAGAAAATAATTTTAAAAAAGAAAGACAGTTTTTATAGCATTAATTTTTAAAATTAATGAATGACAAAATTATCTTAAAAATATTACCACGTCATCAAACTAACGAAAACATTAACAATTAACTAATGACAAGACTTGTTTGTCTAGTAAAAATATTCATTTAGTACAAAGTGTTCATTTTAAAAAATAATGGATCCACGTATCATTATGGTCAAAAGTTGAAGAGTTAGCGTGTTTTACCTTTTAATTTATGAATCATGAGTACATTAAGTCTAAGGAAAGTCTCACATAAGCAACAAAAAATATTTTTATAATAATTTATTTTAAATTTAAAGGTCATTTGAGTTGTTTAGATTTCAAAACTTTTGGGATAATAACCATTTTATAGTATATTAGAACTTGATTGAATTTAGTGTCATAGGTTAATATAAAAACTTACAAAAATTATATGAAAACATATAGAAAAGAATTAATTTGTTCTTTCTGACTTTTTTATTTCACAACTGAGAAGTGAGTCTCACTTTTATTTTGTTCTACTTGCACTTCAAAAAATTACCTCTCTTTATTTGGAAAAAAAAAAAGTAACCATCCATTTCTTCTTAACCATCCATGAAATAGGTGCATAAATCTAGTAATTAATGTATGCCATTGGGGCTTACCTTTTATTCCTGGACTTGCATTCACCAACATATTAAATAATTCAAAGTCTTGAAGGTCAAGAGGTTGAAGCTAGGTGTCACAGGTTTACGTTTTTAACTAAAAAAGCATGCTTAATAGGTGAAGAAAAGCTCATGTTTATACATCCGATATCTCCCTCATCTCTTATTGATGTGAGATATATGACATTTTATCACATCCGTAGAGAACAAGGCCCTTATACTAACATTCTACCATATTTATAGAGAAAAGGGACCCTTACACTAGTTCGTTGCATTTTACCCATAGAAAGGGACTCTTACACTAGTTCATTGCACTTTGCCCATAAAAAAAAAAGAGACCTTACACTAGTTCAAGTTTATCTCAACCTTTGTGTCTCTAATAGAGATCCCATATTAGTGAAGATTTGAATATGTTATAGTACCACATGTCATGGGTTCATGTTTTCAATCCAAAAGATATGTTTGATACGTGAAGGAAAGCTCATATTTATATATCCAAAATTTACCCTATCTCTTACTGATATGAAATTTGTAGCACTAGATAAGAAGAGTATGTCACTCTTCAACGGAGCCACATGATTGATCTATCTTCTCATTTATATAGCAAAATGCTAAAATAAAACACTGGTTATGCGATTTTCTTTCCTTTTTAACTTAATAAGATTTTTTACCTTATCTTGCCAAAAAGAAAAGGAAAAACCTTTAACATTAGATAAGAAGAAAACTATCAAAAGATAGAAAGACAAATAAATTCGACCCGCATGATTTCCCCCAAGTTCAAAGCTGACTGAATAAATCAACGACACTCTTGAGAACAAGAAGCATAAATTAGGCTTTGATTATCTTCCTAGATATTCTAGATTTGAGTATCGAGCCTAATGTTACTTACACTACATTATTTGATGGATTATGCAGCATTCAAGAGTGATGGATGATGCCAGAAGCTTATTAAGTGAAATGGATGATAGGGGAATTTCTCCAAATATGTGTACCTTCGATTCTCTATGTCAGATGAGAAGATTTAATTCCATTTTTGAATTAAGGACTCAAAGCTTAATGTTGTGACTTATAATTTTGTTATGCGCACCTTATGCAAGTCCAGTTAACAAAGACATGCAAGGTAATGTTACCACTTTTAATTGCATGATATACATTTTATACAAGGAAGGAAAAATAGTAAAGGCATTTGAGTTTTTAAGATTAATGATTTGCAAAAGGCTTTAAACAAGATGTCATCACCTACAGCTCTTTAATTCAAAGATTTTTTTATTCAACCAATGGAAAGAAGTGACAAGCATGCATGTTTAGCAGAATGACGTATGAAGAAATTCATCAAATTGAAGAAACTTGGCACGTTTGGTTCGCGGAATATATAATAATAGAATAGTTATTCTGTGAAAATAGAATAAAGTAGAAATAGAATAGAATAGTTATTACTTTTATTGGTATAGTGAATGGAATAGAGTAGGAATTGCTATTATGACTTATTGCAGTGTTTGGTTGGTAGAAATAAGATTGGAATAAGAAAGGAATAGGTGATAAAAAGACAAAAATAACCTTGATCATATTAACATTTATGTTCATACAAAAATAAAATTATCCTTATTATAATTTAAATACATATTTATCCCAAAAGACAATTATCCATCATAATTATATTTTACCCTAATTGTTAAAAATAATTATAATTTACACACATATTTTTATAAATGGATAATTATTCTAAAATATAATTTAATTATATTATATTTTTTCCATCATACTCAATTAAATTTTGTGTATAAATGTTTATTTTAGTCAATTCTTCACATATTATGAATCATTTTCAAAATATTCCATAGACAAAATATTGGAGAGTAAATATTTGGGAAAAAAATGAAAAAACAAGTAGAAGTAGAAAATCATGTTTTTTATATATTAAATAAAAAATCATATCTTTAAAATTAGAAAGATAGTCTTAAATTTTTTCCTAACAAAAAATGTAAATTATGGTCTTTGATATATTAAATAAAAATTCATATTACCTTAAAAAAATATCATTTCTTTAAACCAAGTATGTGGTGCTGAGGAAACATAAATGCGAAAGAGAGAAAAAACATGTCTTTCAATTTAGATAAGCATTCCATCTCTGAGAAGAAAATGACAATTTACAAGCATAACTAGTGCATATTAGCATGGAAAGCAATAAATAATAAAAGAGTCTTGTCATACTATAAATCTCTTTACATGAAAATATTATTACATATAATCAAAAGCCAAGGTCTAGTTTACAAAAATACACTAACCTTGAAAGTAATGGATGAATATTCATCCTATTACACCAACTTACAACATGCATAAAACCATTAAAGTAGCTACAATAACATCACCATTATACAACCAGCAACACAACGGTAAACTCAAAAAGGTTTAGACTTGTTAATGAACCTCATAATTAGTATCAACATCAACCAGAAGTGCCAAAAACTTACAATATTAGGAACTTACCTTCACAAAAAGTTTCAGAGCCATCCAAGCTCAACGGTCAGTAAAAAATGTCCTCAACCATTCAAGTCTTCGGTCATGATCAATACTAAAAAACACAAACATAAAAGTCAAAGATTCAGGAAGTTTAATTGAAGCAAAAACCCTTTTCGTCACTGTCAATTCCTCTACTTGACTTAAAATTCCATCCAACTCTTAAGCCTTTTGTTGGATGTTCACCTCTACCCCAACACTTTTGCTAAACTCAATTCCAGCCTCTTTTATGTTTTCACCCAATATGGTGGCAGTAGTAATAATTGATTCGAATGTAATGGGATCACCTGTCTCATTTAGCATTTTCCTATTCCTTGCTGAAGTTGTTTCACTTCTAGGAGCTGATGTTTGAGGTTGAATATTGGAGAAATTCTCATCGTCAAACTATATCCAACTAGGTTTTCACCTTCAGTTTCCACATTTATTGTATCATTACAGTCCTACATTTCTTCTAGGATATCTGCTGCAGTTTGTGCATCTTTCCCTGTTGCACGATCTCTTGCATAAATAAGACTAAGCTCATTGAAGAAAGGAAAACTCTTTCTTCTAAAAGGGGCAGCCTCCTTGTGACTCTAATAATAAAAAAAAATGACTATTAGTTATATTATTATTAAGAAACTACTATGAAAATACTTAAATAAGTTCAACCCAAAAACTTACCTGTATATAAGATTCTCATACAGGATCATCAGCAACAACCATGTTTCTTTGATCATCCCACCCAAATCAACTAGTATGTGTTCCTTGCACTATATCATATATAATAGCCCATTCTTTTTTCAAAGTCTTTATTCTAGACTCTATGTGGGGCTTCACCTTCAAGTTTGCATCTAGTAATTCTGTTGCAAGCATATTTTCAAGTTCTAACAAATAACCCCCTCTAAAACCACTGTCAGCATTGTATTTTCCTATATCGTACAAATCAATCAAAGCTGAAACAAGTGCAACATCTTCATGCTAATTCCATTTTCTTTTGGTTCCCTTTGAACTTTGAGTAGCTAGGACTGAAGATGTGGATATTGTTTTCTACCATACACCAAATATTTAATTATAAAAAATTAATTATAATGCTAAAAAAATAAAAAATCAAGAGATATATTCAATAATATATTAAAACTTGTCAAACTTTATTCACATGATAAAAAGTACAATATAAACAACAATTAACAACAACAATTGACAAAACATTAAGACACCAAAAACAAATTAGAAAAAAGCACAACTTGTATTGACAAAGGAAAGAAACACTAAAACAGTCCTTCAATAACAACATACCTAACAAATGTCAATCATCATTTTGCCTAGATGTTTGCCATTCATTGAACATCTGATTTGCTAATTCCATTCTCAAATTACCCCAAACATCAATAGAATCAATAGTACTTATAAAATCCTTATCAATTGCTGTGTTGATTTTAATATATTCCCCTAAATCCACTTCAATAGGATCAAAACTCATCTCCCTCCTAATAAAATTATGAAGCAAACAACAAGCTATAATAATCTGATTATGTATCCTAATTGGATAAAATGATGGACTCCTAAGGATACCCCACCTCATTTTCAACAATCCAAAACACCTCTCTATAACATTACGAGCAACAACATGTTTCATATTAAAAAATTCTTCAAGACTGCTTGGTTCATGGCTTTGACGCCATTCATTCAAATGATATTGTTGACTCCTAAAAGGTGTAAGAAAACCCTCACAATTTGTATAGCCCGCATTAACTAGATAGTAATAACCTATATAAAACAAACTAAATAAGTTATTTATTTATTTAATTAGAATAATCATATAGTACATAATTTATTATACCTTCCCATTATCATAGGAAAGCTTACCATGAGGCACTTTAAGTTCATTTGTTCTCCTTAGTACATCTCGAAGAACTCTGCCATCAACTACAGACCCTTCCCAACCAAGAAGAACAAAGACAAATTACATGTCAAGTATACATACACCTAACATATCCCCTTTACAAGTGCGACATCTAGGTTTATCTGCACTTGGCACCTTAACCCTGATGTATGTCCCATCTAGAGCACCTAAACAATTATACAGATCCAATGTAATGAATTACTTATAAGTAAACCTATTAATATCTTGTCTATATATAGTTACAAAAAGTAATAAGATCAATAATCTACCTTAAACCACTTCCATTGATTGTCTGTTGAGTTTGTTGGAATGAGCTCAGGTTTTTTAAACAAATGTTCTTGTAATTTCAACATTGCATTTAAAACATTATGAAAGTGCCAACTAATTGTCTCACCCGACCTTTTAAAATTTAAACTAATTACTCGATTCTTAACATGATGAGTAATAATATGTAAGAATATTGCTACTTGCTTATCTACAAGCATGTTCTTTGTTGACTTCAACCTTCCAATGCTTTTTAACATTTCACATAATTGAAAAAAGGCTTCCCTATTCATCATAATTTGTGAAATACATGAAATATCATTATCATATACAAGTCACCTCACATATTCTCGATTTGCAGCAAAATCTAATGCATAAGATCTTACTCTTGGCCTATAAGTACATAAAGTCGACGCTGCAGATAATATAGTCAAGAATGAACTAACAGCACGACAAATCTCCATATAAAATTTAAACATAGCTAATAGTCTTTTTCGTCGTTTAGCATCTCTTCTCAAATACAAACGAACCATGACTGTAAAAAATAAATATTCTAATATATTTTATTATGTACAAAAAATATTAAAGCTATATGGTAACAAAAAAGGTAAGTGACATCAATAGCACATTTCAGCCCTATAAGTAAGCCATATGGTAAAATTGTGAAAGGTGGTGCGACTGGGTTAGAGAGACAGACAGGGAAAAAGAAGGGTGGCTGGTTCTGGTAGTTTAGTGTATAATGTTCTATTTTTAGTAAATTGCAAGGAAAAATAGGGGTGGGGGGTGTATGTGTCGTAACGTGCGGGTCCGGGAACCCGACCGCTAGACGTGAATGTGAAAACTCACTAAAAATTAAACTAGGAGTCGCCACCAATCTTTTTTTACTAGGTGTGATTGGCCACCTATTGACTCGATTCTAATTGATGAAAACTTAAATTAATTTTAAGCCCACCGAAAAGAACCTTAAACCGGTCTACAATTTTCTGGATCTAGGTTCGGGAGTACGGTTACGCCCGGGGAAGGATTAGCACCCCTCGGACG
This sequence comes from Theobroma cacao, assembly GCF_000208745.1. Taxonomy (NCBI): domain Eukaryota; kingdom Viridiplantae; phylum Streptophyta; class Magnoliopsida; order Malvales; family Malvaceae; genus Theobroma; species Theobroma cacao. The sequence goes on from NC_030854.1 coordinate 30,137,723, forward strand.
CCCATTCCATGAACGGTACCATTTTTAGATTATCCTATTGGGCTTTAATTTTTAATTTCACTAGATTTCCTTAATTATTATTTTTTATTTTATCTCCTATTTAACCTAAAATGGAATGCAAATGGGTGGCGAGATGAAATGCATGGCGTGAGATAAAAATGCCGGACAAATAACCTTTTATCGAGGATATTTTCCGAATCCGCCCATCATACTGGTGGGACTCGGGATATTCTCTCACCTAGGGAATTATCCGAGAAACTCGCCTTCGCAAATTCGACGAATAATTCCCGTCATCGGGGTCATCGTACGTTTTCTTTTTAAAATAATATTTTTGTGCATAATGAACCCAATTCGGGCAAAAGCCTTTTATTAAAGATGGTTCTCGAGCCCTCCCATCATACTGGTGGGACCCGAGGACATCTTTTCACCTAAGGAACTTTTCGAGAAATACCCGCCTTCGCAGGATCCCCGAAAGATCCCATCATCGGGGCTTAAACTCGGAAACAGAAATATTTATATGCAATGATATGTATGATGCAATACATACATGCCATGCTAATGCAATTATCTATGTTTTTTTGTTATTATTAATTATTTTTATTTTATTATATATTTTATTATCATATTTTCTATTCTTATTTCTTATTATTTTTTTTTTATACTTTACATTTTTTGTTCTAAGTTCTTATGTTTTCCATTTATACTTAGACAAATTGCTTATGATTCTATGTTATTTTAGTGAACAAAAATTATATATTTTTTATTATACTACTTTTATTTTATATATTTTTATATTTTTTTTATTATATTTTCCATAAGCAATCTTTTATTCAAACCTAATGCCTAAGATCTTATTTATTATTTTTTTTATCTTTATCTTCACGTTTCTTTATGCCACTTAATACTCAATGTTTAATTCTGATTTAGTTATTTTTTACTATTATATATTTATTTATTTTTATTTATTTAATGTCATGTATATTGTATTTTCAAATTAATTATTTATTATATGTTTAAATTGTTATTATTTTATCTCTTTTTTTTATCATTTATTATTTATTTATTATTTTTATCGAGTAATTTTTTGTATCATCAAACTCTTTATTTATTAAGAATTTCGGAATCTTGAAATCGAGGCCCTCCCATCGTACTGGTGGAGCCTTGATTCGGATTCCGAGCCTAGGGAACATAAGCTCGGGATTGCGACTTCTCGCATCCCGATCGATTATCCCATCATCGGCATTGTTTACTTAACTTATTTAATATTATTGTGTCTTAAGATTCAATTTTTCCAAGGTCAATTCTAATACCTATCTTATTATAATTATTTGACTAGCTCAACTATATATTTTTTTATTTAACATAAAATGTTTCTTCCTTGTTTATTCTCATTCACTAAATATATTTTTATAATCTAATGTATAAACATATTTTATATGCTCCTTACATGGTTTTACCCAAGAATACCTCACCAATGTCTCAATAGTCTCCAATTTTTACTTAACTTAACCTTTATATATTTTTTTTGCCTATCATCTATTTCATTCATTTATATTTTTATATTTTATATTTAGATCTCTAGATCTATCACTATAAACATATTTTATTTAGCAATTTATTATTTTTTTGCTATGTGCTTTATTTTCCTAAGTTTCAATACCTCTAATAAATATTTTCTTACATTTGAATCCTTTTCTTATGTAAAAATTTTTATATTTATATATTCCTTTATTTGTATTACTTTCTTAAATCTCAAAAATAAAACCTAAGGATTTTAGAACATTACATTGAAGTATTAATCTTAAATGATTAAACAATAGTCCTACAAATAAATAAAATGAACCAACTCAAGCCATAAAAATTTAAGAGAAATGATAAATATTTTACCTTTCTAAGCTCCCCCAAATCTACAGCCCACTCCAATCAAGACAGCAAATTTTATTCTTCCAAAATATGCCATTTGGGGTGGGAAATGGGAGGTCTACCTATAATACACTTTAAGAAACCCCATTATTTTTTATCATTTCTTCACTTTTTCCTCCCTTTTCTCTCTCTAGTGCCCAGCTACTTCTCTTCCTCTCCACCCGTTTCTTTTTTTGCTTTCTCACCCAAAATCTCTTTTTGCTCTCTCACCCAAGATCTCCTTTTGCTCTCTCACCCAAGATCTCCCCCTTCCTCACTCACCCAAACCGGCGGCACTAAGAAAAAGCCCCTTGCCCTCTTTCTTTCTTCCCCTTTTTTTTTGTTTCTGGCTTCTCCCTCTTTCCTCTTGAAATCTGGAAAATTTTTTTGGTGTGCAGATCTTTTTTTTTCTTTTCCCCCCCGAATGCTTCAGTGTCCCCTCCTTTATACCCGATTTTTGGGCTCTGGAGGGGGCACGCTCCACTACCTTGCCAGACGCGAATTTTTCGCGTCTGGCAAGGTGAGGGAGGTGCCTGGCAGGGTGCGTTCGCACCTTGCTAGTCGTACCTCTCTCCCTTTTTTTTCATTTCTTCTTTATTTTAATTTTTATCATTTTTTTTATTTTTCGTTTATGATTTAGTGTCTACAGTATGTGGAAATTTTTTAATGTGATTAACGGTCACCAAGCATAAAAGAATTAGTTGTACCAATCCCACAACAATAATTTGTCCTTATGAATGGAGCTCTACAGTTGGGAACAAAAACATGATGATAAACAAAAGAATCAAATTATAATTTTTATACTAATGTTCTTTTTTCTATGGATGCTTGAAGAACTTGATGCTTTTATTTCACAGTAAAAGTAATGTAATTTATTATACCGTGTATTAAAATAAAACATTAGATTTATCATGAAATTTTAATTAGTTAACTCATTTCTATAAAAGTCACATGGTAGCTAGAAAGTCCTTTACATTGAATGGTAACAGGGAAATAGATTTAATAGATTTAATAGTTTCACTTTTTTAATTGCAGAGTCTGAGATTACAAGCTATGGAGTTATCATGAACAGTTTCTAAGAGCAGGAACCATTTTATGTCGAACAGTACAATAAGGTCATGAGAGGGAAGACATGGCACATAGGCCCACTTTCTTTCCGCAACCGGAACACACACGAAATTATATACTCCTATTAATGTCACTAAAAGATTGATTAGTTAACATGAACAGAATGTCCAAAACATAGTTTTAGCTATACTTGTCAAAATGGGTCTGGCCCATTAAGCCAACTCATTTTTCATTTAATATGGGGTGAGCTAGGCCATGAAAATTTAGGCCTATATTTAAATCGGACCTAAATGGGCCAGCCCACCAAATCAATGGGCTAGGGTGGGTTGGGGCGGGCCAGCCCTATGGGCCAAAAATATTCATAATTTTAATTAATTTAATAATTTTATATATTTAATTATATAAAATTAATAATTTAATTTTCAATAATATTACTTATTTTATATATTTTAATGTGTTTAATCTTTACTTGTCAAATTAATAGTTTTAATTTATGAATTAAATCATAAAATAATTTTATTAATGAAAAATTTATTAACTAAAATTATAAAAATGATTTTTTTTTTTGAAAAAAAAGAAATGGGCTGGCCCAACCCAACCCATGGGTTAGCAAGGGGTGGGCTGGGTTAAGGATTTCACAGCCCATATAACAAATGGGTTGGCCTGATCCGGTCTATATTTTTTCAACCCACAAGGGCTAGGGCCGGGCTGGCCCATATTGACAGGGCTAGTTTTGGCATGGTAGCTAGCTTAATATTCTAATAATCTATTAATGGAAGAATTTCACTATTCATAATTGAAATTTGAAAAATTATCTTTCCTTCAAATTGAAAGGATAAAATGTTTTAAGTAAAATATATGAAGTTTAAAGACTTTTTAAGTAAATCTACTTCAAATTTAATGTAAAAAATCTTATTTTTTCTTTTTTTGTTAAATTAGAAAAATGTTTTTCATTTCAAGATATATTAAAAATTAAACAACTGACACTAACATAATAAGTATTAGTATGTAGTGGTGCTATATAGTATCATAAAGTATGAGAAATCAACCACCAACAATATTGAATATCCTAAAAGATTAAACTAATAATGTGATTAAAAAAATAAAATCGATAAAATATATTGTAAACTGAAATTAAAGTAATGCATACTAATACAAAGGAGCAGTGAGTAACTTTCAATTAAAACAGTATGATTAATTCAAAAATAAATATGGTTAAATCAATCAATTCGGTTGTTTTTAATTATAAATTTTGTTCAATTAACTGAATTAATTGATTTTTATTTAAACCATCTACAAGTTATAACATACAAAATAATATAAACATATTATATTGTTATAATATATATTTATATATTAATATCCTAAAATGTTTCTTCCATCGGTTAATTATTATAATTGGATTACTTGATCAAATTCGATTAATTGACTACAATTTTATCTTTCATCGATTAGATTAATTCTCAAAACACATCTTCATAAAGCACAATGAGGAAATGCAGCATCTAAGGACACAGTTGAATGCTTAAGATGGCTAGACTCAAAGAAACACAAGTCAATTCTCTATATACGTTTTGGAAGCATGTCCTGGTTTTCAACTGCTCAGCTTTATGAGATTGCTAAGGGACTTGAAGTTTCTGGACAAGATTTCATTTGGATTGTAAGGAAGGTGAATAACAAAGGCAAAGAGGAGTGGTTGCCGGAAGGATTTGAAGAATGGATGGAAGGGATGGGTTTGATTATAAGGGAATGAACACCTCAAGCGTAAATCACAGCAAACCCAAAATATTTTCATAACAAACACTAAATTTGAAAACCGATGTAACAAACTAAGCATAATCATAGCAAACCCAAATCACAGCAAACCCAAAATATTTTCACAGCAAACCCAAATCACAGTCAGCATAATAAGAGCACCTTCAACAAAAAACAATAGCATAATAAGCAAGTACCTGGATTATGGAAGAGAGTAACGTAGTTGGAAAGTTAGATGAGAGAGGCGGTGCTACTAGCAGAACCCTAAACCATGGAAGAGTGACTGAGAGAAAGAGGGGAAGACGACTGAGAGAAGAGGGGAATAACGACTTAGTGAAAGAGGGAAAGGAGGAAGAGAGAGAAAAAAATTATTTTATATGGATCAAGTTGTAATTTTGTAAATATAATAAGGGTCTTTTAGTCATTAAACATTTCAAAGCTATTTCATGATTTACTGAATAGATAAAACGAGGGGGAGAGTCGAGAATACTTAAAGCAAACTTTTTAACCAATTTTAAAGAATACAGATTACAGAGGAATTCCTAATCCTCATTCCACTTTTAAACCAAACAAGGTTACAAAACTATAGCTAGGAATAGAGGGGGAATAACATAACTATTCCCCATACCAAACGTGCAATTAACTCTTTAATTGATACCTTTTGTTGGGAAAGACAATTGAAAATGGCACTACATACCATGTTGGAACTGATGATGCAAGGAGATGTGTGAAACCTGACATTTTCATGTACAACTTTTTAATGCATATAGGAAAAAGCAACAAGTAAGGATGTCAATGAATATCGATATCTAACTTAATTATATAAAATTAAAATATTTTATAATTGAATTTGAAACGGATTCAAGTACCATCCATTAGATATCCATTACCAAACTTGATTATGTTGATATTCCAGTTTAGGTAGGTACTTGCCCTGAACCCAAGCCTTATACCTATTTTTGTAATATTTTATTGTATTTTATATAATATATAATAGATAATTTAATTAAATTATGTAAAATTTTGTTGGTGTTTGGATTTGAAATAGTTCATTTTGATAGAAATTGATAGATATATTAATGATATATGATTATTAGTCAAATTATTAATGTGGTGTCATTAATATATTTAAATTAAAAAATTATTAGATTATTAGTTATATTTAAATAATATGAATATCATATCATATTAAAAAGAATATAATTACTATTATATATATACTTTTAATATAAATATATCTACTTTCTATTTTGTATTTTATAAAAATTATAACTTATAAAATTATTAGTTATAATAATACTTTGTTTATTTAAACTTACAATAATATTTATATACTTAAAAAGAGACTGTGAGATTAAAATAGTTTTGCAACTTATTTTTGTTTTTAATTTCATATAATTAATGACAAACTTATAGAGTTAATTAAATTAATTCATGAAAGTATGACTATTTATCAACTTGTAATGTCTTTTAATATATATACTTTATATATTGTGTTAATTTATAAGGAATATAATTATTATATATATATATTTTTTAAAATAAACATATTTACTTTCTATTTATGTTAACATTACAAAAATTATAACTTATAAAATTATTAATTATAAAAAAATATATTTTTATTTACATAAATGTAAATTAAATATACTTAAAGAGAGGTTGTAAGATTAAAATATAATTATTATTTGTTTGCTTTTATAAATTTAAATTAAAAAATAACTGTTGTAAACTTGTAATTTTATTATTTGTTTGTTTTTATAAATTTAATTATTAGTGAATTATATGGAATGTGCCAATATGGATGTGAATTATGAAATATAATTCAATTGTATATAGATACAAGTTTGAATTCGGATTCAGATAATTGGGTACTTATTAAAAGTTAAATGAAATCTTTTTAATGTTATCGAATTTTTAAACGAATTCGGATAATTATAACGTAATGGATATATATTAGGATTCGAATTAGGTAATAAATTTAAAAAATATCTGAATAATTATAAAGTTTACAAACTTTATAACTTAATAGTATTCAAGTACATCAAAATTAACGGATATCTTACCCTTTACATCCATAGTGACAAGCTTGCTTATTGAGATGGTCAATGAACATATCTCACCAAACGTTGTAATTTACAACAAATTGTTAGGCGCAATTAGCAAACGCGGAATGATGATGCAAGCTTAGCAGAAAAGTGTAAAGCCTAATGACAATTTTAATTTGTGGATCGAATAGAAGAAAGAAGCCAATTTTGTTGGTCATTCTAATTAAACTTGGTTTCAAATTTTACACGTCTAGGCCTTGCTGCCCCATGTCTATAGCTGTTACCACGTCTTATTCTTTTAACTTTAACAAAATTAATAATTCTAGCTTAGGGGACATCTACGAAGTCTTTATTCAACGTAATTATAATAAAAAAAATGCCGACGCGTAGCGAGAGTTTAATACTAGCATTGACCATGTCTTTTGTTTTTTTTTAAAAAGAATCTTGTAACGCAAGGAATGCCGTAGGCCTTACGCACGATCTAAGAAGCCAATGAAAACAAATATAATAATTAAAAAAAGAAGAGAGAGCATGACCTTCGTGCAAGTATCCTTGGCACAAATACAATACTAGACAATTTTAGATATTTGTTAATATTGTAGAGTTGAAATATTTATATTATTTTTTAAATGTACAGAGTTCAAATATTAGTTCAATAAAAAAAATATGAAAAATAATAATTGTGACATTATTTACTAATTATTACATTAAGAATTATGTTAATATTTTTTAAAATATTTTAACAAATTATTTTTTTGAAAGGAATTTTACAAATTATTATATTAAGAATTATGTTAAAATCTATTATTCCAAATTATTTTCTGTTCATATAATGTGAAATAAAATACAAAATATGCACTAAAATAATTTATTTGCACACTTTTAGCTTACTGTCCTTGACAATTATTTTCCCTATGAATCAAATCTTATCTCATTGCCACCATCGTTATTTGCCGAACACATTTTGTCCCACAGTTGGTTTTAATCTCAAAACTGTGTCAAACAAACATTTAGTCACGTCTGATATACATATGATATATTTAGGGTGATTCAATAATTTTAAAAGCTTAAAGTTACATATTCAAATGAGGTATTTTTTATTAAAATTAACATAAATAAAATTTATTAAAATTTTATTTTTTTAATTTTTTGAGATGTAAAATCTCTAATTAAACTTTTATAATCAAGTTTTTCAAATATTTCTTTTTCAATTGATAATATAGCCAATGCATTTAATATTTCTTAAGACATTATTGATCTTAAATAAGATTTTATTAATTTTAATTTTGAAAAACTTTTTTTTTACTAAGCAACACTTACTGCAATTGTTAACATTATTCTAAAAGTAATACATATAATTGAAAAATAATCGAGTCTTCTTATATGATTAAGAATTTTTTTTAAAAAATTTTTGTTCTTTAAAAAAAAAGTTTTTTTTTAAGAGTTTTTCAAAAATCCTATTTGACTTGACTTTTACTTTTAAGAGATAGATAAACTGAAAAAAGCTAGGCAAACAAGCACTTAAAAGCAAAAACCAGGCCAAACATAAATTTTAGAAAAGCTACTTTAAAAAAAGTTTTTTTTAAAGAATAAAATTTTGAAAAAAAAAAGCTTTTGGAAAAGCTCTTGTGAAGAGCTTTTTATTCTCTTCTTTTAAAAATGTAAGAGAATTTTTATTTTTGTTTCAAAAATATTCTCATCTGTTAAATACAATTACAATATTACCTTCTAAAAAAAATAACTTTTATGATAATTTTAACCAAAATTATAACTTATAAAAAGAAATTTACCAAACAATTTTAACTTAATTTTAAAAGCTATTATTTTTTATAAGAGTTTCATAATAGCTTTTAAGTTAGAAAAAAAGCAGGCCAAATAAGCTCTAAGTGTATTGATTAAACTGTTATCTTCTATTTGTATAATTTTTTTTGAAATTTTTAGCTCCAAAAATTAAAAAAATAATTATTTTATATAAAAAACTAGCTATTGGAGATAATTAAATACATATTATTATTAATTGATTGGAAATATGAGGTGTTTGTGAGAAAAAAAACTATTGAATATTAAATACATATTACTGATATCAAATAAGAGAAATAGTTGACAATTAACAACATTGTAGAAATTGAAAAGTGATAAAAAATTAAGATTTATTAGAAAAGTGATAGAATATGTCATTGTATTAATTATTTTTTACTTTTATCTATTTTTAATAAGAAATGAGATAAATAATTGAGAATTAATAGGGATGTAGAAGTGAGAGAAAATAAATGTTTATTAAGTATCGGAGAAAAAGTAGATCTTTTATTAATTATTTTCATTTTATATATTTTTAATATAATTAATTTTATTATTATTATTATAATTATAAAATTATGAGACCTCACTAAATTTGGAGTCGCTCTTGCTTTGATAACATTACCCATTAGCCGGCACTACATATATTGGTACTTTACCATTGATATAATGACAATATATCTCAATTTTTTCCTTTTCTTGGTGAAAGGGGATTTGATCCCATGTTTAACAACAATAGAAATAAAAGCTTTACTAACTTATGCTATTGTTCTTATACGTAAATTACTTATCAATTTAACTAATTCTTCAAAAATTACAATATGAAAAGAAAAAAAGAAAAATTAATGCAACGACTAAATAATGGATATATAATTAGTTTTTATATGAAAGTCAACTATTTTCATGGGAGTAAAATGCATCAATATATATACTTAAAAATAATATATATTAAATAATATGAATATCATATCATATTAAAAAGAATATAATTACTATGATATATATTTTTAATATAAATATATTTACTTTCTATTTTGTAATTTATTAAAATTATAACTTATAAAATTAATAGTTATAATATATACTTTGTTTATGTAAACTTATAATAATATATATACTTAAAAGAGGCTTTGAGATTAAAATAATTTTGCAATTTATTTTTGTTTTTAATTTCATGTAATCAAGGACAAACTTATAGAGTCAATTAAATTAATTCATGACAGTATGATTATTGATCAACTTGTAATACCTTTTAATATATGTACTTTATTTATTGTGTTAATTTATATGAAATATTATTACTATTATTTATATACTTTTAATATAAATATATTTATTTTCTATTTTATGTTATCATTACAAAAATTATTACTTATAAAATTATTAATTATAAATACATATACTTTTATTTATATAAATTTAAAATATTTATACCTAAAAAAAGATTGTGAGATTAGAATATAATTATTATTTGTTTGCTTATATAAATTTAAATTAAACAATGATTATTGTAAACTTATAATTTATTATTTATTTGTTTTTATAAATTTAATTATTAGTGAATTATATAAAATATTTTAATATGGATGTGAATCGTGAAACATAATTCAATTGTATATGGATATGGGTTTTGATTAGGGTTCGGGTAAAAGCTGCCTCATGTGTATCGCTGTTACTATGTCTTATTCTTTTAACATCAACAAAATTAATAATTCTAGCTTAGGGGACATCTACGAAGTCTTTATTCAACGTAATTATAATAAGAGTTTAATGCCAGCATTGACCATTTTTTTTGTTTTAAAAAAAAGAATCTTATAAAGCAAGGAATGCCGTAGGCCTTAGGCATAACCTAAGAAGCCATGAAAACAAATATCATAATTAAAAAAAGAAAAGAGAGCATGACCTTCATGCAAGTTCCTTGGCCACAAATACAATAATAGACAACTTTAGATATTTGTTAATATGTAGAGTTGAAAATATATATATATTATTTTTTTAATGCATAGAGTTTAACATTTCAAATATTAGTTCAATATATAAAAAAATATGAAAAATAATAATTGTGACATTATTTGCTAATTATTACATTAAGAATTATGTTAATATTTTTGAAAACAATTTTACAAATTATTTTTTTGAAAGGATTTTTACAAATTATTATATTAAGAATTATGTTAACATCTATTATTCAAAATTCTTTTTGGTTCATATAATGTGAAATAAAATACAAAATATACATTAAAATAATTTATTTACACACTTTTAGCTTACTGTCCTTGATAATTATTTTCCCTATGAATAAAATCTCATCTCATTGCCATCACCGTTTTTTGCCGAACACATTTTGTCCCACATCTAATTTTAATCTCAAAACTATGTCAAACAAACCCTTAGTCACGTTTCAACTACATATGATATATTCAAGGCGATTCAATAACTTTAAAGACCTAAAATTAAATATTCAAATCATAAATTTTTTATTGAAATTAACACAACAAATTTTATTACAGTTTTATTCTTCTAACTTTTTTAAATTCAAAATCTCTAATTAAACTTTTATAATTAAGTTTTTCGAATATTTTTTTTTCAATTTATAATATAGTCAATCAATTTAATCTTTCTTATGATGTTATTGATCTTAAATAAGATTTTATTAATTTTAATTTTGAAAAACTTCTTTTTCTACTAAGCAACACTTACTAGAATTATTAACATTATTCTAAAAGCAATACATGCATTTGAAAAAGAATTCAGTTTTCTTATATGGTTAAGTATATTAATTGAACAATTATCTTCTATTTGTATAATTTTTTAAAAAATTTTTAGTTCTAAAAATAAAAAATAATTTATTTTATATATAAGAAAAAGATAGTTGTTGGAGATCATTAAATATATATTATCGTTAATTGATTGGATATAAGAGATATAGGTGAGAAAAAAATTACTATTGGAGATTAAATACATATTACCAATAGCAAATAAGAAAAATAGTTAAGAATTAATAATAATGTAAGAATTGAAAAGTGATAAAAAATTGAGATTTATTAGGCATATAATTGGGAAGTAAGAGAATATGTCATTTTATTAATTATCTTTGACTTTTACATATTTTGAATAAGAAATTAGATAAATAATTGAGAATTAATAGGAATGTAGAATTGAGAGAAAATAGATATTTATTTGGTATGAGAGAAATGGTAGATATTTTATTAATTATCTTAATTTTATATATTTTTAATACAATTAATTATCTTATTATTATTAAATTATGAGATCTCCCTAAATTTAGAGCCAGATTTACCCATCAGCCGGCACTGGATATATTGGTATTTTACGGTTGATATAATGACAATATATCTCAAATTTTTTTCTTTTCTTTGTGAAAGGGGATATGATCCATGTTTAACTATAATTGAAATAAAAGCTTTACTGACTCATGCCATTTCGTAAATTATTTATCAATTTAATTAATTCTTCAAAAATTACAATATGAAACGAAAAAGAGAAAAATTAATACAAGGACCAATTAATGGATATATAATTAGTTTTTATATGAAAATCAACTATTTTCATAAGAGTAAAATGCATCAATTATCGATAATTTTTGTGTAATATTTATTTTCATTCAAATCATTAAAACTCAATTTTATATCTATGTTCTTTTATAAATATTTTAAATTTATTTATTTTGTCTATCGTCTTACAAAAATCAATGCCACATGAATGTCCACATAGTATAAATCCCAATCTAAAAAATTCAAATGGACCACATTTTATGTCATATGGACATTCATGTGTACATTCCACCTATTTTTATCTTGTCAATATCCCCATATCTAAGATTTATGGCATGTGGACATCTGCGTAATGTTAAGATAAAAGATTTTGTCCAAAATTAACAATAATTAATAAATGAATGTATTTCAATATTTTTTAAAAAAATCATGAATTCAAAAATTAAATCTTAAGAATCACTGATGAAAATTGAAATATGATGAAATGATAATGAATGTTGATGCAATTTACTCCTTTCTTTCATAGTATTAATCATGTATTAAAGTATTTTCTCAAAATAAATACTTTAATAACTGTTCTTAAAAATTATACATATATATATAATCAGATGAAAACCCTTAAAAAAATAATTGTTCTTGAAAAAACCCTTAAAATATAATCAGATGAAATCGTTTAAATTAGTAATTAAAGGTTGAAATCCCAAAAACTGATCTTCTTTTACCAATCATTGGATTTATTTTTCATCACAATCATTCGAATTTTTAATGCTATTAATTTCTGTTATACCTATATGCACGGCATTGTCATTGGATAGACTCAGCCTCCTAATTTCATAACTATTTAATATATATATATATTTTTTTTCTCAATGCTGATTTGGTCAGATTTACAGCTATCCACTAATCAAATGTAGTGTAGAAAGACACTGTGTGAGCAATTCATATCATTCCCTGCTGTGTCAGAAGCTTACATTAAAAGAGCAAGAATCATATCTACTTGTACTCCTTTCCTTTAAACAATTAAAAAGAAAATCACACCTACCATCCACAACCCGAAAGAAATGTTGGAGAATTTTAACCTACCTTCCACTACTACTATATTCATATTCAGTGGCTGATTCAAATTTTAACATTAAATTTGCACAATTATCAAAAATTATAAGCGACCTCCATTTAAAAAATAATAATGATTAAGTAATAAGTCAACGAATTTTAATAATTATCTTGAGTGCTACATGAATTCATTAAGCATGGAATTGGAATATGGCATGCCATATAGGATAAGTGTTCAAGAAAACATTAAACATGACGAATATGCTATGAATTCATTTAGAAAAATATGTTTAACTATAATTTAATGGTATTAAGTTGTATGTGACGTTGGGAATTAATAATTGAACATTGCATGTGCATTATGAGTTTATATATTGTTTCTTTTGACTTAGTTGTTTCAATTTTCCTTTAAAAATTTAAAAATAAGATATTATTTTAATTAATTTATTTTTCGGTAAAGAAAGAACAACTTTATTGGATCATCACTCTTTGATGAAATCAATCCATTATGAACGACAAAGAGTAAGTGTTATATATTTCGATAATTTCAAACACATATAGATGATTACGAGGGAAAACCACCACACAACTCTTATGTATATGATATATAATTCTATTTAAAGACATTTATTATTATTTTTTTAAGTTTTATAAATAGATTATTTTATCTTTAAATTTTTTATTTTGATTATTTAATTTTAAAATGTAATATTTTAATTTTGATAACTCATCTAAAATAATGAGTTTTATGGACGTCTTTAATTAATGACATAATAGAATCAATTGTTATATACATCTACGTGATAATTTAAGATTTAAATATTTAAAGAATATAAAATTATGAATACTCATGTTGACTTTATAATTAAACGGAATTTTCTTTCCTAGACAAAAAATTCCAACTTTTCCAAAAGAAATAAAAGAATAGGTGCCATCAAGTGGCCACCAGGTCGTAACGAAAAAAAATCCCAACCGTTGATAATGGAAATCAAAGTCCCAAAATACACAAACCCCGAAAGAGGGATGACTTGAAAAGAAGTCTTTTACGGAAGCAAATACCAAAAGAAAAGAAAAGAAAACGTGAAGCAAAGAAGACTTGTAGAGATGGAGAGATGCCTAATCCAAGACAAAGAATAAAGGATAAACAACATGAAAAAAGGAATTTTTTTTTGAGTTAAATTTAATCAATTTTGATCATAATTTTTTGTGATATTATATGAAATTAATTTTTTTTTAAAAAATAAGAATTGATAATTTTGAATTTAAAATTTTTTTAATATCTTAATTATGTATAATATTATAATAACATTTAATTAAAATTGATTTTATTCAGATAAAAAATGAAAAAAAAGAGAAAAAATACAAGAGAAAACAAGAAAAACGACCGACGTCTTTATAGTTTGCCAAATAATACCATGGACTTCTCGTGCTCTTACAAATAAGACGTGTCATTTGCCGTTGAAAACGCGCATTTCTCTCTTTCTTTTCATGCCTTTTTCTTTCTTCATGGGTTTTGGCCTTTGCCTCCTCTCTCTCTTTCTGTCCCACATTCTTTGAAAATAAAAAACTGGAAAAAAAAAAGAAAACCCAACAAAAAAAAGATTGAAAGTTTGAGAGAGAGAGAGAGGGATAGAGAGAGAGAGAGGGTTGTTGTTAAGGATGATGGATCTAAGGAGATTGGAGTTGGTGGTTGTGACGGTGGCGTTGACGGTGGTGGGTGAATTTGGTCGTTGTAGTTTTGGAAACGTGGTGACTTTTGATGTAAAACATAAATTTGCAGGTAAAGGAAAGAATTTAAGTGCAGTGAAAGCTCATGATATCCGTCGTCGCGGTAGACTTCTCTCTACCGTGGATGTCGATCTCCCTTTAGGTGGCAATGGTGACCCCTCTGAAACTGGGTTAGTTTTTCATTTTTTTAATGTGCTTTGTGCTTACATGTTTATATTTCCTTGTTGGGTTTTCGTTTTATGGATTATTTTTGGTTATATATAGAAGTATTTGTGTGTGCGTCTATGTTTTTTAATTGTATGCTATGTTGAAGGGATTCTTTTTGGAGTAAATGGATTTTCAGGTGAAGAAAATTGTTAGTTTTTCCTTTTCAAAAGATATTTCGTTTAGCTGAATTTTGATGTTTTATATATGGTTATGTTAAATGTTAACTGAGTTGACTTATTGTGTGAGATCCAATTACTGCAGAAAAGGATTAGCTTGTTTTTTTCTTTGGAGGGTAAACTGTTATTAAATTCATTGTCTTTTCACAATTATTTTCATATTCTTTTTTCAGTTTCATCTTTATGCGTTAGAAAAATTCTGCTCTTTAAATTTCATGGTGGCATTGTTTCTATGCTAAATTGCTCTCAAATTCCGTCCCATACATATATTTATAAAATTGAAAGCTAAAATTTTGAAAAGCAGCTTACTTGAGCTAATGCTAGCTTAAGACTCAGCTGACTTGTTCTATTGGATATATAAGAGAGAGAGAGAGAGAGAAGAGAGAAGAGAGAGAGAGAGAGAGAGAGAGTTTTATTTTGTGTAGGTATTATTGAAAACATTTTTCTTTTGCAATATATTTCGATGCTAATTCATTGCTCATTTATTAAATTTTTTCAGGCTTTATTTTGCTAAAATTGGATTAGGAAATCCATCAAAGGACTATTATGTGCAAGTTGATACTGGAAGTGACATTCTATGGGTGAATTGTGGTGGATGTGACAAATGCCCCACAAAAAGTGATCTTGGTGTATGTTCCTTTTCCAACTTGATACTCTCTCTAGATTTGATCAGATATGTGAAAGTCACAAGTAGTATGTTATAGTGTAAAATTGTGGTTGTATTATTTGTGTTATGATAAACTTTTGTTGGGAAAACATTTATTGTTTTAATTATTCTACGCAGATACAATTAACATTATATGATCCAAGGAGCTCGTCCACTTCAAGCCTGGTTTATTGTGATCAAGACTTTTGTACTTCGACCTATGATGGTCCACTCCCAGGTTGCAAGCCTTATCTTCAGTGTCAATATAACGTTGTTTATGGAGATGGAAGCTCAACTGCTGGATACTTTGTAAAGGACACCATACATCTCCAGCAGGTGACCGGAAACCTTCAGACTGGATCTACAAATGGGACTGTTATATTCGGGTTAGTTGGAGTTCTGATGTGATAGGGCAAATTGTAGTTTGCTGCTTTTGCCCCTTTTTCATGAGACTGGCCCTTATAATGATGGTTGGTCTATCAAAAAGCTAAATGTTTAGTAATTCACTTGAGCTTGGCCTTATCTTGGAGGCTGTCTTTCATTCATTACCTGACCTAGGGGCATCTGTTTGCAACCACTTTCTGTTCTGCATAAATCTATTGCATTCAAATAGATGGGTGGTTTCACTAGGGTGCTCACGGTCTAACATTATTCAAATATTCATAGATATGTTGAACAATCTTGTCATTGCATATAGCTTACAGGCCGTTTTTTAGTCATCCCTAAGTGTTTGGATGCAGTATGAGAAACCACTGCGCCTTGGTGTGGTAAAATATCAGTTCTGCCTCTCGGTTAAATCTTCCCGGACAAGGTGGAAATGGAGGTTTACAAATAATTTGCATAGCCCATGCAAATGGAATAATTTTGATGTTTCCCCAACTTCTTTACATAAAACTGCATTTGTGCTATCACATTTGATTACCGATTAATTATATCTTGTTTGCATCAGTTCCTATGATGTCTAAGTTCCTGATTGTTTGTCGTACCTGGATTGTAAGACATACAAAATGAGATCTTGTTTTTGTTGAGCTGGGTTTTCCTCACCCCACCTCTTTTATCTGTTGGCTTATTGGTTACTGGCATTAATTTGACTGAGTCAATCTGGTTGATTATCTTAAAATTCTGCTCAACTTTTTCTTTATTGTTTGGTGCCCTCCTTTTCTTTCTCTGCTTGTTCTTCAACATGTTGTTGGACTTCTCCCCTCCAAACCAAACCCCCCCACCACCAACCCCCCCCCCCCCAAAAAACCCAAAAAAAAAAACGAAAAAGAAAAATATATAGTTGCACATGTTCTTTAGAGGTATTGATTTGAGAGATATGCCCATTCTCTTGATGTATATTGGTTGGAGGTGTGGAACATACTCTGTCAATGGCAGCACCTGTTGCTGCACTGCTGCTGATATGTATTTTTGGTTATTTATGTAATTTAGAATTTCCATTGTCTGGTTAGGTGTGGTGCTAAACAATCTGGAGAGTTAGGATCATCAAGTGAAGCACTAGATGGGATACTTGGATTTGGACAAGCAAATTCATCTATGATTTCACAACTAGCTGCAGCTGGGAAAGTAAAAAGAATGTTTGCACACTGTTTGGATAATATAGATGGGGGTGGAATCTTTGCAATTGGTGAAGTGGTATCGCCAAAAGTGAATACAACTCCTATGGTTCCAAACCAGTAAGTGACATATCTTAAATTTCTTAGTTACTTCAATATCTATGGTTTTTATAACTTATGATTTACAATTTAATTTTCTCACATTGTGGGTGATATTGGTAATGAATTTCTTGTTGAGGCCTCCTAATTTTGATTTTTTCCTTCTGATTTCGCCACCCTTCTTTCTGATTTAATTATTTTAGGTGCATCTTTGTTTTCTTGTTGCTTGGATGTACAAGTCCAATAATGCCTGCTGTAGATCGTGCACAATATTGTTGGACAATGGTGTAGCATAAATTTTGGTTAATTTGTCTCCGAGTGTTATGGTTGTGTATGACAAATTGCTCAAGTTTTTGTGTGTAGTAATTATACATTGACAGTTGTCCTGGATAGCAATGACCTTTGTGATTACACTCAAATCCATACATTTGTTAGATCTCTATTAAGCAGTGAATTGAAACACCTATTCTTAAATTCATCCACTTATACTCTCTCAAATAAACTGATACATAGTATCTTCAGTAACTTTCTATGTTGTCTGCATTCATACTCATTTACATGTACAGCCAGCTTGAGTACAAATTGATCTCAATTTCTTCTCTCCTAAATGAAGCATAAGGAATTCACGGAGAGCAATATAGATGAAATTCACAGCTAAAAGGCTGTCTTCTGGTTACCAAGGTCTGGAAATGGAAGAAAAAGCTATTCTGAGTTGCTAACACCAAAGTTGGAAACTTCTCAACAAAAGAATACTTTAAATAGCACAAAACCCTCATAAGTGAAACCCCTAATTGTTAAAATGAGTCTAATCTCAACCATCTAAAATAACATATGCTATGTTTGGGAATATGAATTCAGGAGAGTGGATTTGGATTTGGTTTATTGTTTAAATTGTGAAAGATGAAATGCACACACTATGAAAAAATTAATTAAGATTCCATATACCTTTGTATTTGAAAGGGTATAAGAAGATGGATTTTAAAATTCATAAATTCATATAGGTATTTCAAATTCACCACTAAATAGAGATCCAACAAATTCATTAATTTGAAAATAATCATGAAAATCCTGTTTACATGCGTTTTATTACCGAACTTACACTAAATTTAAAATTCAACTCCCTTCTTTCTTTCAAATTCAAGTTATTAGATGATAACACAAAAAGACATAAACAAAAACCTACTATAGTGACATGAACAGCATTGTATTACATAACTGCTATAGTAATATTCAATTTAATTTTTTTCCTGCATTGCTAAGCAAGGGAGAAAAATAGCTTGCATTAAAGTGACTATCAAGTTATGTCAAGGGAAACTAGGAAGGGGAAAATATACTTGAATACTATTTCTCCTTAGGAAATAGTTTTTCCTGGAGCACCTAGTTGTGGTTAATTAATTTATCTTATATTTTAACCTGATAGTAGAGCATCAATTACTTTGATTGACATGCACAAAATTGTGTTAGGATCTTTCCATGATATGAATGATTTATGGTGCATCATCCTTAAGAAACATTATGAGATCATGAATGACAAATTTAACCTTTTGCTTTTAGGAGTTTGGTTATGGATTGCCTTGCAGTTTTAAGTTTTTGTTTAAGGTTTTATTTTCTTACGTCAATCAGGAGAATTCTTGGTTCATGAATTCATAATTATACTTTTATCAACAATCTTAGGGCACATTACAATGTTGTAATGAAGGGAGTTGAGGTTGGCGGTTCTCTACTAGAACTTCCAAGTGATATTTTTGACAGCGGAGATCGAAAAGGAACAATAGTTGATAGTGGTACAACCTTAGCATATCTTCCCTCAACAATTTATGAACCACTAATGAATAAGGTAAGCGTCAATCCTCACCTTACTTTGATTTTGACATTGTCTATTGATTACTCACATTGTACTTTTTCTGTTAATTAGATTTTCTCCAAGCAGCCCACATTGAAATTACATACTGTAGAGGACCAATTTACTTGTTTTACGTTTGCGGAAAAGTAAGAAACTTACTGCAATTGTACTCTCTGGTATATTTGTCGGGAATGCTTATATTTTGTCTGTCTGTGATGTGGATAACAGAACAGTGACGTTCCAAATGTTGGTTACTTCTTTTTTGCACATTTACTTTAATCTAATCGATAAGTGTGTTATGTTTTAATTTCTTGCCGCCATATATAAATATTTTTCTTCAATAGTATTTGTGTTTTTTTGTGACTAGTTATGCTGATTTTATTTGTTCTAGTCTGTTGAATTGATAGATATCTCATTTTGGATTCAGTTTCAAACTGATAGCATGGTTCATTATTATTTTGGAATACTACCAATAAGGAAAGAGCCTTTGACGAAGGATGCAACTTTAAGAAAAAATTATTAAAAAGTCAAATTCTCTGCATTTATAAGCCTTTAATTTTTTCTAGGAGCAAGAAGTGGAGAGATGAGAAGGCATAGTTTATTGCAAAATTTTTCTTAATTTTAAACAACCAAAATAACCAGAAAATGTTGTTTAGCTTGGAATCAGAGTTTTGGCTTATAATCTCTAACAAGTTAGAAATATCACAAAATTGTAATTAGTGATGATTAGATCTTTCATCCCACTCTTGTCAAAAAGATCTATGGTGTGGTAGTGACCTGTGCTTGTCAAGTGTATTTCTTCATAGTTGTTTCTTGTTTTCATCTCAACTGTTTCCTCCCTTACTTATGAGAAATCTTATGAGGAAAGGAGGGCCTTATTATATATGGCCTTCTACTTGTGCTAGAACAACTTTGAAAATCATTATCCATATTCTAATAAAACAAATAGAAAAGAAAAACTCGTGATTCATATTCTTTTTGCCTTGGTTAATTTATTTCTTTACCTTAAGGTCAGGTTACTTGTGTTGGACTAATGAATGTCTTTTTCTTTCATTAATTCCTGTGGATTATTTATTTCTGAGACTTACTGTTTTTTTTGCAACTTCCTTTCCTGTGTTCTTGCAGTGTTGATGATGCATTTCCAATTGTAAAGTTCCATTTTGAAGATTCCCTCATTTTAACAGTTTATCCCCATGAGTATCTGTTCCAAATTCGTGTAAGTACAACGTATTTCTTTGAATTCATTTCATGATCCACAAACATGGTTCTCTAGTATTTGATGTGGATATCTGGAAGTATTATATTGTTAATAAAATTATGCTTTGTGAATGGAATGATTGTTTTTAATGAAGAATACTAGCTAATAGTCCCTAAAGTTTCATTCTGTGGTCAAGCATCTTATTTGAACTTTGTTTCTCACCATAGTCATCATCTTACTATGAAATTTAATTAAACTATGGGGGTGACTATTGTCCTAATAGAGGCAAATGAGATAACTTCCCGAATTTAGTTACGCTTTTGTTTTAGGCTTTTTTTTTTTACACTTCCATCTTTAGTCTAGTGTTGCTTATTCTTAATCTTTGTATCAACCTTGAAGATTTTGTAAACCCCTTTTGACTCAGCACCTTTTTGTTATGGCCTAACAACCAAAAAAAAAAAAAACCAATTTATGCTCGTACTTCTGAAACTGAATTTTGATAAAGAAGTAATTTCAGTAGTTTTGTTTATGGAGATATGCACTTCTGTCTTTTGGTAGTTATCTACGTTATTCACATATCTATAACTTATTCGCTGCTCATTCCTTCAATGAAAATCTGAATTGTGGAGAAATATAGTCAATTTACTTCATCCAAGTTTCTCTTTTGAAAAGTACTGAATTAAATTAATTTGAGTAAGTCTCTTATTGATAATGCTCTCAACCTGGAAGTTATGAAACTGCCGTTATCATGCATCTTAATTTATCATTGCTACAAGTATTGGCACTTCTGGGAATGCAGCTTTTAACTTACAACACCTACATACTAGGTCTTCTCTTCATTGACAACACCATCAAAAGAACCCATTAAACTACAATCTTGCCTTGGAAAGAGAAAGAAGAGGGACTAGGGGTGTGGGTGGAGGGAGTGGCTAGAGAGAGGAAGACAATGATAGGGAAATGGACACCAGCAAAAGAACCCATTAAACTATAATCTTACCTAGGAAGGAGAGAGAAGAGGGACTAGGGGGGTGGGTGGAGGGAGCGGCTAGAGTGAGGGAGAAATCTGATAGGGAAATAGAAAACTTGATGGTTCAAGGATGATGCTGGTGATGGTCGTTGGCAGAGAAAACTAGAAATTTAATTCTTTTTTCTCTGGTTTTGTCTACCAACAGTAATGGAAAGTAAAGTAAGAAATGAGAAATATAACTAACAAAGTGTCCGCTACTTTTCTCCTTTGGTGGAAAATTGAGAAATTTCATGTGCCATTTTGCCAAAAAAAAAATAATTTCCCTTGTGTATCCCTAACAAGTAGGTATGGCAAGAATGCTTATAGCAAGCAGTGGGATAGGTAACTTTTATCCAAGTAGGCTTCCATTTTTCTTAAGCTGATGCCATGTGTTTATTGCCTTATGTTTCCTTGGTACTCATATAGTCAACTGTGAAGCTTGTTGCATGGAGTTTATTCTCTTCTAGTGAATGCTATATTTGATAAATAAGGTAGTTCCTTCTGATTTTGTTTTCTTGAATTTCAAACAAATTAACAAGTCCAGAAAGTATGTACTTTTTGTAAATATTATTATTATTATCATCATTGTTTTAAATATTTAGTTGGGTGGCCAATAGTCAAATTGGTTTAGATAATATATTTCAATATCATTATAGTGTCAATCTTCATTTTCCTATATGGGGTTTCCATTTATTTTTCATGGCTTTCTGCAGGAAGATGCTTGGTGTTTTGGTTGGCAGAACAGTGGAATGCAATCTAAAGATGGTAAAGATATGATTTTGTTGGGAGGTATATTCCAGAATTACAGTCTCTGTGCTTCTATGGATCTTATACTGATGCTCCTCTGTATTGATCTAATCTATGCATGTGTCATGTTTCTTGTAGGTTGAGATAAAAAATAAGATTGGATATTAAGGTAGAAAGCATGTTCAAAAAGATTTTAACCTTCATCTGTAACAGAACAACCCACCCTTCAATTGTCAATCGTCAATAATCCCTTTTTGGCTTTTTCCTCATTGGTCATCTAGTAATTATCTTCATAACCCTATCACCTTCAGAGACATAATAGCCTATAAACTTCTGCTAGAAGAATGACCAGAGAAAGAGTTTTACAGACCATAATTTTTTTTTGCTAAAAGTATGGTTTATAACAATCTTTTTCTACATCATGTTAAACACTTTCCATGATACAAACAGAACTTTGGTTTTGTGCATATTGGGCTCTTATAATCCCAGGACATTTCAACTTATCACTAGTAACTTTTCTGCTTAAACCAAAAGCCGATGAATGTGAATTTTAATATTGTGTATACTGCTTTTATGTGATTGGTGATTGGTGGCATTGATCTTCTAAAAAGTTCCTAAGAATTATATGAGAATTAACAATTGGACACATAATAGCAGTGATTTGTTTTAGCTATTCTGTTTTACTTTGAATTTGCTAAAAAGTGAAGAGGAAAACAATATAATGTGAAAGGTTGTGGTACTAGTTTTCATTTGTTTAATTTCTTTACAATGCAGATTTGGTGCTTTCAAATAAGCTGGTTGTATATGATATTGAAAATCAGACAATAGGATGGACTGAATACAACTGTGAGTACTTCCACCATATCAAGAACTTCATTTTTATGGTTGAATCCTTAATTAATTTTGTTTTCTTGCTCGTTGCTGCTGCATGTTTGCACTTGTACTGACTTCCTAAATGTGGTTGTTTAGGGAATTATAGTTCTTGCTGTGGAATCTTGGGATCTCCTCAAGGGTCTTCTATATTCTATCCTCTACTTCTAATTTTTATAGTTTAATAACTTTTAACTATAAATAGTTATTCTTTTTGTTCCAAATTTAGGGACCGCCTTTTAGTTTTGAGAATTTTCAAAACCTATATCCTATTTCCTTTTTCTAAATACTGAAAGTTCTTGCTTCTTTTAAATTCCATATTAACTTTTTGTAATTTTTAGCAAAAAAAGAATTTGGCATTAAAACTTATGAAACATCAATAGTATTAAAACTACAAAATTTTAGAAGAAAAAGTGCTGAAGTTAGGTTTTTGTTTTTATACTACATGCCAAGTCGAATGTGGACAAGTAGTTGGGAATGGTGGGACTCTTTGTTGTGCGATGACAATCTCCACTTTTTGTCACAATCCTCATCAGCACGTATCAGATTTCCTTACAGTTTTCTACATTTATTACTGACTATGGATTTCAGTCATTAATGTTAGCATGTAAGTTAATTTCATGTTTAATTGATTCAGTTTTTCTTTGGGAAGGAGATGAAAGAAAACTCTATACCGTCCTTCCCCTATTAAGTAGGATTGCTCAGTATTATCGGCAAGTCAAGTATTTTGTCAGAAACTTTCAATATGGTCTGAAAATAAGTTATTGGTTAATAAATCTTGCAATTGCTTTGTTGATGTGAAAGAGGCAGAGATCTAATCATAGTGCAAGGTACTCAATGAGTTCACTTGAATCATAGTTCAAGGCGCTCAATGAGTTGTTCACTTGGATTTGCTACCTCGGATTGTTTACAAGTACAATTTGCCTATTTGGCCATTTTAAAAGCGTCAGTCATCATGGACTTATAATTCTTTTACTTCATTAGAATTCTATGGTATTTTCCTTATATTTCTCTGTAGTTTTATACTTGCTTTCTAATGCATGCTCATAAATGTGTATGCTCAGATACTTAGGTGTAGGCATTTAAAGAGAGGTGAGTGATGCTTCTCAGTTATGCTCCAAGCAAAATCTGATGGGTTATATTGATTCTTCACTACGTGAAGCTAGGGCCAAGTCATATTCTTAAAGAAGACAATGATCTCAACTTCTTTAAAATGTGACATAACCTATCACTTAAATGTATTCTTTCTTCAGGAGATTATGAGAAATGGGTTTGAGCAGGTCATTTCTATTAATTTGATTTGTGTTTTAGAAATCAAACAGCAAGCATCCTGGGGGATTCTTTTGGAACTGGTGATTACTAAGCGAGGGAAATTACAAAAAAAAAAAAAAAGAATACATATATGAAAGAAAGATTCATGCTTTGTTAGTTTATAATGCTATTTATTGTATTTCATATCATTATATTCGATATATCCTAATACCTAGTTGATTTGATGCATAACATTATTCTGACATATACTGTTCCAAATTCACATCCCATTATTATTGTTTCTTTCCCCATGTTTTATATTTTTTTGTTTAAAATCTTTTTACAACAAAAATTTATTGTGGCAGGAAATTGGCTTCTCTAATATGTTTTTGTGGTTTACTCTTAGGCTCTTCAAGCATCAGGGTGAAGGATGAAAACTCTGGGACGGTGTATTCTGTTGGTGCCCATGACATTGCTTCAGCTTCCAGTTTGACAATCGAAGGAATTCTAACATTCTTGTCTATACTAATTGCTTTACTGCACAGTTCTATAGCTTAAGATTGTTGGAACCAGCGGTATAGCATTCTTTGATATTGTTGTACAATAATTCTTTCTTTTTCTTGAATGAAAATGTGTGGTTTTTGTTATTTATTAATTTCTATATATTTTTTGAAAGCTGCACTCATTTGCGGCAAATAAAGTTCTTAGTTTGATTGGTTTGTTGGATTCATGCTGCAAAGTTCTATGTACAATTCTGGAATATTAATTTGCAAAACTATCATTTCTATAGTTGCCAGAAGATCTGTTTATGTCAGAGGCTTTGAGGCATCTATAGGGTTTATTTTGTATTTTACTTAAAATTATATGATTTTTCATTTATAAAGTATGGGGCATGGACTTTATTCCTCATTAGAGAATGCTAAGCTTGTTGGAGAAAGACTAAACTTTTATGAGGTCATGTAACATACAAGGAAAAAATATACAAGTCACAAAGCTTTGAAGATATTATTATATTCTTTAATCTAAATATCATGTATTCCATACAATTTGGCTTTGGCCAACTTATTATCAATTTTTGTGCAATCAGGACTAAACTTCAATTATGTGGTGTCTCCCTTAGTATCAGTGAATGAGTGAAGATAAAATCCAATCGGGCTCCTTGGACTATTTCAATCTCTACATTCCCTGTGATTTATCCAAAGAAACATGCAAAATCTTGTGTTTGGAACACCAATTACACATCTTAGAAGAAAGAAAATCAATTGCCTTCAAGACAGAAATTCAAGCTGAAAAAAAGCGCAATTTCTCTTATGGTAAGAAAACTAGTTACAACTTTTCCAGGTGAGGTGCCACACCAGTTACAGAGTGGAGCTAAAACATGCATACAAAGAAAACATTATATGAGTGCTAATGGAATAATTAAATTAGCACGATTTGATTTGGCAAATGTGGGGAAACAAAAAGAAGCTAATATGGCAAAAATGAAATACCGAGCAAGGGTGAACTTAAACCTGCATTTAACTACATACACAAAACAGCAATATAAATAGGAAAAGCACATGAAATCAGCTCATAGCTGTAGCATATATACTGCAATACAGACAAACCCAAGAAAAGAGTTATTCTCATAATGGGCAAAACGCACAGTATTTGTTATGGATTAACAACTAATCAAGTTGCATTAATTAATATCAAGAGTGCCCAAGTTAAATCTGTATAAACCCTGTCACCTTAACCAAAAAAATTAAGCCTGCAATCACTTGGAAGCTATCGTAATGAGTGCAGTACTACCATGCAGGCAGGTTCTAGGCGGTGCTTAATTTAAATTCCTCAGTCCCACTAAACTTTCCATCAAAGGATGAGCTTGACTTGGTGAACCAGGGAGCTACAGTTGCCCCGTTGGACTTCTGGCGGGAGATGAAAAAGAAGCGTTGCTTGCCTTTCACGAATGGAAGCTCAGAATGAGAAGACCAATAACCCCACGTGGCCAGCGGTCAACTTAGGGAGATAAGAGGAAACTCTCTTAATCCAAGACCAATCCCCGAAGCTTCTGCATGCCTGCAGCGTAAAATTTAAAAAAAAAATCCAAGATTAATTTTTTTTTTTAAAAAAAAGTGGCGTTGTTCTTAAGCAGTCTTTTGTTTCCTATATAAATAAATAAAATCACTCCTCTGCTGTAAATCTTACTTCCAGCATCAAGGAAACGGAAAACAGTATCACTCTTCTCATCAAACCTTCACAATGTATTCCCTAGGCGTGGTTTTTGATCCTTCTGATCGAGACATCGTTTCCCACTATCTCCCCATGTTGATTTCTGGTGAATCAATGAGCAGTTTAGGTGATTTGCAGTACGTGATTGGTTTTGCAGACATCTATTCCACCAAACCAAGTGTCTTTTTTGATGTTAACAACGGGAATGGTCTTCCCTTCTTGAAAAGCAACCAGCGATTCATCTTCACCCACCGTCAGAGGATTTCCAAGAAGAACGCAAATGGAAAACGACCTAGAAGGATTCTTGAAAGTCATCATTACGACGAAAAGCTAGGAGTTGGAGACAGTGGTGGATATTGGAGATCTTCAACCGCTGAGAAGCCTATACTTGATGAGCAGCGAAAGGAAATAGGGTTCGTCAGAACCCTTAACTTTTTTGAGTTCGAGGATGCGAAAAAAAGTCGAAAGGATGCCACCAAAACTAGGTGGTTAATGCATGAGTATCGTCTTCCCGGAGACACGTTTCAAGAATGGGTTATCTGCAAGATCAAAGACACCTCTCGTTCTCCACATGATGAATATTCTGATTCTATTTGGGAGAAAGAGTTGTTCGGAAAATTATTGTTGCCGCATTCAGATGATAATCATTATCATCAAGACGAATATCAGTCTCAGATTCAGTCATCTACTGTTTTCAATGATGGAAATCTACCAAGTTATGAAGTTGATCAGGTACTAGATGATGCCCCTTTTAAAGAGGTGGATCAGCTATTGGAGATCAACGACGACAATCAGACTCAAACTCAGTCATCCACCGTTTTTAATAACGGAAACCTACGAAGTTATGAAGTCGATCAACTACTGTATGCACATGAGAAGGAAATATCAATAGATGATGACCCTTTTAAGGAAGCGGACCAGCTTTTGGAGATCAACCACGACAATCAGATTGCTGATTACCCTTTCAAGGAGATGGAGCAGTTACTGGGAATGAACGACAATGATCCGATTGCTGACATAGATGAGGCATTGGCCACGATGAATTCTTATTATTTACTGAACTTACTCGACTAGATTCAATCGAAATAATTTTATTTTTGTTCTTTTATCTAGAATTGATTTTTTTTTCTTTTCTTCTTTCAAGTTGTAAAGATTTTTTCTATGAGTTGAAATGAATAGAATGTTATTACCATTGATTATCAACTACTTCGGATTTATTTCTTAAACTGATTCCACCTTCTTTAATATCGAAATTACAACTTAATTTAGTATAGCATGATTTATTTTATGTAGTGTTGTTATCAGATTGATTCAATTAACTAATTTCAAGCATGTGATGAGGTAGCAAAATCAGAAGTTCAATTTCTAATCCCATTCTTTAAAGAGCGTACTTAATTTCTTTAAAGAAGGTCTAATTTTTCCGGAATGTATGGTAATAGTATATAATTTGATTGTCACAGCAAAAAGAACAAACGGATTTTTTATTACTTAGTGGGAGATGCCTGTTTGATAATTATAGGCGGAGATTGCAATTTATACCCTTGTATCTATGAGCATTGATGTGCAATTGAGCGATATTTCTATCGGTCAAGAATTTCATTTCAATGAGAACGAAGAAATAGGGGAAGAACTCTTTTAATTTGGAGACTGTATGCCCTCTAACCATTCTTGCCTCATGATTCCATATGAACATTTTATTGTCCGCCATACAGTTTTATTTTCAACAGTTGTTAAGGATGATTTATGACACTTTACATTGACATGAAAGTGCTCTGATTTATTCATACTGACATGAAAATCACCCATTAATCTTTCAATCAACCGAAGATCAAAATTGCAGTTATAATTCTGTCTGTACCAGCAATGTATTAGTTGGGAAAATAAAGCTTGGCCACAGTTTCGAGTTTGGTGTGATGCCTCAACTCTGAGGCAGTATGGGTTCCCTGCTAGATGAAGCCACTTGGGACTCCAATCCCAAACCATACAGGCAGCTATAGTCAATTCCTGAGAAAGATTGAGGTTTATTCAATGAGACATAACTTTCTCTCATTTTATTATCTAAAATCATATGTATACAAAATTTAGGCAACACAGTCACATTATCCTGTTGAATAAACTCCAATAGTACATATGTTTCAAGGATATTACAAGTGCATCTTTCCTTAACCAGTCTTTAAGGGATTTAGAAGGGGGAATTTTGGTTTGGTGGCATGATAACCAAACTTATTATGCATCCTGAATATACTTATCAAACTTTTTTGGTACATTTAAAAAATAAAGAGTGGTTTATTTCAACCAAGATATACACAAAGTGCTTAAAACACTACACAAGGGAAAATACACAAGACACACAACTTTGAAGATATTGTATTCTTTAATCTAAAAATCATATATACCACACAATTTGGCTTTAGCCAACTTACCATCAATTTTTGTGCAATCAGGACTAAACTTCAATTATATGGTGTCTCCCTTAATATCAGTGAACAAGTGAAGATAAAATCCAATGGGGCTCCTTGGACTATTTCAATATTCTCTACATTCCCTATGATTTATCCAAAGAAACATGCAAAATCTTGTCTCCCAATAAAGGGAGAATACTGTTTGGAACACCAATTGCACATCTTAAAAGAACGAAAATAAAATGCCTCAAGACAGAAATTCAAGCTAAAAAAAGCATAATTTCTCTCGTGATAAGAAAACTAGTTAAAACTTTTCCCTCAACATAACCCAAACCCCAACCTTATAAAGAGGAAAACAAGAAAATAGAAAGAAAAGAAAAGGAACAAGACAAATAATCAAGGGAAATTAGTTGATGGACTTAGTTGTACCCAAGCAAATTCCTCTTTGTAACCAATACCTTCACAAGAGGCTTCACATGTATACACCACGATAGTTGCCCAGTCAAGAGAATGATCTTCATCCTTCACACCAAAGTAATAAAGCAACTGAGGCAAGATCTGAAAAACAAAATTAAAGAAAAACTTCAACGAACAGCTGCAGTAGAACTCAGAATAGAGATTTTGTTTTTAGTTGGAAAGTTGAGATTTCAGGGAGGAATGAAATACAATATGAAATTAAATGTGTGAAAAGAAACCTTCCATGGACTGATTGTTGAAGATCATTAATTCTTTACTTTTTCTCTCCTTTTTAAAACTCGATGATAGATGGTTGGGCTTCTATGAGAAGAAAAGGTTGCTAAGGTAAGATTACCAAGTACCTGAAATTCAAAACATAGGAGACCACCACAGTAGCTGCATCTTGCAATATCAGCCTTAGATGGGCGACCACCTGACATGGGCCACAGTGGTTTAGAACTAGCACTCCTACAATACCTGTTAATATAAGAAAGAAACAATACCATTCAAAAATGAGATATCAAGTATGTGAGTTAAACCAAGGGCTTTAAATCAATACAAATACCAAGAGGATAAAGCTAAAGAAAGAGAAAACTGAGAATGACAATTTGTATCAAGTCTATTTCAGTAACAAGTTGTTGATATGTACTTCTTAGCATGTATGGCAACAAAGCAGGAAGAAAAGAAATAAATGACTTCCAATAGTAATATTTTCAGCAGCCTCTATTTGTTTGATTTTTTCAATTTTGCCCTTTTTTAACTTCATCTCTTTGCAATTTCAAACATGATGATTAGAAGTAAACCTAATGCAGATAGGCATGAAATGTTGCCTCCATTTACATTGACATTCTCTGTATGAAGGTAATGTAAGCTATATGTGGCCACTTTAAATGACCTTAGCGCTTGCAGAGTCACAAGTAGTACCAGGAATCGTGATAGCTTCTATTAAACTGTTATATGGTCCACATGAAGCCAAAAAAGTTTTCCAGTTTCAGTAGCAAGCCGTCTCACCTCAAAACTTGTTCAGGGGAATTTGCTATCCGCTCTTGGAAGGAAGCCCAACTCTTTTTGTCAGCATCTCCCTATGCAACAGAAGAAATGAATAATTAAGATATTCGCGCAAGCATTCACAACACACCATTGCAAAAGTACAGGAACCAATACCTCAAAATTGTCCATAAGTGACTTCATTGAGTCATCGATTCTGTTCCTAGATACCAATGAATTATTAGTATGTCCATCATCTCCAGACATCTCTGTATCATAATCACTTTCATGCTCATTTTTTATCTCATACTCTGGCCATAAAGTCTTGCTAGCAACTGTTTAAAATGCAAAACTTTAATAAGAAAGAATTCAGAAAGATCCTCAACATCATTTGTCCAGACTCTGCAGTTGAAAAACATGTACATGTCTAAATGAAAACATCAATACATGGAACAGTTAATCCTAGAAGAAAAAAGCACTAAATGCCTTGGCCATTAACATGCCAATTTACATGCACAGCTGATTCCAACTCAATACTTGCAGGGGCACTATCAATTTTCTTACCTTTTTGCGCTCTAATTTCAGTAATTCCACCATCACAGGCATTGCAGTCAGATGACTGAGGTGAAAGTCTCAATTGTTGACATTCAAGTTTATGACCTGAGTGCCAGTGCATGGCCTGAAAAGTAAGAAAACAGAAACGGTAGGTATGAAGTTGTCACACAAGTGAAAATAAGTAACGCTTGACAACCCTAATTACCTGGTGCTTTTGTGAGCAATATCGTGCTATTTTGCAACTACTACAGAATTTATCTCCTTTCCAGGTGCCACACCAGTTACAAAGTGGAGCTAAAACATGCATACAGAAAAAACATTATAAGTGCTAATGGAACAAATTAACAGAATTTGATTTGTCATATGTAGTGAAACAAAAAGAAGCTAATATTAACCCTGAGAACAAAGTGATTGCAAAAATGCAATACCGATCAAGGAAAGTCTATAGCACATAAACATGAATAAGTCAACTAAGTGAAATCAACATCAATGTGAACTTAAACCAGCATTTAACTACATAAACAAAACAGCAATATAAATAGGAAAAGCACATGAAACCAGCTGCAAGAGAACTCATAGCGGTAGCATACTGCAATATAGACGCACTCAAGAAAAGAGTTATTCTCATAATGGCAAAATCTTTCTCTTTGTTATTTCGTTTTCCCATGAAGTAATAATATGGGTCATAAGAAACTTTGCATAAACAATTTAACAAGTTTCCCTCTTTTAATCAATTCATTGAAACCCATTCATAGGGCTGAGAGTTTCCTTCTGCTTTCCTCCCATTTATGGATGAACTGAATTTTAAGGATTTGGATGAAAGCAAATTCCCTTCTCCTTTTACTTCCACCTAACAAAAGAAGGGAAATGCATTCTCACTTACTAGTCTTTCCATTTTTATCATTTCCACCATTGCCCTACCTAAGATAATGTAAACCAAGAGGCAGGAACTTAATGCAAAATGCACTGTTTCAATCAAGCAGATCATAACAATAACTTTTTTTTTTTGAAAATTAGATCATAACAATAACTGATGCAATGCTTTTTAAAAAGTGAATGGCGAGACTATTAGATCTTATGCCTGGACAAAGTTACTTGTATTCTCATACCTAGATGTGGTACTGAAATCAACTCCAATATTGTCATTATATTTGTAATAGAATTTAACAACTCATCAGTAAAAATAAGAATACAAGCTACCTCCAGGGGTTAAAGGTTTGTCAGTTGCGTTGCCTTTAGGGGGTTCATTTGAATAAAAAGTATTAGCACGAGGCAGTTGGCAACGGAAAACCTTCACACTTGAGGAAACAACACATAGTCAGGCACATAAAAAAGCATATTGAAAATACTAACATCCAGAGGGTAAAAATAAAAAACAGAATATAACAGATATCATTTGAGATACCTCCGTGATTGCTTCTCTGGATGGCGCTTCCATTGTTCGTGTTGATCTCGTTGAAGACATTTCATAGATAAACACATGAATACAAATAATGTTCGATGAAAGGTCGAGTCTTTTTCAACTAATGGAGCATAAACCTAGGAATTCAATCAAGATGGAAATCAGCAAAATCAAATTCGCCTCTGCCCCTTCTCTCTCTCTCTCTCTCTCAAGCAAATAATAACTCAAATAAAAAGAAAATAACTACAGGTTGTCACTGTGTCAAACTACTTATGAGAACTAGTTCAAGTAATGAGTCAAGATGAATGGCTCAGACCATAAGCCTCTAATCAGGCTTTAGCATTTTTTGTAATTTAAAATTACAAAAAATGTGATATTTATTCAAATTTGATTTGAGTTTAAAACTAGAACTCGATTCTGATGCAGTATTACTGTGCTAGCTGGACTCGGCTACATTACACTATAAAAAAAAAAAAAATACCTGAAGTACAAATTGCAGGGGTTGTCCACATATATCACAAACACAAGACATTCCTGACGGTAAATTATATGCATCCAACCATGCCTACATGAAAACTTAACAATATCATAAAAATTCCTCAAAAATATATATCTTTTATTCAAATACAAAATTAAAAAAAAGCAACAAAATGTTTACTGGGACGCCTCCGGCTTTGCTTGGAAACTGTTGACGGAGAACTGACCAACTGTGTTGAGGCTTTTCTACAAACCCAAGAATTACAGCTTCTTCTTCTTCATCGTCGTCTTCGTCGTCATCTACAGCAATTTCTTCATCATCGTCATCGTCGTCATCGTCAAGGGGAGTAATTCGGAGTCCCTTAAGCTCTTCGATGGAATCTTCCTTGCCATCGATATCCATCTCAAAAAAAAAATAAAAATAAACTGTTTCCAAAAACTTGGGATCAGGTGTTCGGTGGATGAGGGTCTTGGAGAAGGGTTTTACAAAGACAGTAGGGTTTATTATTAGATTAAGATACCGTTTATTTGTAAAGAAAAAATTAATAAAGATGGGCAGGTTTTCCTAAGGCTTACTTTTATATCGTTGCTCCAGAACTACGTCGTTCGATGAAAAGAATTTTTTTTTTTTAAAAAGAAAGAAAGAGAGGAATATGAAAAATTAACTCAAACTTTTCACTTTGAGGTGCCCAACCTTAAACAGTTTAGTACATTTGAATTTAATTAAAATCTGCATAAAATTATAAAATATTATTTAAAATTAAATTTTAATAGTTAAAAACTCTACGATAATTATCTGAACCTGTCAAATACTCGTTTATATAAAATAAATTTTTTTATTTGAATACCCCGATAAATAATATATTGTCAATATTTATTTAAATAAATAGTTGATAAAATTGACAAAAATTAAGTTGACATCATAGGTTAATTAATATAAAATTAATATTAATTAATTTCAACTAATATAAATTAATATGACAAGTATTAATATACAGAAAAAAGGTAGTTGGTTAAGATGATAAAAATTGTGTTGACATAAAAGAGACAAAAATTTAAATTTCACTAAATTTAAAAAATATAAAATACCCTAACCCTATATTAACGAGAACCCATTTACATAGTGAGAAATTAATCCCAACCTAATAATATTTTTTAATAAAACATATTAACCAAGAAAAAGATTAAAATAAAAAACCTTCAACAGCTACAGAAGAGAAATATATAGTAATATTAAAGAGAGTAAATAGGAGCCAAGAAACAAAAGAAAGATATGCTTTTTTCCATGTGTGAGTGATGGTATACTCACCAACAACACAAGCATGAAGCATTTCTGGTTTAATGATCAAGTGGAAATAAAATGAGAGCAAAAACGAATGCCTTTCTGGAATGAAAATGCCCTAGTTTCTTCTTTCATTGATTGTATCATATGTTTGAACATATCTGTGTTATGTGTCCAATTGGTTGTTCACTTGATTGGAGGATTCCAAATGCTGTAGGTAGGAAAATAAAGGCTGGCTACAATTTCAAGTTTTTGGTTGGGTTCCCTGCAAGATGAAGCCACTTTGGAATCCAATTCCAGACCATACAGGCAACTATAATCAATCCTGTTCCCAGGTTGTGCTGGAAACTTGTCCTGCATCTTAGTTGATTATTCATTATCAAGACCCAAGGTTGTGCTGCTAGCTATGTAGCTCTTGCATTCTGGTAGCTGTTTGATTGTTCATTATCAGTTTGAGTCCTCCTTCATCACACAGAATTATTTCATCCTGGAGTTAAAAAATGAGAGATTCTGCCTCGAGCTCCAAAGGGAGTAATGTTTTGTTATCTAACCCAAGGCCCAATAAATCCTTCCGAGTAAAAATTCAAGGTCTGGTTGGCAACTCTAGAAACCTGTAGAATCGGAATAGGTCCTACTCAGACTTAACGACCACAAGAAACAAGTGGACGTGGCTGAACTCAAAACGACAAAAAAAGGAACAGAAAATATCATCACATTCACAAACCTTATCCGAAGAAACTAAAACGAAAAAACTGAAGTCACAAAAACAAAGGCCAAGAGACAGACAGTGTAAAACAAATATTGAAGAAGGCAAGGCCACGGGCTTTGCTACAGAATGGAAAGAGAGAAACATGAGTGGTGCTTCCGTTTCCTCTGCTCTGGCGGCCACTGTGTCTGCCTCTGCCTGGATTCACCGCAGCATCAGCAATGGCAAATGCCTTTTCTCTTCCAAGCAACTTAAAGGCCGCGCACATCCCTCTCAATCTCACTCTCACCATCACCAACACCACCCTTTTCTTCTCAGAGGTACCGTGTTTTGACATTTTACTTGCTCTTTCTATCGGCTTGTTTTCTTTGTTTTCTGTTTACTGCTAATGTCATCAGAATGAAAGAAAAGAACTACTAAAAGGGAAATAAGAAGAATAGAAACAGTTGAATGATATTGATAAATAACCACTGAAGGGTTATTACCACTTGAATTTGCAACTCGGATGCAGATTTATAAAGCTGTGAAAGATCTAGATTATAACCTTTTCTTTCCGAGAGAGGTGCGGTTGCCCATTGGAATATCGAGTACTCTGTGGTATTCATTTGCTTTGGAAGTAATTGATATGCGTAGATGCTCAACTTTGATTAATTATTATTTAAAGTACTCTTTACAAGAAAATTACATTTAAGGGTGTTTCAAGCACAGAAGCACCAGAGAGTTCCAAATGCAGAAGTGCTCAAGGTTGTTCCATGCGCGGAAGCACCAAGGGTGTTCCAAGCATGGAAACACCCAGGGAGTTCCAAGCGTGGAAGTGTCGGGGGTGTTCCAAGCGCAAAGACGCTCAAGGGTGTTCTAAGTATGGAAGCGCCCAGGGGCGTTTCAAGCGCAGAAGCATCCAGGGTGTTCCAAGCGTGGAAGCTCCAAGGATGTTCTAAGAGTAGAAACGCTCAGGGATGTTCCAAGCGCTGAAGTGCCCAAGGGTGTTTCAAACATGGAAATGCCCAACGTGGAAGCGCCCAAAGAGTTCCAAGCGTGGAAGCGCCCAGGGAGTTCCAAGTGTGGATGCGCCTAAGGGTGTTTCAAGCGTGTAAGCACCTAGGGGCGTTCCAAGTGCAAAAACGTCAAAAAGTGTTCCAAGCATAGAAGTGCTCAGGAGCATTCCAAGCACAAAAGCGTACAGGGCATTCCAAGCACAGAAGCGCCCAAAGAGCACTACAAGCACAAAAGCACACAAGAACAAGCATAGAATAGCTATTTGTACGGGGAAGTGAAAGTAACTCAGAATAAGTGGTAGGGTTCATGAGTTACCTTCACGTTTGGAATGTTTTAGAGAGTTTGGCTTGATGGCTTGGATATGGAGATAGTTAAGAGGACTTCCTCTTAACATTTTCTTGAAGTACATGTGCTTTACCCCTTTCTCTTTTCTTACTCCTTAAAAATACGTGTGACACACTATCAAATGTTATTGCTCCATTTACCTAGATCTTACGTCCACTACCTATTACGTGATCATTCTTTAATATTCTGTAAACCGTTCTTCAACTGGTTTTCCATGACAAGCACGTTCTCCCATGAATGAACGTGCTCTCCTAAACAACTCCTAAGAAAACGTTTCTGCTCAGTATAAATATGAGAACTTGAAGATAAGAAAGGGATCTTTCGAGGAGGGGAAACACCTAGTAGATATTACTCTGAAAAGCTCTCTCTCTAAATTCCTCCAAGCATTCTTTCTCTTCAGCCTTTCTCATTCGCCGTTATCCGCCGCTTCTTTCAACTTTTCTCATCCATCACCACCTGCCACCCAAAGCACTTACGCTTCAAGGACTGCTCCAGTCTTCCTCTCTGCTGCCTCTAGCGCATCTCGATTCATTCATTGCAACACATCCTCTCTCTTTAACCAAAAAGACCCTCTACAATATGTAGTGGATGCAGTAAGTTTGCCTATGTCTAATTGGTTTTTTAAGTTGAATTGTCCACAAAACTTGGCGATATGCACACACCCTTCATGTCTTTAAGTGAGTTTAAGCCATTTATAGATATGTACAAGTCTATAGACATGTCTAACTATATTCAGTTAACATAGATTCAATAATGCAGAATTGGCATAATGAAAAAAATCATTTTTGCAGGTAGACATCATGGATTTGTGATGAAAACAACAATAAATTTGCAAATTCATATGTTTCCTAAGATCTTTGTTCTTACACAACCGATTGACACTAGGTGGATTAGACCATTGCTTGGATTTTGATCAATGTTAGTTTAGGACCATTGCTTGTTTGATTTTTAATCCAGGATGCGCTGTGTTGTGCAGAATTCTTTAGTAGTGTGATGAGTTAATGTATATTCTGTGTCTGCTGGAGACAGTTCCTTGCACTGCATAATGGATATTTTAAAAATGCTATGCTTGAAACACTGGCTTTTAGGTTATTCTGCAACCTGTTCTATTTCATCTCTAAATGTAATAGCAATGCACATTGCATGGCTACCAACTTTTGGGCTTTTACAAGGCATAGCAAAACTTGGTGGCTGATAGTTGATTTCCTAGTAAAATAGCCAGGACATGCTTGTACTAAGGAAGCTTACTTGTGGTCCGTCAGATTGTGGAAATAAGCATTATTTATGTCAGAGTCTGGAGGAGCTTCAATCACAGATTGGCTGGCAGAAGACTTGTCGATTGCCATATTATGTGATCAATGTTGATTGAGGATCATAGTTAATCAATAATAAGCCCGGCCTTTCAGTATGTTTTTCATTAAATATAAATGAAATTCTTACCCTTTTAGGAGTTGGTAAATTGATTGGTATGCTTAGAGAAAGCAGATGGTTGAGTGGGTCCACTTGAAGTGATACTAAGGCTTAACAGGATTTCCTTGTACAAATTCCTTTGTCCTACTGTAGGAAACATTTTCATCCTTTGTGCTTGGACCCTGCTCTTCTATCTTTGTTTTACTGTCAAACCTTATTTATATTGATTAACCTAAAGATTAAGCCCACAATCTTTTGGTGCTCAAGTTTGTAAAATATCTTACCTTTCCCGGATTGGAAACTCTTCTCTTGCCCTTCATTCTGAGCTTATGATCTTAATTTCAAAATATGTATGCTTTACTGGTACCACAGGCTTATCCAACTCACTTGCAGCCATTCATTTGAGAAAAACAGTATCTTTTCTCAGCCACCCAAGATGTCAGGGAGTTTCCAATTGGGACTTTCTTTTACGTTTACCTTCTATTTTCTTTTTCATCTTCTTGTTTATTCATTCAGTCATAGGTTACTGTAAAATCTAACTTGCTTTAAACAAAAATATACTGCAAATAAGATCTAAGCATTGATTACCATACTTATCCAACCCCTGTCCATTGGGACTTTGACGTATGAATTCAGGGAGCAATAGTTGCAATATTGCTAAACCTAATATTCTCATACACTAAAAATGATTCTTTAAGGTTCTTGTCACAAGAAACGCCTTATGTCAATGTCTTATCTGCAATTTAAGCTGTTTTTATGTAATAAAACATGACCGGATTGATTCTGATGTCTTGCAGTTACGAATAAATCAAGCAGGACTGAAGTATCTGCTGATCCTACAATTGAGAGAACAGAAGGTGATAAGATAGTTGATGGGATGGACTTTGGTGAGCTTTGTGACGAGTTTGAATGCATTAGTAGCCCCTTGGTGGAATCAACAGCAAGACAACTTGTACGTGATATTCTAGAGCTCCGAGAAGGCAATCGTGCACTAGGAACATATGCAGTATCTGTCAAATACAAGGTGCTTATGTGACCTTTTTGCAGAATTCACCGCATAACTGGATCTTCTGAAGATTCTAACTTGTACGTTTTACTACATCTGCTCCTTTTTCTGAATGGAATACTTAATCCCAACTATCATGAGCTGCAGGACCTTTTTTTTGGTTTCTTTTCTCTTTGGAAGATCAGGACTTACATTTGGTTCAAAACTTTTTTAACTTTCTTTCTGAAAGAGAGGCGGATGGGGATAAAGGTTTAACCAAAAAGTGATTAATGCTCTTTTATTCTCCTTGTCATTGAAACACTTCTTGAATATTCAATGAAAATCCCCCTCTTTGCCATCACTTATCTCTTTCATCTGTTGTCTGTTGAGTTTCTTTTAGCTTTTATGTAAACACGATTATGGCTTATCTTTGAAACTTAAGAAGAAGCATAGTAATTGGTCATAGCTATGGTTATTTGGGAATCATTATGTGCTTAAAATTTCCATAAAGTCTACTTTGGGATCTGGCCTTACCCAATCAGAAAAAAATCGACCTTACTTTCTGAAAAAAAAAAAAGAAAAAAAAGAAAAAGACCTTAAGTGCTAAAGCAATGAGATATGAAAATAGTGTTTCTTGTCAATATGTTAATAGTGAGGCCAATAATATCTAAGTTTATATGACAATTGTAATGCAGGATCCAGTTAGAAGTTTTACTGGTCGTAAGAAGTACAAGAGACCACTTTGGATAACTGGTGCTGTAGAAAACCCCTCTGTGGTAAGGTTTATATTTACTTATTTGTTTTAATCCTTGATAGAATTAGTGAGTTTTCATAGTGTCATAGCATGACCACCTGTACACTGCAGCACTGCCTCTCTCTTTTTCTCATAACTTTGTGGCTGTACTTTTTGTGTTAATGCAGTGACTTGTAGTTTGATAGCTTTGCTTCATGCATTTATAGCATACAGACTGCCTTCAACTTCAAGTTGATCATTGTCTAGGAGCGAGTCTGAAGTTTAATTCTGTTGGTTGCTTATTTATTCCTTTTTATGCTTTTGAGCTGTTTTATCCTAACATACCATCAGTAACTCTGTTATTTGCACTGATTTTCATCCATTTTTTTTTACCGTTGTTGTCCTATTACTACAGAAAGTGCAAGAAATGGTGATGCTATCAACCAGTGTACTCAGCATCAAATGGACAATACAAGGAAAGCCTAAATCTTTTCTTGCTAGCATAGGCGGAGATCTGATTATAAGAGTCAATTCACAATTCACATTGAACCAGATTAGTGGCCAGGTGATTGAGCATGAAGAGTTCTGGGATTTATCTTCTTCGTCAGTCATTGCTCAGGCATTTTTCTGGACATCTCGTCGTCTCTTTGCTACAATTGAGGCAGGGAAGGACTTGGCAGATGGAGCCAAGGACTTGTCAACTCGTTTTTCTTCTAAGCAAGAGAACTTGGAGGTTTATCCCGACCCTTCTGGTGATCCAACTAAGGTGAGTTCTTGCAGTAAATGTACCTACAGCTTCCATCTTGATTTGTCTTTACAAATGAAAAAAAATTATAATGAGATGTATTCGTTACATTAAGCTGCATTCAACTGTGTAGAACTTTTCTCTCTATCTTTTACATATATAGTATATAAGATAGTAACCTTGTCCAGCGGGTGCAAAAGGTCTTTTGACAGATTCTTGATTGCAATTTAGATAAATGTTTCCAATTTTAAGATATTTGAGCATTTAGTCATGAATATGTTCATTCTCTTACCTTCTTATTAACATGCTGCATCATCATTTTCTGATATCAGTTCTTTCAAAGGGACGATGGATTCCAAAGAGATGTGTACCAAATTGCTTTGTTTCTGGCAGTCCTCTATTTTGTGATACAGTTCCTGAGAACAACCTTGTGAAACTCATCATCCTACAAAATCCTCATTCATTATTTGAACCCATCATTGTAATTATCAGTTTTTATATTGTTATACCGATAGATACTGATTATAGAATATATTAACCATGTTCAATTAAAAATCTGGAACAGCTTTCAGATTGAGCTTAACTTTCCCTGTTAATTGCTTATTCTCTTGCTCATTTATTTGAAGGATTAAAGACGTTAGATAATGAATGTGCTTAGGAGTGCCTCATTTTTTCTATGGCAGAACTGAATTTAAGCTGGTGCAATTGATAATCAAATTTATTTCCTATATTTGTCAAGAATATTGTAGCTGTCGTTGCAGGTCTAGAAACTCGACCCTTCCAACTAAAAGAGGAAGCCATAAAATACTTACTTCCTATGGTTAGTTAGGCAGACGTATCTTTCTTGACTATAAAGCAATGTTGTGCTAATGTTGAAAATTTTTACTCTTTAAGATTTTCATATTATTTCCCCATATTATCTATACTTGTTTTAACTATTTGAATTCAATCTTTCCAATAATTTTATTTTGTAGCATTTCTGTAATCGTCGTCAGTGTTGTTCATCAGAAGTGACACGGTTAAGGAAGGGCATGACGAGACAAAGAGTGTGTATGAAGATGCAAAGAAAGTTAACTCCTTTCCTTTATTTGTTTTTCTTTTTTGTTGTAACAAAAAAATTATTTATTAAATTAGGTTCAAAGGAATGCATTGAGGGAGAAGGGATTCGAACCTTACTCTTTAAAGAGGGGGTTATACACCAACTAATGAGTCAAATGTTCAAGTGCATACAGGACACCGGTTAATATAAGTACATACATGGTTAGTATGAAAGCAACAAGGATGGAAGGTTAAAGTGTGTATGAGTGTGCGCGTGCATAATGCAGTTACATAAACACATCTCATCCTCCTCTCTGTGATCTGTAACCCTCCTTTTTCTTACTTCCTTTTTAAGGTACGTGAGGAAAACACCAGATTTCAAGCATGCCATTTTAGCCCAACTAATTGCAAACTCTCCTAAACCTTAAGATTAAATCATACTCAACTAATTGCAAACTCTGGTTGATAAATTCTACCATGCAACCCAAATTCTGAAAATCAGTAAATGCATGTAAAACAGTACAACAGACTCAGGAAGAATGGCTATTGATGCACTTATAAAGTACCTTTAGGCCACTATAAGCTTGTTGGATTTGCAAGAAAAGACTTTTGATTTGAGCCTCAAGAAGGCTATAGTAGAATTAACTTGGTGAATTATCCAGATGCATAACAAACACTCGCAGATTCAAATATCTCAAATCTGGCTTTATGTCTTTCATGCTTGCATTGCATTCTTTGCAGATGATATAACAAAACACTTACAGCAAGAGCCATAATACCTGCTTCGGACAGAGATGTACAGCTCCACTGCAGACTGCATAATGCCAAATCAGCCTTCTTCCTCAATTTAATAGAGTACCTGCAGGCTGCACAATGCATAATCAATGAGTAAAATTCTGCCTTCTTCCTCAATTTAAAAGGATTAGAATCGGTCACAGCTTACAGGTTATAAAACTTATTTGCATTTATTGCACTGATGTTGGCTGAGAAGAAATAACTCATATTAACATTTTGATAGCCTTCACGATTTCTGAACTAGTGCACAAAAAGATTCACCAGTTGAATCACTAATCAATAGATCCACTACCATGGCTGCTGTGGACACATCTGCAGAAAATCCTTTGTGAACCATTTCATGTAGAATTTCTGCTGCCCTAGATACATCATTGTTTTCAAGAAATCCTTTGATCATTGTATTATAAGAGCAACTATTAGGCATGCAACCATCCACCTCCATTTTCCTGAGCAACTCATGTGCTTCATTTGGTAGCCCTTCCTTACAAAGCCATTTGATCATTATATTGTAAGTGTAGACATTAGGGTGTAATCCCTTGACTGTGAGTGCACAAAATAATTTTCTTGCAACTTTAAGTTGCCCAACTTGACACAAGCCAGCAATTAAGATACTATAGTGGACAATGTCAGGTTACAATCCACTGTTCTGCATTACATGAAAAAGTCCCAATGCATCATTAATATGACCATGCTTGCA
This sequence comes from Theobroma cacao, assembly GCF_000208745.1. Taxonomy (NCBI): domain Eukaryota; kingdom Viridiplantae; phylum Streptophyta; class Magnoliopsida; order Malvales; family Malvaceae; genus Theobroma; species Theobroma cacao. The sequence goes on from NC_030854.1 coordinate 30,180,410, forward strand.
TAAGCCATCTAGCAAGGCAGAGTAAGTCAACATGTTTGGTACCACGCCATGAGCACTCTCTTTGAAAAGTACTTGTGCAGCCAAAAGTGTCCCTATCAATGACATGCCACTAATAAGAGTTTTGTAAGTAACAGAGTCAAGGATTGATCCATTTTGAGTCATTTCACGAAAAACTTCCACTGCCTCATTTATCCTTCTAGCTTTACAATATCCATTGATCACAATGTTGTAGGTAACAGCATTCGGAGCACAACCACTACTAACCAGAAAATTCAGAAGTTTTCTAGCCTCATCCATTTCACCTTGCAAACAGTATCCATCCATCAATGAATTATATGTAACTATATCAGGCTCAACACCTTTTTGAATCATTCCTTCAACAATATCTTGAGCTTCAAAAGCCCTACCCTCTTTACAAAGCGCATCAACCAAAATGTTATATGTGATGACATTTGGTTTGCAATTGTTGGCCACCATTTCATTCAATAATCTTGTAACCTCCTTCCACTGACATGAAGTACACATTGAATGTATTAAGGAAGTATAAGTGACAACAGTTGGTGGAATGCCTTTACCTCACATTTCCGAGAAAAGCTTCAAAGCCTCAGTTGCATGCTTGTCTTTACAAAGGCTGTCAATGATGGTGTTGTACGTTACAATATGAGGTGCACAACGTCTCTCTTCCGTAATCTTTAGCATTCTAATAGCCCCATTAGTGTCACTTATTTTACAAAGACCATTCACTATGGTATTATAAGTGATTAAATTAGGCTTATATCCTTCCCTTACCATGTCATCAAACAACCCCACAGCTTGAGCTACTTCACCTGCAATGCAGAGTCCATTGATCAAAGTGGAGAATGTTACGATAGTTGGCTGAAGACCTAACTTCAACATTTCCCCTGCAACAGAAAACGCGGAATCCATTCGATGCATGCAGCAAAAACAATTAAGCGAGATGTTGAGAGTATATACATTAGGATGAATTCCTAGTAATTCCATTTGTCTAATGAGAGAAACGGCAGTAGGGTAATGCTTCATTCTAACAATGGCCCCTACTAATCGACTAAATTCCACAACAGAAGGACGTGGATGCATATCGACCATCTGATCAAACTTGTTTAAGGCATCATCAATTTTATGAAACACATACTGGGATTTCTTGCAATGGGTAGTGGAGAAATGAGAGTTGTGGAAATAAAAGAGAGCCCTTTCCTTATTTAAAACAGCAAAAGAATTCAACAACAAGAAGGGAAAAGAACAGGCAGATTTGTGGTTACCAAATTCCGAGTGTTGAAGAAGAAGAAAGAGAAGCGCTTCTCCAGCCCCTCATCATCGTCACCAAACAAATGCAAAGCTCCAATTCTTCTTCAGCTCAGCTGCTTGTCCGATGCGTGGCGCTCCAATTAACTTCAAGTTGTATCCCATTGACCCGCTCCATTTCAAACCTTGTTTTCAGGTTGGGGTTGGGGTCGGGCCAACTTATATACTGTGCTTTAAATGGATTCAAAAGTTGAAACCCGGACCCAATGGACCCGCTCCATTAGTTTAATTTGAGTTTGGGCGCGTTCAAATCCAAACTATTTGGTAAATCTCAATTACATGTTCAGTTCAAGTTTAGATTGCTTTGTAAATATTAATAAGATTTATATAAAAATTTTAATTGTATTGTATTTTAATTTTATTAAATTAAAATTTTAAATTAATAATATTAAATAATTTGTCAGACTCACACACATATATATTTGTTTACCATAATTTATATATATATATATATTTAATATTTATTAAGAAAAAAAAGTAAAACCAATTTAGTTATAAATGAAATTAAAAGTGCAAGTTTATTTCAAACAATTTGATTAGCCAGACACTTTTGGAATTGTGGTGAATAACAAGGTAGGATACTACATGAGTGCAATGCAAAAAGCTATGAATGGGCTTTCTTTACCAATGGTATTCATTCTGTTCATAGTCATTTTTTTTTCCGAAGCAGAACTGAATTTTAGCTAGTGCAATTGATAATCAAATTTATTTTCTATATCTGTCAAAAATATTGTAGCTGCCGTGACGTGCGGGTCTAGAAACTCGATCAAAAGAGAAATCCATAAACTACTTATTAATGTTAAAATTTTTTCCCTTACAAACTTTTCATATTATTTCCCTATTTTTTTTATTCTTGTTTTAATTATTTAAAGACAATCTTCTCGTCAGCAATTTTATATTGTAACATTTCTGCAATCTACTACAAAAATATATGACCTTTCCAAATCGAATATTCTGTCTATAAAGGTTGAAAATTCATTAGTAAGTTAAATTTCCATCGGTATTTGGAAAAACCTTGGTCGATAAAGCCCACTATGTCAATAACCAGTCGGTAAATTTCTAACAGAATATTTCAATGAAACTTTCGGTTAGAAATGATTCCAATCCGTCGATAATTGGTCTGATTAGTATCTTGTAAAATCTATCAGCAAATTTCATCAATAATTCTCCAATAGAATTACCAACAATTTGCAGATGAAGTTTAGCATTAGGAATTTTAGTAAGTTCCATCGGTGCTTTATTCTGTTGGTATTACCACAATTCCGTAGGTAAAATTAAACCAAAATTCATTGATTATTTCATTGGTATTATAGGGAAATAAAAAAAAAATTTGCAAAAATTGAAATTGATTGGTTCTCTATTGTCATATTAAATGAAAAACATAAATACAAATAAATATTAATATAAAGAAATTAAAAATATTTACAAAAATTATATAAATTTATCAAAATTAAAAAAAATTACAAATCATATTATTTTATTACAATCACAACACAAAAGTATTTTTTGTTTATAATAATTTATAATTATATTTAATATTTATAAAAAATTTAATTATACTTATACAATATACCTAGCAAAGAGATATGGAAATAATGTTTCTTGTCAATATGTTAACAGTGAGGTCAATAATATCTATGTTACAAGTTTCACTGGTTGCGAGAAGTACAAGAGACCACTTTAGATAACTGGTGCTCTAGAAAACCCCTGTGGTGAGGTTTCTATATATATATAT
>NC_030854.1:30185694-30297066 GCF_000208745.1 Theobroma cacao
ATATATATATATATAAACAAAAAAAAAACGACATGATACAAATATAAAAAATTATAAGAAAAATGAGATGATTGTTTGAGAAATTCCATTTGAGAAAGGCAAAGAGTTGCATCTTTTAAGTGGATATTTTTTTGGGTGCGAAGTTTGAGACGAATTTTCACCGAAGCGTCGGGATAAATCCAAACTCTAAACTCCAATACCCATTAAGTCAAATAGTCGTTGTTAAAAAAAAAAAATTTACATGATGTTGAATCCAAACTTAAATTAGTTAATTAGCTTAAATAAATATTACTAAATAAAGTTAACTTAATTGTTTAAAAAAAATTAATTAATTGTTTATTTGATAAGTTATATAATCAAGTTAAACGTTAATCAACAATGTTAATTAAAAGATATGGATCTAAATAAAAAAATAAAAAAAATAAATAAAAATAATTCATGAAAAAAATGGCAAAATAAATATATAAATAAGGTGATAAATTATTAAACACATAATTGGATGAATTATGAACCGCTTAATTCAATAAACACGTGCATGTAGATGTCATCATTCTATATTGTCATTGCATGCCACATTTATTTTGCAAATGGTGCGGGAATCCCGATGATGGGATTTCCCCGAAGAGCTTGTAGAGACGAGTTTATCCGGAGATATCTCTAGGTGAGGAGAATTTCGAGACTTCACCAAAGCGTTGGGATGGTCTTCGAATAATTTTTCGATAAAAGATTACCGGCTCCATTATTTAAAACAAACAAGTCATGACATCATTTTACGCTTGCATCATGTGCATACGTAAAACCAAATAAAAACTCCCAGTCAGTCAATTTAATAAAAATTTAATTAATAAGTAGGGATTAAATTAAAGATTAAATTAAAAGTAGGCTATATTAAGATAACTTAAGATTAAATGGTACCGTTTGCGGAATGGGCGCCACGGAGGTGCTAATCCTTCTTCGTGCGTAACCGCACTCCCGAACCCATCTCTAAAAATGTGGACCAGTTCTCGTTCTTTCGACGAACCTAAAATTAATTTAGGACTTCGTCTATTAGAATCAGATTAATAGGTGACCAATCACACCTTAAAAAAAAGATTGGTGGCGACTTCTAAACGGATTTAATTTTCGCCCGCGTCTGGCGGTCGGGTTTCCAGACCCGCACGTTACGACATTCCTAAATATATTTCTGGTCATTGTATTGTCAAGAATAAGGGCATTGACAATACTCAAAAGCTAGTACATGCTAAGCCTCCTTACTTTAAAAGTAAGCAATTGATCTCATAGGTTGAAGTATGTGAGATACTTAAAGATAGTATGTAGGTGCTTGTTAAGGAATAAGTTCACTGAACATGACTCGTCATGAGAGTTCCATTTGATATTTCATTCAAGTGTTTATGAAAATACTCTCATGTGTCAGTAATGTAAGTAATATTTAGATTTGTAATACCAGATCATCTTGTATGTGAATTGTCATGCTTTGATTTCACCTTTACGAGTCTGAAGATGACCAGATACTTAAATAAGGTGTTTTTGGGTATGGCATGAAGCATGCAAAGATGAATGACTAGTCCAAAGAAGATTCATCACCCCAAGTGATTTGAAAAGGAACTATGTCATTTGCTCCTGGCTTATATTGATTGAAAGTCCTTGACCAAGGCAATCTTGATAGGTCAATATAGAAGCTGCAGGACTAATATGAATAAATTAGAAAGTAGACACCGAGTCAGACTTTCTATTTATCTGGGATATATAATGAAATGATCGAATTACACTGAGATACTGTACATTGAAAGGTTAATCAAATCATATTGACTCTCTTGACATTTGGGTGGTCATGATGTATTGCTAGATGTTACTCATAATCTATAAGTATAAATATAAATTCTTAATTGATTAATTTATATTTATTGTCAACATGTTGGGAACCTAATGGGTCACACACATAAGGTGAATTGTCGAAATTAATTTGAATTAAATTAGATGTGATCTAATTGATTTTATAGAGACTTAATCCAATTAAGTATTGGGCTAAATTAGATATGATTTGATGGAATATTAAATAAAAGCCCAATTTGACCCAAGACATTTTATAATCCTTATTGGTTACAAAGTAGGTCAATTAACTCTATAAAAGAATCCCTTAGTCACCTCTTGGATATATAGAAGAGTTATATTTTATTTTTTCATGTGTTGAGATAGGATTACAGCTTAAAGAGAGAAACACAAGAGAACTCAAAGTTGAGAGTTTGCTAGCACAAACTTCAGTTTAGGGATTCACACACTTTTAGTGAAGAGATTTCAGCAAATCACCGTGTGGATTACCATTAGAGGTAGGACAACTGTGCTACTGTGGTTTGATAAGTCCTAGTTGGTATACAAAAGTTAAAACAAAAAGTTAAGGAGGACTTCACCAAAGAAAGTAGACTTTTAGGTATGTCAAAATTTCTTTTGTAATTTTTTTAGATTAATTTCAATTAAAGTGATCAATGACTTGGAGATTAAAATTTAATAATATTCCACTGCATATGAGTTGTCTTAATATGATTTAAATCTCCAACACTACTTGTATGCGTCATTTGGTAACCCATCTTTACAAAGCCATTTGATCATTATAGTATAAGTGTAAACATCAGGGTGTAATCCTGTTACTCTGATTACACAAATAATGTCCTTGCAACAAGTTGCCCAACTTGACAGAAGCCATCAATTAAGATATTATAGTGGACAAATTAGCTTCCAATCCACTGCTCTGCATTACTAGAAAAAGTCCCAATGCATCATTAGTAAGTGATCATGTCTGATACCACGCCAAGAGCACCCATTTCTTTGAAAAGTTCTTGTGCAGCCCATATCAGTGACATCCAACCTTTAAAGAGTGGTGTAAGTAACAGTGTTAGGGATTGGTCCATTTTGAGTTATTTCATGAAAAAGTTCAATTGCCTCATTCATACTTCTAGCTTTACAGTATCCATTGATCACGATGTTGTAAGTAAAAGCATCTGGCACAACCATTACTAACCAGCAAATTCAGTAGTTTTCTGGCCTCATCTTTTTCACCTTGCAAACAATATCCATCCATTAAAGAATTATATGTAACTATATTAGGCTCAACACCTTGTTGAATCATTATTTCAACAATATCTTGAGCCTCCAAAGCCCTACCTTTTTACAAAGAGCATCGACCAAAACATTATATGTGACGACATCAGGCTTGCAATTGTTGGCCACCATTTCATTTAATAATCTTGTAACCTGCTTCCACAGGCAAGAATTGCACATTGCATAAATTAAGTATAAGTGACAACGGTCGGTGGAATGCCTTGACCTCTCATTTCCGAGAAAAGCTTCAAAGTCTCTGTTGCACGCTTGTCCTTACAAAGGCGGTCAATGATGGTGTTGTACGTTACAGTGTTAGGTGCGCAACCTCATTCTTCCCTAACCTTTAGCAAATCCAATAGCACCATTAGTGCTACTTATTTTACAAAGACCGTTTACTATGGTATTATACGCGATTAAATTAGGCTTGTATCCTTCTCTAACCATGTCATCAAACAACCTCACAGCTTGAGCTACTTCACCTACAATGCAGAGTCCATTGATCAAAGTGGAGAATGTTACAATACTTGGGTGAAGACCCAGCTTCAACATTTTCCCAAATACAGAAAACTCAAAATCCACACGATGCAAGCGGCAAAAACAATTAAGCATGATGCTGAGAGTATAAACAGGAGGATAATGGGAGAAACAGCGGTGGGATAATGCTTCATTCTAAGAATGGGCCCCACTAATTGATTAAATTCCACAACAGAAGGACGCGGACGCATATCGACCATCGGATCAAACTTAAGGCACCATCAATTTTGTGAAACACGTATTCGGATTTCTTGCAATGGGTAGTAGAGAAATGAGAGTTGTGGAAATAAAAGAGAGCCCTTATCTTATTTAAAACAGAAAAAGAATTCAACAACAAGAAGGGATGAAAATAGGCAGATTTGTGGTTACCCAATTCCAGTTGTTGAAGAAGAACAAAGGGAGAAGAAGAAGAAGAAAGAGAAACGCTTCTCCAACCCCTCATCATCGTCACCAAACAAATGCAAAGCTCCAATTCTCCTTCAGCTGCTTGTCAGTTGCACAGCACTCCAATTAACTTCAGGTTCCACCCTATTGACCCGTTCCATTTCAAACCATGTATTGTTGCTAACGGCGGGTTTTGGTCCATTTTGCTAACTTATCTAATATGCTTGATTGGATTCAAAACTTGAAATCCTGACCCAATTGACCCGCTCCATTAGTCCAAACTATTGGATAATCTGAATTACATAATCAGTTCAAGTTTAGATTGTTCTGTAAATATTAATAAGATTTATAAGAATTTTATTTGTATTGAATTTTAATTTTATTAAATAAAAATTTTAAATTAATATTATAAAATTTCAATTATATACAACTGAAACATTAATTATCATTTTTATATAATTATCGTTTAATTATTTTTTATTTTTTATTTATAAACAATTAACTTTATATTTTTAAAACATTTATATTTTGTATATAATTTTAATTAAAAATAAAATAAAAAATATTAATAAGTTGCACTTGAGAATAAATATTAGTAAAAATAAAAGTATCCTCCACATTTATATATATTTTTTGTTTGCAATAATTTTTAATTATACTTAATATTTATTAAAAAAAGTAAAACCAATTTAATTTTAAATCAAATTAGAAGTGCAAGTTTATTTCAGTCAATTTGGATTGGTCAGACATGAATGGGCCTCCAATACTCCCTCTATCCACTTTTTTTTTAAAATTAAAAATATTTTTTCAAGTTTGATTTCATTGACATATTAACCTTATGTGTGGCCTCTAAAATTTAATTGAATGGGCCTTCAGTTTAATTTTTTTTTTCAATTTTGAATTCTTTTAAGGATACAAGCTTGTGAGCTAAAGAACAAAATAAATAATTTTTAAATTTAATTATTACCATTTGAATAGAAAACATTCAGTTTAAAATTAATTGAGTAATTTTTTTTTATGAATGGAAATAATTTTTTAAATTGATCACACTTAAGTTTAAAAAATTTTAAAATTCTCAAAATTTATAAAAAAAATAAGACATAATACTTTAAAAAGTTCATGAACTATTAAAAAAATTTTAAATAATTTTTTATTCTACTATTGTATTCAATCAAGTTTTTTTAATTTTTATTTTATATTAAATAAGTTTTTATAATTAATGATTTGTAATGAATAAATGTGTGAATATCGTTACCCAAAATTTCAAATCAAGTTAATTAGCCAGACCAAACAATAGTCCACTAATATTTGATTATGTATATATAGATTTAAATGTTGATTAGATTGAACTAAGATTAGAATTTACTTTAAATATTATCCATCCAAATTAAATTCTTAAGTATTGTTTTTTATCTTGTAAATTTTATATAGATAAAGAGTCATTAGCCCATAATCACTCCATTCGTAAATAAACATTGATAATAAGATTTTTTTACTTTCTTAACACTTTTTCTTATATTTTAAAACATAGTTGTTTAACTGTCAACGTAACCATGTAATTAGCTTAAAAATTAATAATTTTTTTTATTTGATATATAATAAAAAAATAAAATTTAATTAAACGTAATAAAAAAATAAAAATTTTTTAATGCACTTATCATCTTCCTTGAGATCCTAAGTTCAAGGGCTACCAGTAACATTGGTGGAAGTTATTGAAACCCTAAAAAAAAGATTTTTTAAAATATATTATACTATAAAAACCCGACATAAAGCAAAAATGAAAGCAAACTTTAATCCATTAAACTTGTTTGGCATTAATTTGAAAGATAATAAAGTTAGATAATGAGAGATGCAGTTAACTATAGATTCAAATAGTTGGAGCAGTCCAAGTTTCTGTGGTCTCTAAAGCACTGGAAATTATCCCAATTCCCAATTCCAGATAAGGCAGAAAAAACCAAAATGGAGGTTGTGGTACACCCAACTCCCCTCCATTAACAAAAAGTTGAAAAATAATAAAAAAAAAAAAGAAGAAAGAAAGAAGTGGACCCCGCTATGAAACTCCTTGTAATTCACGCCCGCACTCATCATTTGCCTTTGATTGCCTCTGCCATTGACTTCCCCTTATTGCCAGTTAAAATCCTTTTTTTTTGTCTTTCTTGATGGATTTCATTCGTTCACAAGAAAATGGAGCCAAGGGCACGAAATAAATACCCAATTTCCCTACATGCTAAAAACAAAATATATGGAAAATATCGGATTTTTTCTACAAAAATTCCAAACAAGTCAAATATCCTTGCCTTCTGTGCATTAGCCCAAAATAAATGTAATAATTAGCTTTATTGGAAGGTTATGATTGGTGGAAAGGCATTGGCCAAAAAGGTTTCTCTCCATGCCTCTCCTTTGATTTAGACACAGTTATATCTTCCTTTTTCTACCATTATATTTCCTCTCCTGGCCCAAGTGCCAACCCTTCTTGTTTGCCTTTCCCTTTAATATTCCTAAGTAAAAGCTCCTTTCGTTTCCCTATCAGTGAATTCATTTCTCCATTTTCTTCCTGGACTTTTTTGCCAATCACTAAGCACTTTGATAGAGACTTCTTTCTCTTTGTTTTTTCTCTCTCTGTCTCTCTTTCTTATGGTCTTATGTTTGAAGTGCAATCATAGTATATTTATTCATAATTCTCTTATTGATAATAAAAAGGAGGTTTTCAGGGCTTTTTAGCATCAGGGTCGACATGGATAAGATGCTTTTTGTCATATCATTTTGCATGCTTTTCAGTTGTGCAATCGTTGAAGCAGTTCAAAATGGCTCACTCGTAACTCAACTACCAGGCTTCAATGGTGTTTTCCCATCCAAACACTACTCAGGGTAACAAATCTTTTCTTATCTTAATTTCTGTTTATCTCCCTCTCTCTCTGTGAATTGCTAAGTGATTCATGTCAGAGCATGTGCATTGATAGAAAGTAGACCTTCTCAGGTTTTTGGCTAGTATATCGTTTTCTATGAGTTTCTGAACCAAAAATGAGGGGGTTGAATCTGCAGATATGTGAAGGTAGATGAGAAGAATCTCTTCTACTACTTCGTCGTTTCAGAAAGAAACCCTTCCAAGGATCCAGTTGTCTTGTGGTTGAATGGTGGACCAGGATGCTCTAGCTTTGATGGATTTGTTTATGAACATGGTACTCATCCGTGGACCACTTGTTCTTTTATTTAATACCAAGGCTACATTTACAATAGCTAGGACTTGACTTTATTTCCCATATTAACTATACTCATCAGTCAGCCCTCCAGGAAGTACGCGGTACGCCAAAACCAAATATATATATATATATATTAGATTGTATAATGCCCTACATACTTTTCTTTATCCAATATTTTTGGGATAAATTGCATCACTAGTACCAAATCTTTTGGCAACATCTTATTTTCATTTGCAATCTTTTGAATTTCTTTCAAATTTATCTATATCCGTTAGAAATACGATAAAATTCACTTTGTTAAACTTAATGCATATACATGTGACAAATTTTATTCATATTATAAATTTTAAATAAATTTAAAAAATGATGAGAATTTTACAGACCCATTATGCAATTGACCCTATTCTTGATACATATATATATATATAATCAGCTATATCAGTTAAACTAGTTAATACCTTTGCATGACATATGTATTTGTTTTCCTTAATTTTAAAAATTAATTGGTTATAGTATAACTTTGAGATAAGAAATAAAGATAGGAGGAAAAATGGTAACCACAATTTTATATAGATAAGCAAATGTGACCTTTCAGTTGTTCTTGGTTTATACATGTCTGGAGAGATTTTCTTTTATCAGCGACAGCTGGTTATTTGCTGTTCACTGTGTAGGTATAAAGAGAAAGCTCAGTGACTTACGGCATTAATTCCTCAAATTTTGAAAAGACTCTGCTCTATCAATTAATGCTTTAGAATCCATCTATTCCATCTGCATTAGGCTGGCAGCTGAGACCTGAGAGCCAGAGGACTCCAGTTTGTTTGTTTATGATTTTTGACACTGCACCTAGACACCTACCACAATTTGACAAAATATAGTTTCCCATCTCAATTCGAAGGCAGCTTGTTAACATTTTAAGTAAGCTGCTCTTTGAGTTTATATACTAATGGAGAACTACCATTGTTTGAGTTTGGTGAATTTTGAGTAGAACTTTAAGCAATTTTGATACTTACATATATATATATATATATATATACTCCTCTTTTGTGAATTATCAATAGGACCCTTTGCTCCTCTTTTGTGAATTCTCAATAGGACCCTTTGCTTCCATAGGCAGCAAAGTTTTAATTTGTGGCATGTCACTACAAATTTTTGAGTTTTAGATATTATTTTTACATTTGATCTTTATGTAGTAAAAACTTAAAAAGTGAGACTGTTTAGCTTTTGACTACACTATTTTCACATTCAGTGGCTATTATGAGAGTTCAGTATTCACTAGTGTATTTTTTATTTTTAAAACATATGAAGCAGTCTAAGGTAATTGGTTAGAGTTAGACTATGACTAAAATTGGCTTTGTATGTATATATTTTATTCATTTTTGTAACAATACATAATTTCAGAATATAAGGTTTCGTTTCTTCTGACTATACTCATTGAGAAGAGGATGTTTCATTGAAATATATGCAGGTCCTTTTAATTTTCAAGAGGGAAAACCCAAAAGAAGCCTGCCCACACTTCATCTCAATCCATACAGTTGGTCTAAGGTCAGGCACTGCATGGCATCATATATTTTCTTCTTAAACCAAAGTTTTTAATTTAGTAACTTTGATGTTCAAAACCAATACGTGTTAATTCTACAAACTTTTCCCCATGAACTGGACATTCATTGTGCTATTAATTAATTTCCCCCTTATATGAGCTTTTTTTTATCTCAGCTTTCTCTAGTGGATGCATGGTTTTGTTAATCATCTTTAGCATTTTCCAGGTTTCAAATATTATTTACTTGGATTCTCCAGTTGGTGTGGGCTTCTCTTACTCTAAAAATACAAGCACATACATAACAGGAGACCGGCAGACTGCAGCTGATACACATGCCTTCCTCCTCAAGGTATTTATGTTCAAGGATGATTCATATAACTATATAGCATTTCTTTTTCCCATATGGTTTAGAATATTCATAAATAATTAGCAATACAAAATGGGGGGAAGGATTAAAGCCATAAGTCCTCATCTACCATTTGATGTTGCCATATATGTATCAAGTTAAAGAAATGTGCAAAGGTTAATGAAAAATTAAGTTTGTTAAACTAACTTGTTCTCTTTGGAGTAGTGGTTTGCTCTCTATCCGGAGTTTGTTAGCAATCCATTTTATATCTCAGGAGAGTCTTATGCAGGAATTTATGTGCCCACTCTTGCTTCTGAAGTGGTGAAAGGTACTTCCTGCTGACAATATACTATTACCTTGCATGTTGACATATGTTGGAGTTGTTGGTATGCTAATTTTTTACCTTCTGCTTGTACTTTAGGAATCAAAGCTGGTGCAAATCCCAGAATCAATTTCGAGGTATATGTTATATGCCATCTTGACAGCCAGTCTCTAGGAAAAAGATTAACTTTTGAACAAACACTTTAGAATTCAGAAATTCCCAAATGCAGGGTTACATGGTGGGAAATGGGGTGACAGGCTCTATTTTTGATGAGAATGCTCTCGTCCCATTTGCACATGGGATGGCCCTAATTTCAGACGATATTTTTGAGGTAGGTGGAAGTAATTGGAACACTTGCATATATATATATATATATATTAATCCTGCTAATAGATGTTTGGCCACCTTAATCAAGAAATTTGGGGTTTGTTTTAACAAATCTCAACCAACTTTCAACACTTGTTTTACCCTCCCTCGTTGATCCCTTCAGGATAGCAACTTTACTTATCCAGTACATCAGTGCTTGTTCACTAGTGAACTTCTGATGTTATTTTTCTTTAAACTATTAATATTTTGATTTTGAGCAATAACCATCTTGCATAATGTATTTGGTCATGTAATCAAATCTCGTAGAAGATTTAAGGCTGCTGTATCTTAAAAATTTACTCGAGGTAATACACAATTGTTGTGTTGCAGGAAGTTGAAGCCGCTTGTGGAGGCAACTATTCTAACCCAACTAAAAGTTGTGATGAAAACCTTGAAAAGGTTTACACGGTGAGATACAGGCCAATTTCAAGTTGGATTTTTGAAAGAATGTCCCTTAGTCATTTCTAATTGGATGTCAACTTTTTAGGCAATTGCCGATCTTAATATTTATGACATTCTTGAACCTTGCTATCATGACCCGATTGGACAACAAGACTCAAAAGGAAACACAAGCTTGCCAGTTAGCTTCCAGAAATTAGGAGCTACAGAGAGGCCTCTTGCAGTGAGAACGAGGATGTTTGGTCGTGCTTGGCCTTTTCGGGCACCTGTTAAGGATGGCATTGTCCCTTTATGGCCTGAACTAGCAGCAAACAAGCTGCATGTATCATGTATTGTAAGTTATTTTAATCATTTGTTTGAAACAGTGAAATTATTTTTCTCTAAATATAATGATGCTAACGTAATTTGTCTCAACAAGGTCGCCCCTTAATTAGTTGTCGTTTATGATTCATGCACCTTTCAAAGATGAAGTTTTGCTACTTTATGTACTGTGTTCTGACAGAACGATGAAGTTGCAACAACATGGCTAAACGATGCAGCAGTTAGGAAGGCAATTCATGCAGAACCAGTAAATAAATCTGCCTCATTCTATGTCTATACTTGAGATTGCTTACCCTATTTCACATTTCATGATCTCATATATAAATTGATGAATAGGAAAATGTAGCTGGTCCGTGGGAGTTATGTACAGACAGAATTAGCTATGATCATGATGCTGGAAGTATGATTCCTTACCATAAAACCCTTACAGCTGAAGGTTATCGCGCACTTATTTTCAGGTATTTTAATTATGCTAGTGTGCACTATTTAGATGTCAACAAGACTTTCTGTTTACTTCTGTTCTAAGTAGCATTTTGAATGAAGTAGCTGGTTTTGCTTATGGTAAATCTTCATTGTTTTTTTTTTCTTTTCACTTTGTACATTCAGTGGAGACCATGACATGTGTGTGCCATACACTGGGAGCCAAGCCTGGACAAAGTCACTTGGATATAAGACAACAAATCAATGGAGATCATGGTTTTCTAATCAGCAAGTTGCTGGGTAAGTAGTCTTTCAGCTCTGTCGATTACTGAATAAAGTCATGCTCATATAGAGGGTTTATTGCTGCAGGTACTTGCAAGGATATGAGCATAACATTACCTTTCTAACTGTCAAGGTTTGACAATCAATCTCTATCCTTTAATTTGGTACATAACGATGGGAGGAGTTAGTTCTTTCTCCTCCTATAAATCTCATCGGATTATTTCAAAATCCAAACTCGAGACTTTCAAAATACATACCCAAGTTCTAATTGCTGAGGCTTTCTTCTTGGAGACAATCAATCTCTAGTATGATTTGTCTGTAATTCTATTGTTTCTGAATATAAAATTTTGAAATGCAGCTATTACAAAACAATTCCTTGTTGCAGGGTGCAGGACATACAGTCCCTGAATACAAGCCAAGGGAAGCATTAGACTTCTATAGCCGATGGTTGGATCGGAAACCAATATGACATCAAAGATAGTTTTCTTTCTCAAGAAAAATACCCTTCCATTTTTCATCTCTTGATATTGGACACAATGCATGTGCTAGAAAGGTTTAATTTTTTTTTTTGGTATAAATGAAAGAAAATGAAAGGGAATAAATAAAAACAGCTTTTAATTTTCAGTTTGATTTGATTCGATTACTCAATATCTTATATTAAAGTTTTTTAAAAAATTACTCATTTGTGCCTACATATTAAATATTAATTTTTTTTATTTTATACAATGATTTAGATTAATGGTAATATTAATTTAATTTGGTTTAAACTAGTTTAGTTTTTTAATAACAAAATTTAATATCATACCAAACTAGATATGTTTTATAGTACTTTTGCGATTATTTTTTGTGTTGAAACTTATAATGGTCAAATAAAATACAATAAAAATTGAAGGGATATCAAATTAGAGGTGATCTTTTGAATTTCTTTCTATAAGAGATAAAAATTCAATGGCATTATTTTGCTATTGTCCTGAGATTTTTAAATGAAGATATTATCAAAGGATTCTTCCTACTACATCAACCATAAACTTGACAAATCAATATATTTTAATTAATTAAAAATTGGCATGCAAACTTATAAATTCATACTTTCATTTATATGTGACAATTATTATTAAGAAATAAATTCATACAACTTTTAATTATGTGTCACATCCTGATTTATAGGGTTTATAGCTGACATGCATGGTTAGGAAGGACCTCTTTAATATAATTTCTCACACAAGCAAGCAATTTTATAAATTTGACACATTTATTTATCAATTATTATGTTAATTTATTGAGTGACTCAATTACAAATTAATGGATATGTGTCAAAAAAAAATCCAAGTAGTGGCTGACAAGACAATTAACGTAATGCTCAAGGGATGGACAAACTCAATAATTAGCACATGATAATTGTCCAGCTTGGCAGCCAGTGGATTGAACATAGACAGCAAAGGCATGAAAGTATGATCAAACCACACCAATTATGCCAAGCAACTTTTGGGGCTTTTGCATTCCAAAGTCTCCTCTCATGAGTCATGCCACCTAATTAAACATTCAAGAAAGATGCACAAAAGTCCTACAAAAAGAGCTCCTTGATTTTCTTGGATTTCGCTCTTTCATGAATCCAATCAACAAATTAATAGATACAATAAGTATGATTGTGTAGCCAGTGGCCCTACAAAGGATTGAATATCTTGTTCTTCCCACTCCCCATTTTATAGGGGTGTAGACTGTCCACATGATATATATATATATATATGACATAAAGTTGATTGATTCTTTCCTATTTCCATGGCATTTATTAGTTGAACTGAAATTAGAAGTTAAACTCTGCAATGCATACACGTTAATATTATTTCTCCTATTTTACTTTTTGTTATTTACGTTTTGCTTTCTTAGAATTTGTTATAAACAAAATGTAAAAGGGAATTTAATTCTTTTTTATCAGTAAACTTATATTTGATTAAGAGTGATTGAATGATTAATTAATAGTTGAAAATTGAAATGTAACACTTGCACACACACACACACACGTATATATATATATATTTGAACTTAATTGTTGATAAATCTATCAAATTCTGATTATTCACAAAATTAAATATTATTTTTATGTACTTAAAAATATTATTTATATTACATTTAAATGTATCTTTTATTTTTTAAATTATTTTGAAAATTAAAATTTAATTGAACAAATTACCCCGGCAATCTCTAAATTTTTATCTTAATGCCACATTAGTTTTTAATTTTTAAATTATTCCATTTAAGTCTCTAATTATTTTAAATGGTTTCAAGTTTTTATCTTTATGTCAAATTTTTTTTTAAAAAATATTGACATAATGTTCACATTGTAAATTGAATGACATGTCGTGCAAGCATTTCTTTGATATTCAACATGAATATTGTTCAGTTATTAAAGAAATAATGCAACAAAAGTATCAATTTTTTTGACTTTTCTTTGGCATTCAAGTTAATTACCTAGTAAAAACAACAATCAACTTGTCGAGGAATGTTGTCATCATGAATATTAGTTCTATACGGATAACACTTATTTTTACTTCACAACTTTTACAAAATATGCAAATCATATTGAGAGATTTTTTATTGTATTTAATTAAACTATTTTATTTTTATTGAAGAAAAATTAAGCCCTTATTATTACAAAATAAAGATTATTCCTCTTGATTGTTACTCTTAATTAACTTTTACTACCTTGTTTGGTTTTTTTGAAAAGTTTTTATAAAATAAAAGTGAAAAGTAAAAAACATAAACAGTGTAAAGGAGATTCTTAGGCTGAGCTTAGCTGGCACCACCAGAATTGCCAGTGACCAACTTTAACCAAAGGCTAATGTCACATGAGACTGAATGACAAGATGGTGTAATGATACATAAATGATTGTACATGGATGCCTGTTTTCTTATCGTAGAAACCCATCAATTATCCAACAAGACAACTGATATAAATAATTAACTTGTAGCATCAATTATTACATTTTAGCTTATATACATAGTCACATGCATTTTGTTATCAAAAATAGATTGCATAGTTTATTTATATTTGTTCAAAAATACCTTCTTTTCATTTTTTTTTTTTGTTTCTAGAAGCCAATTATACATTGAATAAACAGCAACCTAATAAACCCTAAAATTCCCGTTTCTCTTGTCCCCATCTATGACCTTATTCTTGAACCACAAATGTTGATCCATCCTATCTTCTTGAATGTTGATATTAGTTCATGGTAGGCACCTGACAATCTACAAGGAAAAGTTTGCTAATGTGGAGCAGAGTTGTGGAAGTTTCACAGTCCAATAGAAAAAAAGTTTATATAGCCTTCCCCAGTCAGTCTGGCATGTCATTTTCATTCTCATTAATAATAATAATGATAACAATGATGATGTGCTTCAACCACAACGCAGGAGTCAATTGCTTTTGCAAAAGATATCCACTTTGCTCCCACTCCACCGCCTCATCACATGATAAGGCAACTCTGGTGGCTTCTATCATCTTCTTCTCCATTGAATTAGTCTTTAGTTTCCCTGCTATCAGGAACCATAAAAAAAATTCAACACTCCTGTTTCCCTCATTCAAAGTCCTGACAGATCTTTTTGTTTCTTTGATTTTTTTTTTCTGATAAAAGTCATACCCTTGAATTGATTGTCCAGAAATCGACCTTCCTTCCTCTCATTATTTGAATAAATCAATGGACCAGAATCCAGGGCGGATTAGACAGAATGCCGTTTTAATAGAAGCCTGCAATTCTGCACCTGAAAAATAAGACCTGTACAATGATGGAAATTCAAGGCTTAAAAAGGGTAGTGACAGCACAAGTGGGATTTCCTAAGGTCCCCATTGCTGTAAGGATTCAAAAGAAGAGCAGTTTCTATCACACTCGTTATCAAATATTCAACTTGAATTAGTTGGCTACCCAGAGATCAATGATGCTATGCAGACCACAAACAAGGTGTAATAAGGCATAAGCCACGTCGCTAACAGTCCACATCTGAACAAAGACAACTACTCAATATGGAGTATCATGTCCATTCAAGTTGAAAACCCAACGGGGCTTCATCGTCGCAAAATTTATTATCAGCATACAGTTACCAACAAATCACACATGGAATTTAAGGGGCAAAAAATTTACGAAAAAATAGACGGAGAGTTGGATTTACAAAAATTCCAATTCTACCCACACTAGAGAGAAAGGACGATTTCCCAGACACACTAATACAGCCGGGCCCACCTCTCCGGTCCAAATTTTAACATCAATGGCCCTACAAATCATTTTCCCTTCTGTAGAAAAAGAAATAATATAACAGAAGCAAGGAAAAATTACAAAAAATAATCAAAGAAAATCAAATACTAACCAGACCTTCTCACTTCCGAGCCTTTGTACCTCCAGCAGCCTTCTTATCCTCCTCACCAGGCACAAACCTTGGGAGATTCAAAAGGGTATTGACACGAGAAACTCCTTCAAGGGCAGACCAATCTATTCCTAATTCTGAATTCATTTCTTCCTGCTTTGAAGAATCTTCATTCACTCCTGGGAGCACTTCTTCGCCAGTTCGCACAGTCCCAGACCGGTCGAGACTGGTCAAGACAGCAAGATTATTGTCTTTCTCATTGTCATTGTCAATTTGGTCCATTGAAGTTGGCTGCACTTTGGGCTTGGCATTGAAAGCAGTAGATAAATTGTTTGAGTTAGAATCAAGGAAGAGACAAACAACAGCACAATCATCAACTTTCGAAGTTGGGTATTTGTATCTCCAAGCTCGAACTGCTGACTCAACCAAGGCTCGAGCGGCAGAGGACCGTGCTGGGGCAGATGCTACAATATCTACCACCTCTTTGTTCGATAGAACATCCCAAATCTGCAAAATAATGAAGCAAAACTTAGATCCAGAAAGAAGGGCTCAAATGCAATTCAATATTTTGAATAAAAATTCATGTTGGCTCCATTACCCCATCTGTGGCCAAGACAATAAATTCATCCTTCTCTGACAGGCGCCAATAAGATATTTCAGGCACAGAAATCAGGCCAAAATCCTTGAGGCAAAAATCTCCAAAAGCCCGTGCCATGGCAAGGCCAGGTGAGTCATTGTTTGGCAGCCAAACTCGGGCAACCTCAGGTTCATCCTGAAGAGCAAAGACACGTCCTTTGCATTTTCGGATTCTCTCCGCTTCCGCTGTAAAGAAGAAAAAACAGGAGTATCTAGCATGACTTTACTTTTAAAAGTATATAATAGGCAACGAGAAGCAAGTAATATTAGGAAACTTATTTTTTTTCTTGATCTCAGTTGAAGGTCAAGGGCATTAGACAAGCAATATGAACCAACGATGCCCTATTCAACAGTTAAAACCATCACCAGACTCCTTTATGATAGTTGTTTAGGACAAACT
This sequence comes from Theobroma cacao, assembly GCF_000208745.1. NCBI lineage: Eukaryota > Viridiplantae > Streptophyta > Magnoliopsida > Malvales > Malvaceae > Theobroma > Theobroma cacao. Next base: position 30,202,291 of record NC_030854.1, read on the forward strand.
GCACTGCTTATTCTTTTGCAATCAATTCTGCATTTCTGTATTCATCTGGACTTCCAGATAACTTCCCATTGATTACAAAAATGACTTCATCTAATTTTTAATAAATTGATTCATTACTCATAACATACATGGTTATCAAATTTACAAAACCTTTCAACATTCTGTAGTCTTATTAGTTTCATCACACGTATGATGCTCATATGCACATCAACAAGCTTTCACAAATGCATTTATTCTATATACACAAAGTGCTTTCCAGGGTCTTCCCATCCTTGATGCCAGTATCTCCTACTTTCTCAGTCAATTCATCTTAGATTAACGCATTCTAGTCTTCGGTTATATAATTCTAATCTTTCTAAAACTCTTCACACATCTTATACGAAATTCTCAAACATAACTAATTGTTTAGAAGCTGACTCACCAATCATGAAACATACCCTTACAAGTTTTAAGATGTTTCAGCCACTCATTGTCTAACCAATTGAACCAAATTTACAACGATTATATATGTGACCAGTGGGACAATATTAGCTAAAATGTGTCCCCTAACATATAAGAGAGAGAGAGAGAGAGAGAGAGAGAGAGAGAGAGTAAATTTTCTGGCCTGCCAAACCAATTAGGATCCGAATTAATACTGTATTCTGTCAAAATTGAATTCTTCTCTCTCAACAGCTTCCAGTAATGAAGACTGTCTTAAGAATGGACAAGGAGAACATAAAGAAAACCAAGACAATTAAAAGGTACAAAAAATTTAAGATGGTCCAGTCAACAAACAGCACAAAGAGGGACCTCTGGATGCAGTCATAACGTGGTGGACATGAGAAATAATATGGAAGGCCAAACAATTCTATTACATGTCCTGACATCCAGAAGATGATCATTTTAAATAGCATTTTTATACTGCCTTCCATCATACTTTGTTTCTCCTCTCTTCACAATAAATAATGAATTTCCAAACGGGTGGCACACTCAGGGCAGTACACACACAAGACCATGAAAAAGGAAAATATAAGAGGAGACAAAACTGGGCATAAAAAATCCCATACATCCAAAGTTTCTAAAAGAAAAGTGCTATTGTTTTCACCTATCATAATTTTCAGTCTGAAACTTCAGGCCAAAACAATGAAAGTCTGAAACTCAGTAGAAAAAACTAAAATAGAATGCATGACTAAAGCAGACAAACAGACCTGGAAGATTTGGCTTGAGATCAACAGTCAACTGAACTGCAGTAAGTGAATTGTCTTTGTCCCTTGTACCCAACACAGCTCTGGAGTCCCCAACATTTCCAATGACAAGATATGGACCCTACACAAGGAACCAACAAAATTATGATTAAGGAATACTGTGAAACATGTCATAATATAGTTCTTCAAATAAAGCTTCTAAAAGTTACAAGTGAATACCTGCTTGACCAAAGTTACAGCGGTTGTCCCACTGCAGAAGCAATCAATATTGGCATGCATTCTAAGTTCCCTGTCCATCACTTTGAAAGCCTTCAAAAAAGACTCTTTAAGCGCCTGAAAGATCTCGGGGTGCTTTTCTGTTTCCTCAAGATCTACAGAGGCCCTAGATTCCTCATCAGCTGATACAAAAGTAGTATCTTCAGAGTTCATGCTTCCAGCAGTATTCAAACTGATCTCTCTGAGAACATCCTCACTGGATATACTAACTTCCCAGTGAGCACACAGTTTTAAGGGAAGATGGTCCCGCACTCTCTTTGCTACCATATGACCATAGGGACCATGGCCGTCAAAAACACCACAGAAAACTGTATCTGTTCTTGAACCAAAATTCTGGAAAACAACGGCCATACATAGTAAGAAAAGGAACATGATAATGCAGAAGAACAATATTAATAACATAACTAACAAATACAAGGAGAAATTGGTAATTCACATAACAGAACCATTACCATAGCCCCTTATCCATCATATTCAAATACGAGGATATATGTTCTAGGGATAAAAAAGTCAATGTCTTGGCCTTCTTCACTAAGAAATGGTCGAGCATATAAAGAGTTAGAAACCTTCTTCTATTATTCAGTCTACACAAGTTACCATCATCACTGTATATATCCTCCTCTAAAAAACAACAACAACAATGTTTGTTCCCATTAAGTAGGGTCAGCTAGATGGATTATATTGTGCCACAATACTCTATTTTTTACCATATTGTCAATACACTTAGCAAAATTGATGCCCATACCCCTTTCAGGTCTTCCTCTACCTCTCTTGACATGAGAATCTACCATATATTCTACTCCATCAAGAAAATAAAGATACATGTCTTAAAATAATCAATTCCAAGGTGTGCCAAATCTATGGTCCCTCAAACACAGACTCATGTAGCAAATGTAAAATAGAAACAAATGATGAGTTTAAATTTACCACCATGGAAGTATCATTCATGTAGCAACTAATGATTGGATAAAATCCTGAAAGAAAGTGGAGAAGTTGCAGCCAATTAATATAAAAATTCTGCTTTTCCTCCAAATAGATAGCAGAATGTCCTTTATATGAAGATACGTACACAAGGAAAGCAAAAGGTCATAAACAAATAAAAGAAGTGTAATACAAAATTCAATGTTTGCAGAAAAGGAACTATCACTTAAACATTACAGACATGCAAAGATATTATCAAATAATACAACAGCATGGGCTAGCTTGCAACTAGAAAAAAGGGTAAGTTCCTTCATCCAAGAAATATTATATTCCTATTATAAGACAAATTGCTTGTTTTCAGAGCTATTCAAGAAAACATCACACATAAAGCCAAATATATTAAACGGCCATTGTTTGAAAAGTTTGATAAAAACAGAATTCCCATGAACAAAAGTAAACTAATATGTGAATATAAATAAAAAAAGCTAACCTCCCAAACAATCATGGCGTCCTGGTTGGTTCCTTTCTTGCCTTGTTGAGTAAAGAGTGAAGCAACATCACTGGACCCATTCAAGAATAACCTCCCTGGAATCCTATGCAATGGTTCTTCCTTCCGGTAGTCAAAGGAAGAATTCCGCGACCCTAATCTCTTCCTTGAACCCCTCCTTCTCATATTCGGCAGATGAGGGGACGAAGGCGAACCAGGGAGAGGGCTCCTGCTTTCTGCAGATAAGCAGGACCCCATTCTGAGGGCCCTGATAATGCTTAATATGCACTCCAGACCAGCCAGACAATCACAACCCCTATTTTCAGTAGACGGATCCGTCAGAACTTCTTTGTTAAATCCTTAAAGAAACCCTTTCAACCTTTCCAGCTAATGTGCCGATTAATCCACCAAATAACCTTCAATTTTACAATCCTATACACTAAATCTCAAAAATCCCTTCTGAATTCAGAGCCAAATATCCAATCACTAATAGATAATACCTTGAGTTGTTCTTCAATATCTTAAAATTACAACCTTCAAGGAACCCGTTTAAATCACAGCCACAAAAAAATTCCTCTGAGTCTCCCTCAAATCACTTGAATAATGACCTTAAATTAAAATTCCCAGACACCCTTATCCGCTTTCAATCTAATGATCAGATCAATCCACAAATTCAAGCTCATAAACTGCTTCCAATAAAAAAAATCGCTGAATCAACCAACAAAGCCAAAAAAGAAGCGGATCAAATTTATTTCTAAAGCTTTCTAATTTACAAAAGATGAAAAGTAATCTTTTTGATTGATACAAATAAATGATAAAAGATTAACTCCTGTTTTTTTAATCAGAAAGCAAATAATAAAAAAGCTGAAAAGGAATATGTATCAAAAAAGGAGATCAATGGATGCAAATCTATGCAAAAGAAAAAAAGAGAAAAATTTCGAATCTTTAGTTCAACACTCAATAACTCCACCTAAAAGCAGCACCCTTTTTAATAAACAAGGACTAAAAATTGCCATAAAAAATTTAAACGAATTGAGAGTCCCATAATTCTCACCAGAAACGACCCAAAAGAGCAAAATTTTTCAGCAGATCAACAGAAAAGCTGATCAAAGACCAGGATCAAGATCAGCAAAAACAGGGCCAAAAATTAAAAACTAATGAATGTGAAAAAGGAAACAACATAGGAAGGGCAGTTCCAGGGCGAGCAAAGGGGTAGTGAAAATGGGTAGAGAGAGGATTGAAGGGAGAGTGAAGGAAGGAGGAGAGATTCTATAGAGGGAAAGTGAAGAGCTTTCAGAGAGAGAAACATGAACATTGCGCAGAAAAGAAAGAGCAGGTGCAAATCAGCGAGAAATAACCGCAACCACCAACAACAAACTCTCCCTCTTTACAAAAATAAAATAAAATAAAATATTTGTTATATTTATCGAAGAGATGAAAAGGATAGAGTGATTATATATATATATATATATATATATATATATATAGAGCTANGAAAAGGATAGAGTGATTATATATATATATATATATATATATATATATATATACACACACATATATACACAGAGAGGAGAAAAGGGTCACTTTCCAATAATGTGACTTTTCTTTGGGGGAAACAGCTCGTACTTATAACAAATATTTGGAGATAATTAATATTATATCTTAAATAATATAAAAATTAGAGGGTCACACCTAAAATTAATATTTCAATGAAAAATATAATTTAAAAAATATTTTCTATTTTGAAAAAGTGATTATTATTTTTACACATTTTAAAAATAGTAAAATGGTCATTCTAAAATTTGAAACCAAAATGAATAGTAAATAAATGCACCAAAACATTTTTGTTTTTGTTTGTTTAACAATTGAATATGGCACGAGAGAGAAGAAATTCCACCTATGAAGTTTGAACTTGACTTATATTGAAGAGACAATAATTTTAAGATTAAACTTGGGTTCTTAAAATTCTATTTGCATGTAACTCACCAATAAAATTTATATGGAGTTTGATTAATGCATCAATTATTTTTTTTGCAAGTTATAGTAGTTGACTATTAATCTCACTTTAATTTCTTAAATTATTCCATAATTATGCTTAGCATATGTCACTTTATTTGGACATATAAAGATTGGAATATTAATATTAATATTAATAGCAAAGTAAACAGATTCGAAGTTAATATTAAGAGCAATAAATTTGTTAAATTATTCAAAAAGTGTGAACTCATTTACATTGATATTACAATGTTAGGTTTAAGAACATAATATAGTAATTTGTTGCATGTATAGTAGATTTGATAATTTGTATAATGGTATTGTGTAAATATATGATATTAATAGTTACATAAGTAAATATAAACATAATATAATTAGTTATTATATCAAAATTTTAAATATAAACTCTGTATAAAATTTTATTTATTTTATAATACCAGGAATAGAGAATTATTTGAGACAAAAAGATGGGGCTGTGGATATGCATAAGAACTAAAAAATAGATTAATTGACTTTTTTGAGACCTCATTTGAGATTTTGAGCCATGGGAGAGGAAACATTTTTGGAGGAAAAGATTTTTTTTTTAGGTGAAAGGAAATAAAATATTGATATTTTTATTTTTATTGTACCAGATCTTTCTGTATTTTATTTATTTTAATAGACAAAAAGGGCGAGGACAGATTTATTTGAGGGCAAGTTGAAAATTTGCGGATGCTTGACTATTCGTATCTGGTCCCTGCTGGCTTTTGCTTTCCTTCTCCCCCGCCCACAAACTTCTATTTTTTTTTTTTTCGGTTGTCCCTTTCCGTGTCTCTTTTCTCTTCCGGTCTACCTGGCAAATTTGCACTCATACCCCTTCCTTTAGGCGTATTTCACTTATACCCCTAGGCACCAACCACTCGTCAACCGTAAATCCTAACGTCTTTTTATTCTTGAATTAAAGTCTTCCTTAAAAAATAGTAATTAAATAAAAATAAAAAGTAAAAATGGATAAATCCATAAAGTACAATATTGGGTATGGAAGTTAATAATATATAAAGAATTAATTAAAAATCACATCTATAATCAAAACACAAGTGTGAAAAATTGATCATAATTTATAATTAAAATATTTATTTAAATAAAGTATTAAAACTTGCTGAAATTATTTAAAATTTTGCATAATTGATCTATTAAAAAAGTTCTATGAATCTAGACTTGATTTTTCAATTTAATTTTGATTTAATCGTTATTAAAAAGGAACATCAATGATTTTTGTAGAACATAATTTACCAAAATTATAATCAGAGTTGGCTGATAACCTCAAAAGTTTAAAACAAAATATTGAAATGAGGTTTTTTTATTGGAATTAAAAAAAATTAAGTTTTGAATAACTAAATTCATATTTTTTATTAGACATATTTAAATATTTATTATAAGTATAAAAAATATTTAACTATTATAATTATTTTATATTTTTAAATAGGTAATATAAAATCAATGATCAAAATTTTTAATTCAAATAAATTAATTATCACATAAAACAAAGATAATACAACAACAAAATATAAATTCTCAATTAAAGTAAAAAAGTCTATATAGATTAGAAGAATAATACTTAATTGTTGAATGCCTATTGCAAATTGTAAATGAGACTTATAGCTTTTCAAAAAAAAATTGTAAATGAGATTTATGATTTTATGAAGATAATAACATAACGAACTTTTGCACATTTTTTAGAAAAAAATTGAACTTATAAAAAAAAGTAAACGAAGGAAGAAGAATTCAAAAATAAATATTAAAAAATTTTAAAAATAGATAATTAGTTTTATATATAAGAAATAAAATAGTTGCTAGAAATCATTAAATATATCTTACCATTAGTTGATTGGATAAAAATAGTTAATTAGTTTTATATATAAAAATAGTTGTTGAAGATTATTAAATACGTATTACCTTTAGTTGAAATTGGTNTTTGAGATTTATTAAATTAAAAGTGATAAAATAATTAAGATTTATTATACATATAATTAGAGAAGTGAGAGAATATATTATTTTATTAATTATTTTTTATTTTTATATATTTTTAATAAAAAATAAGATATTTAGTTTAAAATCAATAGGGATGTGGAAGTTAGAAAAAATAAATATTTATTAGACGTAAAAAATAATTAGGTATTTATTAATTATTTTAATTTTTATATATTTTTAATATAATTAATTATATAATTATATTATAAAATTATAGAGCTTCCTTAAATTTGGGACGACCTTGCTTGGGTGGCCTTACCCAGGGCCTACTAACATAATATATATATATATATAAAAGATAGAAGAAACGTCACCTTCCATTTTACATGTATAAAAATGGTTGAGATTGGAATTTACATAAACCTATGAGGACCTAAGTGCAATTTAGCCAAAGATAATATGTTTTGCCAATACTCGTGTGTAAATATATGCATCTGATGTGCTGGAGTTCAACATTTGTAAACAATTTAAATACCGAGATCCAAGCAGATTGTGGTGTAATAGCAACAATTTAACCAAAATTATAGGATTAATTTTAAGGATAATTAATGAATTGGATAAGGCTCATTATTATTATAATAAAGAAAAGAACCCTTCGATTTAATTTAGAGGATAATGAAACGGATGGGGCTTTGGCAAAACCAGAAAAACAGTCGAAACCACAAATTAGACAAAGTGGATGGCCTCCTCATTTAGAGGATAATTATAAATGGATAAGGCTAATAACCCATGCAATAATAATATTGATAATAAATATTAATCTATTTTTTTCCTATAACAGCACTTTTTTCTTCTATAAACTTTGGTATTATGTAATTTAACAAAACAAATTAAAACTTTAATTGTTCTTTCCTCCCCACCCATAGTCAATTTGCAAATGAATATGAGGCACAAGTTTCTGGATAAAATGGGGCCATGCTGCTGATCTACTGCAGGTATAAAACAATTATGGCTTTCCCTACTGAGTTCCTCAAGTTTTTGATATGATCCCAAAATGATGATGATGATGAAAATTTAATATAATAATAAATTTGTAGTGGATGGCAATGGCTGGCTATTCTTGGGCCAGACTTGTGAATTGTTACGTTATTATTATATTATATAATGATGCTATATAAATCTAAGCAAATTATACTTTCTCCAAACAAAAGATGAAGAATGCACCGGAGAAGGAAAGTTTCCTTAAAATGACAATATCATTGCTGATTAGATTTAATTGTTTTGCTTCCTATTGAACAATTGATTGGTGACTTTGTTTGCCATTTTTATATACTTCAGTTAGGGAAAAATTAAGTACCATCTTACCCGCTTTATTGCTCCTGTAGAACTACATTCCCATCATGTTTTTCAAGTGGGGTTTGTTTTAATTGGATAAAAGAGATTTTAATTCAACTCTTAAAATTGAGATACATACATTTATTATTAAATTAAATATTTAAATATATATTTTCTAAGCATTACATAATAATATAATAATGTGCATCTAGGTTGTTGGGTTTTAATCCCTCTAGGTCGAGATTCTCTACTACTCTTCATCCTTTAATTTTTAATATATTTACATCACAGTTCAAAAATGTACATCGTATCCAAATACAAATTGTGTACTCTACACATATATATAAATGATGATGATAAAACTTATTACAACCTAAAAATTAACCACAAAATATAAATGAAAGATAATTCGAACCCGATCTCTCAATCCTAAAATTGTAATTAATGAAGATAAAAAGGTTCCTAACATAAAGAATTAAAATATATATATATATATATATATATATATTCGTTATCAATAAAGTAAATCCACGTATAAAATATATTATGACTAGCTAGCGGCGTTACATGGATTATTTCTGCCGTTGGCAGATGGGGACCCCGACGTGATTAGCAAAGTAAAGAAAAAAGGTCAAGAAATTCTACCTTTCGTTAATAAGGAAGCAAAGTGGTGAAACTGTAGTTTTGGTATGTCGGGTTCATGTCGTCAACTTAGCATGTAAAACGATAAGTGCGTGCGTGATTTTCAGTTCATGCATCATTATTTCTTTTCATATTTTATTCCAAAGGAACTGATAATTACTTTATCACTTTTGAAAGCAACCATGCAGTAGAATTTATGTTGTGTTAAATCGAATATCTTCTCAAATTTACTTTTTGACAAATTGAATTCGATCAATTATTTTTTATCGCCTTTGAATCCATCAAAATATACCCCATTGATCATATTCTTGATAGCTAAAAAAAGTATAAAACCATATTAATAGCATTGATAAAAAGATTGAGGCCTTGTTTGTTTTTATTCGTATTTTGAAAGAAAAAGAAAAGCACGATTTATATGTGTGTGAGAGTGGTTCAAATAAGTAGTAAATATTATATTAAACTTATTTAGTTATTCAAAATTTTGGTTTTTGTCGTCTAAAACTAAGGCAGAGTTCTAAATATTGATTGTTGGAATTTTCCTTACGTGTAGGGTTTGTTTATGCTTTAGTCCTTGTTAAAATAATTATATTTAGACTCTTTAAGCATGTTGATTTTGACAAAAAAACAAAAAACAAAAAACAAAAGAAAAAGAAAAAGGTCTTTCGCCTCCACTAGATAAAGCAACCATTGCATATACAACCATATATACCATTAGGAACTTCCATTGTCAAAGTCAAACTCAATTATATTCATGTCATCAAAAGTCTTATGCCATTCAAGTTTGAAACTCAAAATGACATATTGGTGATGAGATTAATAAAAACAATCTTTCAAAAAAAAAATCACGATATCCACTTTTTAATTCCGCCTGTAATTTTCAATTCTTTCCACTATCTTGCCCAAAGATCAGAAAATAAAAAATTAAAAATGAAATAAAATGAAAAATATAACATTAATTATAACATATTCATAAAATTAATAATTAAATAAACGCATGTTTATTTCTTATTCCCACTGGTGGAGTTTCGTTATAATTTTTATTTGGCACGTTTATCTTAAATTATAATTAAGTTTGATCTGCACAAAGGGAGGCAGCTCTCCAATTATTTATATATAAACTTTTCCTTCCTTCCTCAATCTAATTTGATACCTTTGTGTGAAAGTGCCAAGTTCTAACTGTATATAGATGTCTATTTGAAAACGAAACTTAGACATTTAATAACAAAGGAGGAAAGAACTAATCATATGAATGAATAATTATTTTATCTAATTAAATAATTACAAAAGAAAATAAGAGATTGCATAACTTAACCATTTCCTTATTATATATATGTTTCATTTCATCTAAATTGGCCAAATAATGTAGATTAAGTACATAGCAAGAATATATATATATATACACACACACTAAAACCATCATTAGGATAAAGAAGGAATATCAAGCCTATTAATCTTGATTTGAGAAAGATGAGCAAACATTTAATCTTTGGAGAAGATATATAGCATTAAGAAAGCGACAATATGACAGCCTACCTGCTGGATAGTGGCTACTATATCTATATATTAGGTTTCTCTTTCATCATTGGAACTAAGGTACTGTAAAATGAATTTTGTATTTTATTTCAATTTATATAAGTTAGGTTTTATATATTTGGAGTCCTAATTAAATCTTCATTTAATTTTTATATATATATATATATATATATATATATATATATATATATATATATAGATGCATTTATTGTCACGTGTGTTGCACATGAATACCTTTTTTTTAATTATTTTTAAATGACAATTACATATAAAATGCAAATATTTCTAAAATAGACAGTTAATTGTCTATAAATTAAAAACAATTTATAATTGAAAGATAATTATATATAAAAATAATTAATGTTTCAATTGTATATAATTAACATTTTTTTATTTCAATAAAATGATAAGTGTAATCTTAAAATAATATTTTTTATGATGTTATATTTTTTTTTGAGAGAAAAAAGATGATGTTACATTTATAAAAATAAAAATTTTTCAATAATAATCAAACAATTTTCATAAAAAATAAAATATAACATTCAAAACTCAATGAATAAGCCACAGAAACAAATTAACCATCCAACATAAAACTTGAAAAAAACCCAAATATAAAATTAAATCAAACTATACATGATGGGACTTAGAATTTCTGAATGACCTTTCTTGTTGCATTTAGAAACAAAGTGGTGGTCCTCCTCTAAATCAACTCTCCTTTAATAATCATGTAAGGAGGGCGGCAAAAGGTGATGGCTTATTAATTGGCTTTGGCTAATTAAAAACGTGCTTTTTCTAAATAAGTTATGTTTGATTAATGGACCTTGATGACCAGCCCTTCTATTTCTGAATTATAGAAAGAAAAAGAAAATAAAGCCCCACCCCTTTGAAACATGCGCACTGTTTGATGTGAAGAATGAACATTTTCTATTATTATATTAAATTTGGCTAGCTAGCCAGCTGTATCCCTAGGATGTGTGGTCTAATTTCGTTCAAAAAAGTTTCTGGTTTTATATCAAATTATAGAGAGTTTTGGTCGTTAAAAACGACCTGTACTGAATTTATTTGCATGGAGGTAAGAAAACATTTAGAAGAAATTAAATTGGAAATTAGAATATGAATGAGATTTTTTGAGCTTCCAATTGAGTAATGCATGGGAGAAAATGTGGTTAAGGAGGATAAAGTTATGTAGTATTTAAATAAGATTATTATTTTATATATCGATAGACGATTTAAATTTTCAAAATGAATTTATATAATTGTATAATTATGCATTTGCAATGATGTTAATACCAAGTAGTTTGAATTAGAACTTATTAGACATGTAACAATCTTATAAATTTACTTATGTTAGAAATATAAATTTGCAATAGTAAAGTCTAATTGTTGAATTAACCAAATATAAATTGTATAAAAGGATATAAAATGTAGAACTAATTTAGTTTTACATTAATGTAAGTGGATTCTTTTTATACATAACATATATTATAAAAATAAAAGAATCAGGGCTTAGCCTAAGGTTTGTTCCCTCTTTTAAAGAGTTAAGATCCTTGGTTAGAATTTTCCTCCCTCCTTAAACTTTCTTTTGCTTTTACTTTTTTTTTTAAAGATGTTTTCTTTTTTAGAAAAGAAAACACTCCAACATTTTATTCTTGAAATATTATTCAACTAGTTGAATTTTGAAAAGGGAAAGAATGGTGAATGGTGAATTTTGAGAGCTATGATATGTAACTTAAAAAAGACACCTCTGTTAATGATAATTGTGCCTTTTGTTTTTCCTTTTTTTTTTTATTTAGAAGATAAATATACTCTTTGTTGGTCCAAATTTTTAGGTATGAATTGCCAAATATGTGAAATGTTTGTACCAAAATATACACAAATGAAACATTTTAGCTTACAAAAAACACGAGAAACATGTCACCTAAAATCACAGCTATTCGAGTATCTAGAAGATCATAATAGAGAATCATTACTAATTTTTGTAGACAAAATGCAGTCTGAAATTATTATTGGTTTAACGATCATCATGTGAAACATGTCTATTAAAGTAATTATTAATTTTTGTAGGCACTCACAGAGACTCATCACAAAGAGTTGAGAAAAGGCCCAACTTCAAATAATGGCAGCAAGCCCTACAGTCTCTGAGCATATTCACACTTTGATTTGACCTTGGAAATGGGAACATTTATTAATTGGGTTTCTTTTTTCTTTTCTTTTTTTTCAACACATGCCCTATTATATATTCTTTTCTAGAATAATTTATAAAGTAGGTTTAATATTTTTATTATTTAATTGAATTGAAATTGATAATCATTAAATATGGTGATGAAATCAAGAATACACACTCTGAAATTTAAATGTAAAATCAAGACGTCTAATAACTATTATTTTATATTTAATAAAATTTTAATTTATTAAACATATATATTATGGAAAAAGCAATATTTTCCATCGAAATGATATAGGCATCAAATTAATTGTATAAAAAATTATAAAAATTTGTAAGAATTAGCAATTATTACACTAATGTAACTTGATGTCTAAATTTTTATCAAGTAAAATTTTAAAAATTTACTAAACTTTTTCTTTTTTTTAATGTTAAAGTGTTATGATTATTATGTTATTAGATGGACAAGAACACTCTCACATGGCATTTTGTTTCATGTACTTTGTTATATTTATTAATCATTGTGAATTTTAGGGTGGGATCCCTGATTAGTTCTTCTTTTTTTACGATAAACCACGTGACACGTCTGCTTGTTCCCTATCAAGAGGATTATAATTTCCAAGTCATTATTCCCACTCTGCAAGTGGGTGATTGACCACCCCCATGCGTTTGTTTCTCAACATTTGGGACCCATTTCCAGGACAAATCTTTTCTGATTTTCCTCGTCACAAAAATTCTACCAATCAAAGTCTAATACCATCAACCCAAAATTTTCAATTTTCATGAAAAAAGAATTCCGAAAAATTAACTTTCTCCCTCTTTCTGTCAACTCTCACCAAACACTACAATGCATCGAAAATAGAAAATTAGGTGAAAAATCTACAAAATTGGATTCAGAAAGACGAGCCAATTGGTTTGGACTAACATGGAATAGTTTTGTTTCTGGTTGAATTTCAAATAGATGAGCGTACATTGCTTTGAATCATTCAGATTAATACTAATTAATATAAGTCTGTTATATTATGGAACGTGAAACTGTTTTGGATGGACGCATGTTTTTCTTCTCTGATGCAAATCATTCACATTACGATTATTTGCATTTGAAGAAGCCAACACTTGCATGGAGATAAGCTTTTATCCATGTTGATATTCGACATTACACTTACCAACAGCCATCATCATGAAAAATAAAAAAAAATCAGATTGGACCATGTAGCACGAAAAAATCGTTTTGTTATCTTAGGTTTTGAAGTAATAAAATGTTTTCACCAACAACAATTATAATATTTAATTTTCAAAAAGAAAAACAATTATAATATTTAGACCCTCTTATAAGTTAGATAAAACGTATAAAAGAAATTTAATTGGAATGATATTTTTTTTATTATTCATAAAGGTATTCAGTTATGAACAATGTTGCATGAATTCATTTAGATTTTATTTAGTTGATATTTTTATTATTTTTATTTTTTAAAAAGATAAAAAAATAAATAATAAAAGTACGTACCAAACCGAACTTGAATTCCATCACACATGATTACTCGTTATTAATTACTTTTAGAAGAATCCTATGTTTTCTCATGGCACAATTATAGTGGGGACGTGCGTAATAAGTTAACTATTTAATTAAGAAACTACATTGTCAAAGCTGCCTAACCAATTGTAAATTACTAAACCATCAAAAAAACAGTAACACTTTAATAAAAATTTGTCAAAATGTAATTATTACAAATGCTTTCAAATTTCGTAGGATGTTAGTGTCTCCTCATGTAGTTTATTGTCAAACCCAATATAAGCGTGAGGGTCACTTTCTTTTTTCTACATTTTCATTGGAAAAGCGTTTTACCTAATGTTGATGTTGTTTGAAATATTACAACACTTTATTTGACATTTAACACATAATTCATTATTATAATTAGACTTTGACCTATCATATATAACGTTTTTATTTATAAATAAGAGGGGGAATAATAATCCATTAGGTTAAAATACAAAATAAACCGTTATACTTACGTAAAGATATCATATGAACTCTTATTCTTTTATTACAATCAACCAATTAATTATTAATAAATTATTTACCATCAATTTAAATGAAAAGTTTAACATCGTTTTTTTTTTACCAACGGAGATAAATTGCTGTTGATATTTTTTTTTTATATTTTGACACATACCTAAAAAATACTACATGAAAATATTTATTCACGTTATTTGCATGCCAATTTTTAATGAAAGTCACTAAATGCAATTGAAATTTTATATGTTTACAAATTAGATAAATTTTATTAATATTAATAATTAAAATGAAAATTTAGAGTTATAATAAGCAAATATGATAATTTTTGTCAATCAAATTCGATATTCATATTTTTTAATATATATTATAGATTATAAATATATATAACTATAAAGTTGTTATAACAAACACATAGAAGTTTTGCAAATTAAATACAAACGTAATATATCTAGGTTTAATTTTGTCAGCATTAGCATATTTCTCTCGTGTATGAATAATTGACCTGTGGCATTTACTTCATATGTAGGAATAATGAGCTTGTTGTGTGGCATGGAATCGCATGTGGGCATAACCAGCTCATCATTGAAGGGCCAACGAAGGGGACAAGAGACAATTGATTAAATTTGAAATATCTTGAACATAAAATACAATAACCGTTTTTCTATTTATTATTAATTGATTTCATATTAATAAATGATTTAAAATTTAACTATTTTTTATATTTAAAAAATTAAAATTAAATAATTATTATTATAATTATAGTCTCAATTTGTTGGCCATTCAATAGTGACACTAATAATAGAATAAGAATAGAAAGGTTTCTTTCAAAATAACACGTGGAAGGCCAACTTCCATATATATATACATTGATTATTAGATGCAAGTAGTCTTTGCAAGCTAAGCTATTTCATTGACTTGACAACTCCGTGCGTTATGGTTCAACTATCATTTTCGATCTGTTTTTTTGGATTTTGTTAATTTTCTAGTTGTTTTTCGTATATTAAAAGAAAGTGCTTTTTCTTTCTTTCTTTCCTTTTATTTTCTTTGTGGGTGGAGATATAAATTTTTTACCTTGCTATTTATTTAATCTTTTTTTACATTTTATGAAATTTAATTACCACCATATAACCAAATTCCAACTCCATAATCAATGTCATATTTGTTTAATCATTTGTTATATTTTATTTATCTAATTATTGTTTTTTATTCATGTTAAATAAAAGTAAAATTTAGAACTGTTAATTAAAAGTTAAATTAACGAGATGATATTCAAAAGCTTGGCCATGTTATTGACGACATCATAATCAAAAACATATATGTGAAAAGACAAATAAATTATACAAATATTAAGGGAAAATAAAGAATTATTATTGTGAAAACAACATGTTTGCCGATTTACATGTGGAAGGCCTTTTTTTATTATTAAAAATTTGGAATTGATTTGACCCAAATCTTTGCTAGCTAAGATCTTGGACCGATAATGTCAAGGTAAACTTATATTGCGCTTAATATCAACTTTATTTGGCCACAAAGCTAAAAGATTATTCTATTGCAATATACTTTTTAATTCGACTTGCAGGTTGCATGTGTGAATTTTTTTATTATTTAATCCAAATTTATACACATTTATTATTTCCAATGTCGGGTATGTGCTTAAGGTGTGTAGGGACATACAATTCTAGAAATTGTAAACAAAAGCTATTCAAAAATATTTTAAAGAGTGATGGTGATAAAAATGATGATGAAGATAGATTTGGAAAAAACATATGATCCTTTGCAGTGAGAGTTCATCTATGATACCTTACTTGAGGTCAGAATTCTTGAGATTATTATTGATACTATTATACGGAGTTGGCGTAGCAGTAGTTCTCATATTCTATGGAAGGGCACCTTATCGGACAGTTTTGCTCCCTCTAGAGGAGTTCGACAAGGTGATCCACTCTCCTCGTATTTGTTGTCTTATGTGTGGAGAGATTAACCCATGGTATTCAATCTGCTATTGATTAAGGTATGTGGAAGCCTATTCGTTTATGTGGAAGGCATCCTCCACTTTTTTTCTTTGAAAGATAAGAAAATATTATTGAATAGTAAACAGAAACATGAAGGACCACTGTTCCAAAGATAAAAATACAAGGTCCCACATGAAAGGCAAGTCCAAATTACAAAGACACTGTAAAACTACACAACTCCGAATCAGAACAAATGACCATGTACAGGACAACGTAAGGAAAAGCTGATGAGAGAGGGCACAACATAACAAAAGAAACAAAAAAATCAGTCGGGGGAAAAAGAGACAACAGCTCCAATAACATAAAGCAGCCCAAAGGAGTAAGCAGCAGAAAACAAAACTTAACGAGCAGTCATCCGCAAAAGTCCGAAGAAACGAAGCCAACAAGATCAAAAAGTAGACAACTCAAAATTATTTTCAACAGGATGAACATTCAGCAGATCATCAACTCTTTCAACTCCAGCTTTGGCAAGGGAATCAGCAATAGAAATCCTAGATCTAAGAATGTGTTGAATATCCCATTGATTAACTTTGCTAGCCAGAGAAAGTAAATGAAAAACCTGGTTTCTCAGCCTCCAAGGAGCCGAAGCAGGATCCTTAGTCCATTTAATAGCAGTGGTTGAATCACTTTCAATAATCAGACCATGAGTAGTAACCCATCTTGACGCAGCTCAATAAGAAAAGCCTCTTTAATGGCTAAAAATTCAGCTTGATTAGCAACCCCAAGCCCCACATTCGTAGAGAATTTAATAAGGATTCATCCTTGATCATCTCTAAAAACTCCCTCAATTTCGCATTTTCCTGAATTTCCCTGCACCGCACCGTCAAAGTTAAATTTTAAAAATCCAGTCGATGGCTTTTTCCAAACCACACTATTTCTTCTTTGATCATTTTTAATAGCAACATTAAACTGTTGAGAACATCTATACAAATCTTCAAAATTATGGCAATCTTCTTTCCATTTAGATTTGGACCACCAACCAATTCTTATTCTAGCAATTTCAAACGTTTGCACATTGTCCCAATAGCTACCATTAAAAATAACATCTTTTTTTTTTTTTTCGCAAATGACTTAATTTTATCTACAGAGGCTTCAATGACTCAGTTGGAAATTGTTTAGGGTGTTTTGGTTGATATTTGTAGCTATTCTGGTGAAAAGGTGAATGTGGCTTAAGTCATCATTTTGTTGTTCTAGGAATGTGGATCACAATGTAATTAACAGTCTTACTAAAGTGTCTGGGTATAAGTACATTGAGGATATGGGAAAATATTTGGGGGTGCTCTTGATTAATGGACGAAAAAAAAGAAAAAAGTTTCAATATTTAGAAGATAAGGTACGCAATAATTAAGTTAAGTAATTGGAAGGCATCTACATTATCCTTTGCTAGAAGGCTCACTTTAGCTAAATTAGTTCTTTCCACAATAACTTATTATACGATTCAAATGGTGCCTTTAACTATGGCGGTGTGTAAAAAGCTAGAATCCATAAGTCGTTAATTTATTTGGGGAAACGATAGTGAATCAAAAAGAATTCATCTTATGAATTGGAATGATGTGTGTAAACTGAAAAATGAAGGGAGCCTTGGGATTCGGTAATTGAATTTGATGAATAAAGCATTTTTTTTAAGGCTTGCTGGAATTTGGTGTCTAGACCACAAGCTCTATGGGTGAGACTTATTTGGGCAAAATATGATTATGGGCGATATACGTGTCTAAATAAATTGAGAAGATTGGGTTCTTCCTCGTTTTGGTCTGCCATTGGTGATGTATCGAATGCATTTAAAACCAATGTTAGATGGGCCATTGGTAATGAAAAGACAATTTGGTTTTGGATGGACTTATGGCTTAGAGATCAAACTCTTACAGATATAGATAGATCAAGAGGTTTTATTTTTCAGAATAACAGCCTTGTCAAAGACTTTGTTATGGCTGATGGAGAGAGGGACTTTAATATTCTGAATTATTATCTTCCACCTAAGGAATTGACTCTATTGTCAGAGACGATTGTCCCTCAACACTCTTCTACTCAGGATATGTGGTACTGGGCAATTTACAACTTTTTTTTCCTATGAATTGTTAAGGAAACAGAAGAATTTTAATTCGACTAATGTTTTTGGTATTTGGCGGTTTGCGTGAAAATGGTGTGGACCTAAGAGAATTCGCATGTCTTTATTGCAGTGCATGCATGGCAGATTGCTCACGAACCAAGAGAGGTTTTGAAGACATCTCTCCATAGAATCTTTATGCAGACAAGGTGAGCTGGAGGAAAAATCCATTCACCATACTCTTCGTGATTGTTCGATTGTAACCTCTCTGTGGTGGAAGTTGCTGCAACCACATGAGTATAATTCCTTTTTTGGCCTTTCAAATTTGGATTGGTACTTGGTTAACTTAGGCAAAACTAAGATTATGTCCATTGGGTTTTCATAGGCAACGATTTTTGGAGTAGCTTGCTGGTTTCTCTGGAAATGGGGAAACCTATATATTTTTAGAATAAATCGATTAATGTTGAAATGCGGCTAAGTTTAATTTATACTTTAATTGCTGCCATCCAAGAAGAACGATTGATAAATGTTGATAATGGAAGAGATTCTAGTGCATTCAAAGAAGAAGTGTTTATAAGTTGGAGGGCCCCTGAAGTCGATTGGATTTCTCTCAATACTAACGGTGCTTGTCAAGCTTCTACCGAGCAATCAGCAGCAGGTGGTGTACCTAGAGACTCCCCTAGCCATTGGAAAAGTGGATATGCCATGCGTCTACGAAAATGTACTGCATGTCAAGCGAAGCTTGGAGGGTTTAGGAAGATTGTTCTTTAAGTGGATATCAAGCCAGTGGTCCAAGCAATTTATTCTGAGAATATTCACAATTTGCTCAAGAGACAATGAGAAATTTGAATTTGTCATAAATTCCGAGAGGGAAATAGAGTCGTAAATTTCATGGTCAATGAAGATTTTAGGATTTTTGATAATTTTCTAACTTTTAATTCTCCTATAGCTAGACTTAGAGTTTTATTATTTTATGATGTAATTGGTGTATGTTTTCTCGTTTGGTTAGACAGTAAAATTTTTCATTTCTCTAAAAAAAAAGTTTTTGCAAATTTAAAAGATTATTTTTGCAACGAATGGATAATTTCGGAAGGCAAAGAAAATTTAAAATTAAATCTTAGCGATTGAACATAAAATTTTTATCTTAAAAATCTTAAATTCAAAAAATGGGTCGGACATAATCAAATTTATGAGATGTAAGAGTACTACCTTACCTTTCATTTTATAGTCTAATATTACATGTACTAAAAAAAAATGTTATAATATTTTCATTCGCATAATAAGATATATTTTAATAAAATTATATTTACAAATAAAAATTACAATCACAATCAAATATATCAGAAAAGAATTCAGCGAAACATATAAATCAACCAACAAATAGCATAGAGATATACAAAATCTAACAGGAGACCCAACTCGCGTATATTATGAGACTTAAAACACTTGGGCCCTCACGATTCTATGGCCTGATCATTGCCATAAAAAAATTAACAGTATGCCTGATTTTAATTATTATAATATATTTTCATGCATTTGGATATATATATATATATATAATTTATATATAATAATTAAAATCAGGNAACAATAAAATAATTTTATATGTTTGACTCAATTTTAAAGTTTTTTTAATTTATATTGTTATTATTTTATTATTTATTTATTTTTATTCTATTTACTCATATGTTTTAAATCTTTATAAATTTTGTTTATAAATTTCTATAAACCATCAATTATATTCTTTTTTTATTATATCATTTGCAAATTTTATCTTCTACTTGTCATGTTTTTTTTTTGTTATGTAGTGTTTAATTTTTATGATTTTAATCTTTAAAAATAAATTAATTATTATGTAATTCTCAAATATAAGTTGCACTGTTGTTTAGAATTTCATCAGCATATCATTTTTAATTGAGAATAACTAATGTATTCTAATATGTATGTTGCAAACTTTAAGTAATAAGGATATACATATAAATTAATAGAATGAAATAATTATACTTCTTTCAATACAACTTTATTTGTTATATATATTTTTAATGGCTCTCAAAATAATTTTTTATTTAATAATTAGTTTTATTATTCAAACAGTTTGACAAAATTAGAGTAATTATTGTTAGCATATTGCTAGTTAAGCCCAACAAATAAATTCTAAACTAATATGTTAAGCCTATCAAATTTAAAAATAAAATAAAATGAGTCCAAGTAATCCGAACCCATTAAATTTTAATATAAATATAAACTTATTATAATATATTATATCTTAACAGTCCAACCTAATAGCTTATCATAATATATTACATCTCAATAGTTTAACTTGATAACCCAGTATGTTAATTAGCAATTTAAGATGCAAATAGAAAATAAGAGGAGAGTTAAAATATACAAAGTAAAGAGACAATTCATTTAAATTTGAAAAATTATTTTCTCTTCCACTCTTATGCGCAAAGAGTGAGAGAGACTCATTTTATGGTTTCATTCCTAATCATATATATATATATATATATATATGATATCATTATTACTGTTAATGTGTATTTTTTTTGTATATCTAATGTCTTGTGAATTTTATTTAATCTTTTAAATGAATGATAATTGAATTATATATAAAATTCTGTTTAACTGTTTAGTGTCTCTTTTTATTTGACCTTCTTTTAAAAATACTCTAGCTTCGCCCCAATTATGTACCTTTTAATTTGACTTGCATGTTGCATTTGTGAATTTTTTTTATTGTTTAATCCAAATTTATACGTATTTTTTTTTCTTATGTCAAGTACCTGGTTAAGGTGTGTCGAGGACATATAATTCTAGAAATTTTTATAACAAAAGCTTTTCAAAAATATTTTAAAGGACAATGATGGTGATAAAAATGTTGACATGTTTCAAGCAAACTAAAGTTTGTGCAGATTTAAAAGATTATTTTTGCATCGCATGGACAGTTTTAGAAGAGAAAAGAAAATTTAAAATTGAATCTTAACTCTCGAACATAAAATTTTTATCTTGAAAATCTCAAGTTCAAAAAATGGGATAGACATAATCAAATTTATGAAATTTAATATTACATGTACCCAGAAAATATATTCTAATATTTTCATTCTCAAAATAAGATATTTTTTAATAAAATTTCTTTTACATAAAAAGTACAATCACAATCAAATATATCAAAGAAGAATTCAACAAAACATATAAATCAACCGACAAATAGCATATAACTAGACAAAATCCAACATAAGACCAAACCCACGTATATTGTGAGACTTAAAACACTTGGGCCCTCAAATTCTATGGCCTGATCATTGCCATAATGCCACTGAAACAAAGTCTGATTGTAATTATTAAAATATATTTCCAAGCATTTGGGCATTTGATTGAATAGTAGATGCATCTCGTATAAAGACTTAAATTTGAATCCTTCCTTCCAAATGTATATATTACATTTGAGCACCAAATTATCTTTGTAATTAATATAAAGGTTAAAACTAGAATTTACTCAAATAATAATATAAAATTTCTCCGTTAGATATTGGTTTGCTTGATTTTTTTAATTGATTTTTATCGGATTTAATAATCATGTTGTATATTTTAAGAGTTATATGGTTGCGGTTTTTTTTTTTTAAACATAAGATCTAAAAAAAGAGAGAAAAAATAAAATATTTTCTTATGTAAGTCTCTCCAAAGAAGAAATTAAGCTACCGATATCTATGTTCTTGGATCTAAGGTTTTACGAGGGGGGTGGGAGGGAGAGCACAAAATCTGTTGTAACCTAAAGGCTAAAACGATGTGTACTCAAGATTGGTGTTAACAAGAAACCACTTATAAGATTTGAACTCAAGTAAGACGAATTCACCAATTGAGTGAATCATCTGCTCATACTAGAAAACCCAATTTTGATTTAATAATTTTCTTGTATAAATAGTAAAGAACGCCCTTTTCTAGCAATTTTAGATAGGTGATTAAGTCAAATTCAATGGCCAAATCAGCCCATGTACCAGGCCCATACACCTTGCTAGAGGTTTGAAGTGCGACAACTTGGACCTTAAACTTCAATGCAAGCCTTTAGTTTTTAACGTGTGGAATTTTGTATTTGAGCAGTATAAAGTTTTATTTAATTATTTGAATTAGCTTCCAATCTCATAGCGTTTACTGCTTCTGTTATTAACTGCTTGGGATGGACCCATCGGGGATGTCCTAGGCATAGTGGTCAGTTAGACTTCTGCTGGATGCTGTCATATTGTTGAGCAGAATCTGATCTATTCACTCTTCGGGAGGTACTGCTTTGTTTTTAGCATCTGTGGCTTGCTGTCACCTGCATGGTATTGCGATGGGGTGTTTTTCTTTGCTGCTTCTCTTATGTGTAGTTAGTGTTATGTTGCTGTATGGTGCCGTGTCTCATCTTGTTTCTTTAAGGGTACTAGTTACTACCTCCCTGTTCTGATTCTATATGGGGTGCTCTGTTTCCAAACTACTTTTGCTATATGCTATATCATCCTTATTATGTCTTTAACCAACAGCTTCTTCAACTACTTTAGCTGGTTCGAACAATATAATTATGTGTTCCAACATTACACATATTTTCTTTATTGATTATTTTGTTTTATATGGCCAATTGCTATCAGATGACCCAAAAATTGCGCCAATATGCCTTGGCCAGTTGTTTCGTTGGAGAATAATAATGGTACCATTTCCAATCCTCAAAAATTCTTAACAAATATTCCTCCTCGGAAGATCCAAGCTTACATCAATGCATGTGTCACACAGAAATGAGCTGAAAGTGGAAGGAATTAATTAAATATACTTGGCAAGGCAAACTTTGCCGTCATTGCCAATTTTTTGACAGAGAATAACCACAAGCTTAGTTCCTTTATTTGGATTTAATCTTGACTTCAAAGGTTATCCATACGCTTCTCATTCGAGACAACAACTCATGATCATCATGAGCATCATTGCACTACACAGAAAGAGCTATAAACTTAATCTATATGTGATAGAAGGAGAAGAGATTAATAATTTGAAAGAGAAGGAGATGTCAAGTTTAAATCAACTGTTACGCTGAGAGACGTGATTCCATATCCAGTCTGCCATCGTTGATTCCCTTTGTTTACCTTGCCATTGTCAATCTTCATTCACAAATGTCAAGTCGAAGCCGAACATTGATCTGTTGGATTTAGTGGACCTTGAGATTCCACGTTAGCCAAGTTCCAAATGTACAAGGATTAACCTGGACAATAGCGACAGTGTAAAATACCAAGCTATGATTAAACTCAGGTTTCAATTCCCCACAATACTACCAATAAATAGATCAAAGAGACACCGATTCTTGCCCTGTGAAAATTTCTAGAAACAAATATGTCAGAGAGATCGCTGGGTAGCTCAAGCGAGCACATCGTAATGCTTCCTATGATGGCTCAGGGCCATCTTATACCATTTCTAGCGTTGGCAAGAAAAATTCACCAGCGAACCGGCTTCAACATCACCATTGCTAGTACCCCTCTCAATATCCAATATCTTCGATCCACCATTTACAAAGATTCAACCCCCGCAACCGAGTGCTGTGGGATCCATCTTGCCGAGCTCATCCCGTTTGGCAGCGTTGTCGATCAAAGCAAGCTGCCGATCCCTGATCGGAACGCTGAGAATTTGCCATTGGATCAAATGGAAGAGCTTTTCAGCTTAATGATCACCCTTCAAGCCCCATTTCACCGCTTGTTATCGGATATCAAAGAGAAAGAAGGCAGGCCTCCTCTTTGTACAATATCGGATATTTTCATGGGATGGGCTGTAGAGGTTGCCAAGAGTGTAGGCACGATAAACATTACATTTACTACTACCGGAGCGTATGGCGGTTTGGCTTATTTCTCTTTGTGGTTGAATCTTCCACACCTGCGAGCAGATTCTGAAGAATTTACTATTCCGGGGTTACCTGATAGGTGCCGTTTTCATATCTCACAATTCCATAAATTTGTTAGAATGGCTGACGGTTCTGATCCATGGTCCAGGTTTTTACAGCCACAGATTTCACAGACTTTTCAGTCTTTTGGGTACTTGTGTCACACTGCTGAAGAAGTTGAGCCTCTCGCACTAGAATGGCTCAGAAATTACATAAAACTTCCTATTTGGGCAATTGGTCCTCTGTTGCCTCCAGTAATGCTGAACAAGTCACCATATTCAGGTTCTAGTATGTCCAAACATCGTGCTGGAAAACAACCTGGAATATCCCTTGAAAGATGTATCGAGTGGCTTGATTTGCATTGTCCTGATTCGGTTCTGTATGTATCTTTTGGTTCACAAAACACTATTAGTCCTTCACAAATGATGGAATTAGCTAAGGGCTTGGAAGAGAGCAGGAATCCATTCATTTGGGTCATAAGGCCTCCATTCGGTTTTGACATGAAAGGTGAATTTAAAGCAGAATGGTTGCCAGAGGGATTTGAAGAACGTATGAGCGAAAGCAAACAAGGGTTGCTGGTGAGAAAATGGGCTCCTCAAGTGGAGATTTTGTTACATAAATCTACTGGAGCATTTCTCAGCCATTGTGGGTGGAACTCAGTGCTTGAGAGCTTGAGCCAAGAAGTGCCAATTATAGGATGGCCATTGGCAGGAGAGCAACCTTTCAATTCTAAGATGTTGGTTGAAGAAATGGGTGTCTCCGTGGAGTTGACAAGAGGGCATGATAGCACGATTGAAGCGAAGGAGGCGAAAAAAGTGATAGAAATGGTAATGAACAAGAAAGGAAAAGGTGGGGAGATGAGAAAGAAGGCTGTAGAGATTGCTGAGAAAATAAGAGCAGCGGTTACAGAGGAAGGAGAACGAAAGGGATCTTCCATTACAGCATTGGATGATTTCATTTCCGCCGTTCTCACAAAGAGATTCAGTGAGTAATGAAAGTTAAGAGTATTTTTTTTAATTATAGGGTCAACATTGAACATGGTTGTCTTACCTGTGCAGCTAGTAGTTTAGCAGCAAATCATTCGCAAGGAACCTCACTGATTCTCTGCCACTAGGTTTGTTTTCTGTACTTTTTGATCAAAAACATAAACTGCCATGACCAGCTTAATTGTTGGTTAAACCCATAATAGTTGATCATTGTCGAATAGTATGCTTGTGGTAAATACTAATGAATTTACTATTTATTGCTTCTATGTTATTGGTGAGTAATCAGATTGTTCCTCTTCTATATAAAATAATATCACCCCTTTTAGGTATAGTTATGATAAGGGATATATAGAAGTAAATTTAGAGATGAAAAGAGATTGGTTGAGTTGGTCCAAGCTGCTGGATTAGACCCATTAAAACCCAAGATGTGTCCAAGGGCAGTTGGCCTACTCGGCTTCACCTTCGCCTGGGCAAAACCCATTAAAGCAAGACATACACCAAGGAAAGGTTACGGGAGGAAGAGGAACCCTTAATTGATCTTATATGTGAGCACCCTAACTAAATTATTAACTATATCACAGAAACATATTATTTAGTTAATAACCAAAGAATCCTTGTCTCTAATCTTTAATCTTTAAGGTTAAACCCAAACCAACATATATGTATTTCACAGTGCAGTTACGTAAGTAAGAGGCTTTCTACTTATACTAATTAAAACAAGATCAACCATGAGAGGGATTTGGAATTTTATATTTTATACTTACTTTGATCTAGAAATTAACAATCATTAGTAGGTGAAGTACCAGAAAAGTGTTGGTTCTCTAAAATTATAGATTTATAATACTTATGATCACTATTATTGGACATTTGATCGAGAAGCAATAGTTGAATTCTTTTGATTATCTCGACTACAAATACAATAACTTTATTCATTTCTCATGGAACCAACACATTGCTCCTTTCTCATTGCAATAATAGCAGCAACAAAATCATCCAAAGCTTTAATGGAAGATCCCTTCTCCTCCCCTTCCTGTCTCTTTGCTGCCCTTATTTTCTTCCCTGTCTCCACAGCCTTCCTTTTCATCTCCCCTCCTTTTCCTTCCTTGTCCATTACCATTTGTATAACTTTTTCCACCTTTCCCCCTTCAATAGTACTTTGAGCTCCTCTTGTCAACTCTACACAAACACCCATTTCCTCCATCAGCATCTTGCAATTGAATATTTGCTCTGCTTCCAATGGCCATCCTATGATTGGAACACCTTGACTCAGGCTCTCCAGCACCGAGTTCCATCCACAGTGGCTCAGGAATGCTCCAGTAGACTTATGCATCAAGATCTCTAATTGGGGAGCCCAGTTCTTCACCAGCAACCCTTGCTTACTCTCTCTCATCCGGTCTTCAAATTTTTCCGGTAACCACTCTGCTTTAAATTCACCTATCAAGTCAAAACCTCGTGGAGGCCTTATTACCCAAATGAAAGGGGTTTTGCTGCTCTCCAAACCGGTGGCTAAGTTCATCATTTGAGACTGACTGATAGCGTTTTGTGAGCCAAATGATATGTAAAGAACTGAAGCAGGACGGTGCGAATCAAGCCACTCGAGACATCGCTCTAGAGATATTCCAGACTCTTTTCCCGTGCGTTGTTTGGAAATGAAAGAACCTGAAGAAGATGAATTATTCAGCACGGTTTGGGGCAGAAGAGGACCAACTGGCCAAACAGGAAGATTTGTGTATTTTCTCAGCCATTCTAACGCAAGATGCTCAAGTTCTTCAACTGTGTGACACAAGTACCCCGAAGACTGGAAAGCACTCAAAATCTGCGGTTGAATAATCCTTGACCATGAATCATTACCATCAGCCATCCGTAGATTTGGAGTCAGGGTTGATACAGGAAAACGACATGTATCAGGAAAGCCAGGCAAATGGAATTCTTCAGAATCTATGATGCCGTGTGGGACATTTAACCATGAAGACCAATAAGCCAGGGTGCCATAAGCACCAAGCGGGGTAAATGTAACACTAGAAGTGCCCACAGCCTTTGCAACATCCACCGCCCACCCCATGAAAAAGTCTGATATTACACACATAGGAGGCTTCCCATCTCTTTCAATGATATCCAATAATAAGCGATGGAATGGGGTTTCAAGGCTAATCGTCGAGCGGAGGAGTGTACCGATTTGATCCACATGCAAGTTCTCGGTGTTATCAGAGTTGGGGGGTAAGCCAGAGCAGCAGAAAGGTAGCTCAGCTAGATGGATGGCCGATTGACGATCAGTTGTTGAGCTAGAGTCTTTGCAAATAGTTGAGCGAAGATATTTGATATTGAGAGGAGTGCTGGCGATGGTGATGGTGAAGCCTTTTCGCTGGTGAATTTCTCTTGCTAACGCTAGAAGAGGAATAAGATGGCCATGAGCCATTAAAGGAAGCATAACAATATGCTCAGTAGAACCGCCCATATTTTCTTGTTAGAATTTCAATGTCAGGAACCGTAGAAATGAAGGTTTGGTTTCTAATTAATTCCATATGGTGATGAAATTATATAGGGAATTGTTTTAGCTAATTCCATCGCCCTTTCTGATAACTTTCTGTTTCAGTTTATTCTCTAATTAATTAAGTTTAAGCCAGAGGTAATTCCTTAAGTATTAGCATTATGCCTATTCATTAGATCATCTTTAAGCTGCTTTCACCTCATAATTGTAACCCAACAACTCATTTTATGGGTTAAACCTCTAGTTTTAGTTTTTAATCAAACATAAAATATAGAATTCTATTGAATTACATTTTGGCATGATTACTGCTCATAGTTATGACTTAATGAATCTGAAAAGATTTCAAGTATTTTCTTTAGGGTTGATCCAACCCACCTTCACCATTAATACATATACATATAGGTGGCTATGGCCCATGGCATGTAAAAGCATTATGATTTTTGTCTTTTTTATATAAAAGCTGAGCTGCCAACGTACTATAAAAAGTGAGTAGGAGTATTATCACTTGTCAAAGCACGTGTTTTTTATTTATTTCTTTCTCCTTTGGGAGGAATCGATATTTGTTTGCTTCCAATCATCCTTTCATGAGAATGCCTAACCATTAAAGGCTTTGGGAGGAATCGATATTTGTTTGCTTCCAATCATCCTTTCATGAGAATGCCTAACCATTAAAGGCTTCAAAACCCGACAGGAAATTATTTATGTGAAGGCGTCAGCTCTTACGTACGTGATCAGCACTCCTTCCAAATCATATCCATCTCATGGGACCTGATAAAATATTTTTGGGTTGTTGGTAATTGGGGAGAGGGGTAATGCCCCACTCCAGTTCTACTAATAGGAATCTGTTATCTGTCTATGTCCTGTAACTGTAAGCTCGTAGATTAATATATGTGAGTTTTGTAAGTTATTATGGCGAAAGAGGTATGAACTGTACAGAGCTGTCAAATGTGGTTTTGTTGAATATGCCCTGAATTTCCTTCCGAGGAGGGAAATGGTCTGTTTAAGCAGATGAGCCGTTGTTCCCGCTGACTTCGGAATTTTGAAGGCTTGAGATCTTCTCTGTTTTAAAGCTCTGGGAACTTTGAATGCAGGTATATATGGGCTAGGCTTCGAACGAGCCCATCGAGACTACAATTTTTAAAGCCTACTCCAAGTCCACTCTCATCCATTTATATATTATTGTATTAATATTTTAAAATATACTTCAACATTAAAATTAAATGATAATGTCTTATTCTTTAAAAAAATAACATTCAATCCTTAGACATCTCTAATTCTTCATAATCTTTCTTTCGCGGTTTGATTTATGATATTCTCTCTTCTCTTGAGACTTGTCTTGGAACTTTGAAGCCTTGGTGCACTTGTCTTGGAATTTTGGAAAACTTGATTTTTCCGTAGTCTTTCTTTCTGTTGGATAATTTCTTGGATTTTCGGAAGCCTTATCAATTCTTTGTAGTTGATTCTTTTAGAGTCTTCTCCATTGGACTTGTCTGGAGCTACATTCAAACCTTGATCCTGCAGAGTCCTCTCTATTGGATCACCTGTCGTGGAATTTTGAAGCCTTGCTTCTTCAGGGTCCTCTCTATTGGCCTTCTCTTGGAACTTTAAAGCCTTGTCTTTGGGAACTTTGGAGGCTTATTCTTCAAAGACTTCTCTCTCAAGACTTGTGTGCGTAATCCGACTTTACAAACCCTTATTTATACCATTAGGTGTGGAAAGTTTCATAAAAATTTATTCTCCTCAATCTTATCTCGAATTTGATGACTCATACTTGAAAATTTTAATTGGATAAACCCTAAGTCTTCAGTGCATATGCTTCAATTGTCAAATGACATCTTTGGAATCCATGAAAACTTGACTCCTTGGCAACCCATTCAATGACACTTTTAGTATCATATGACTTCATCATAATGGTGTCATTATACATTACGTAATGTTTGATTTGTCCTTCAAAATGCTTAGCAAATTTATTTGAATTAAAATAAATTCATGTGGGAGATTTGGCAAAAGTGATTGGATAAGATTTGCCTGTTCTAAAGATACCTGCCTGTTTCTTATAGTTTTGTAAACTTTAAGTGGTGTATATAAGTGGCTCTGCTGCCCCAGACAAAAGCAAGCAAATTTAAGTGCCCTTTGCATTATACACTAAATTGCTCCTCGATTGCCACATTATTCCAACGATGGAAACACCGTCTGCATTCCTGTCCTCAAAGACATCGGTCCAACTGTTGGATGAAATTCGTGCAACTCATGCCAATGACGACCAGCGAGCTGTTGATGTTAAGCCCATTCTCCTCTCTATGACGAAAATTTTGGATGACGTTGAAGGAGATATCAAAGTACGTCC
Organism: Theobroma cacao; assembly: GCF_000208745.1. Taxonomy (NCBI): domain Eukaryota; kingdom Viridiplantae; phylum Streptophyta; class Magnoliopsida; order Malvales; family Malvaceae; genus Theobroma; species Theobroma cacao. Next base: position 30,232,559 of record NC_030854.1, read on the forward strand.
TAGTTGCTATCCTTATTTGGGATTTAATGTTCACTTTAGTTGATCAAAAAGGTTGTTGGTGTTTAGAATATTTGATAAGCTTTTTCGAATTGCTGTAGGGTACTGCACGTGGACGCAGGGTTACCTCCAAGGGCAGCACCAGCCTGCCGCCTGCATTTGATCATAGCACACTCGAATCAATATTGGCTGATATCCGTGAAGTCTCTGGCGAGGTTTGTGTTTGTTGCCTGCCCGCTATTAACGTTTTAACTCTTTTGATTGTTGATTGCTCTTGCAGTCATAGAGGTAATTGGGACTACATTGCCTCATTCATGTTAGAATATATATCAGCAAAATATAAACAGAACCGAACACATGACATTTAGTCAAATTTACGTACATATGATAAATTTTATCCAATATGTCGATGAAAAAGAGTGCAATTCACCATGGTGATGATGAACTGATGATATAACTTTGTGTTGGTCTATTTTGTAGTTCTCATGCAATTGCTCAGAAGGAGAAAATGCACATGCAACGACTATGAAGCTGCTGGAAACGCTTAAAACCTATTCATGGAACACAAAAGTGGTGCTAGCCTTAGCTGCTTTTACTGCGAATCTTGGGGAGTCTTGGCTGCTTCTTCAGCGCGGCAATACAAATTCGCTAGCCACTTCTGTGGCTTTCCTCAGGCAAGTTCCGGAAATCGACCGTCTTGACCTACTGGGATCTGAGGTTGGTAAACTCATCCAGGCCATTAGGAACTTAGCAAGCTGCAATGCTAAGTTCATGATGAAGGTACACCCTTGGTATTTTTCAAAAGACACGTCGCCAATCTCAGAAGCCAAGTTGGAAATCATTCGGGCTGCATATTGGACTATTCACAGTGTTGTACAAATTGCAAGCCTTATAGGCCGGAGAAATAAGTAAGCTCTATATCAACAGCTACATTTCTTAATGCATGCAATAATAAGATTTTACAAATCAATGGCCGTTGGCTAGTTAGCGAATCTTTTAATTACTTTTGATTTCAGGAGCACTGCATTAAGCATGGAGAAAGGGAAAACATTGGTAGCTCACTTGGAAACTGAAGTCAGCGAGATACGTAAGATCCTTATGTATCACTTGAAGCGTTGCAAAGAGTATATTGGTGAGTCCTTGTCTTTTATATATATTTAGGTATATTTACTGCTTCTTCCGTCTTATACATTATTTCTAATTTTGATTTTTGCACAATTTAAGAAATTTTAAATCGAATTTCGACTTTCCAAAATTATTCTAGGTATGCAAATAAGATCATTTCTATGGGAAATATAACAAGAATTAATTACCAAAAAAACTCTTTTTACTACAAAAAATTTCACAACGTGATGCAGGTAAGGAGATGGAAGATGCTTATCAAAGCCTGCTGGAACTTATGCAAAGATCTGGACGAGACATCGTGGAAATTCTCAACAGATTCCTTTGCCATGGCAACACGGATAAGGTTGGCTTTTGTCCTCCATTAACACCGGGATCTCTTTCCGAGTGCATTGCAATTTTTCTAGTCTTGTTTCAAAGTGGATGTATAACAGTAGTAAATTTCTGCTGGGTACAAACAGGTTGATATTGAAAAACTGAGAAGCAAGCATGTGCTATTCCTCATATCAGACCTTGACATCTCCCTCGGAGAGATTACAGTTCTTAATGAGTTGTACCTGACGGGAGAGGGCTATGAGGTGGTATGGCTCCCAGTTGTGGACGGGCTGTATGATAAGAAGAAGTTCGTGGAGTTGAAATCATCCATGAAATGGTATACTGATGTGCCCGCCATTCTTGACCCAGCGGTCATTAAATACATCAAGGAGGTTTGGCATTTTATTAAGAATCAAATCGCAGTGTTTTTGACTCCAGAAGGTAAGGTGACATGCCAAAGTGCACTCCCTATGTTGTGGACATGGGGGAATGAGGCTGTTCCTTTCACTGATGAGAAAGTGAAAGATCTCTGGCGAAAAAGATACCATTGGAGACTTGATTTCCTTATTGATGATCTGATTGATCCAGAATTACGACAATGGGTAAATGATCCACCCTCAGTTCCTTGCATATATAACATAGTCCTATAAGCTTTTTCTGCTTCGATATGTCCTATTAGTTCTAATTGTGTTTGATTCTTGATGCCAACTCCATGCACTGTATCAGATTGTTGAAGGGAAACTCATATGCTTGTATGGTGGCGGAAGTATTGACTGGATCCGGGAGTTCAATACCGGATTGAAATTTGTTCTTGCAAGGATTGGAGAGTCCGTAGAAATGGTTTACGTGGGCAAGAACAACGACAAGGATTGGACAGAAAAGGTGATTCGCGACTTGCGCGTTATCAAATCGGAGAGGCACTTTTGGGCTCGACTGCAGAGCATGTTGTACCTTTACACAAAAATGAGACAGGGCAAGACCTCGACTAAAGATGATCCCTTCATGCAGGAGGTGATGAAAATTCTTTCCTACGATGGCGGTGATCGGGGATGGGCTTTATTCTGTAAGGGACCCGATGTGAAAGTCAGAATGGACGGAGAAACAGCTCGAGCTATCATATCGAAACACGGTGATTTGGAAACCTATGCTAAAAGGCATGGTTTCCTTGAAGGACTCAACTATTACATGGAAGAACAAGACATCCCACATAGCTGCGTCCTTCAACTGCCTTTTATCGACTCGGAAGTCCCGGGGAAGATGTGCTGTGATCAGTGTGGCCGTGAAATGGAGATGCATTACACGTATCGCTGCCGCGCCCTGTAAGCAAGCATATTACGAGTTTGGGAAGGACCTAGTACTGATAAAGATGATGATGAAATAAGGATTACCCTTGGTGTTTGTTGCTAATAACTGTATTTGCTAGCTGCTTTAATAATTATAATTATAATAAAATCCTCACCACTTATCAGCACATCTGGCTGGTAAAGAGTGGGGACTGCTTGAAGTGTGCTCTAAGATTGATCAAATAATAAGTATGCTTGTCCAATTCTTCACAACCTTCCACTTCATCCTAATTAATTCATATTGATATATTTGATCATATTAAAAAATCATTCGATGTACAAATCAGGACTAGAATCTAGTACCCTACTTGTTCTTTTACTTTTGTGATTTGCTTTAATTTGACACAACACCTATATTTGTCCAACTTATATAAAGTAGTATAGTAAAATGTTATTTCAGACAACAAAAATAAGAGAAAAAGTTGGTTCCCATAATTAGTTCACTATTAATTAATTATAATAGTTTATTTAATTCAAAATAAAAAAATAAAATTTAATTTAATATAATAAAAAATAAAAATTTATTTAAAATTTTTTAAATAATTTAAAAACTTTTTCAAATATTTTATATTTTTTCGACAATCACTTTTTTTAATAAGACATCAAACTTCCATATATTGAAAGCACAATTAAACCCTGACGACAAAGATAATTCCATAAAAGATAATGGACAACGAAGATAATTCCATAGGTTCTGGTGCCCTCCAAGTTGAGGTTATTATTGTCATTTCACATTCCTGACGTGGCATATTTTAAATGTACAACCTTAGATATGTAAAAGATAAAATAGGAAAAAAAAAGGGATAGAGAGGCAGAGGGGGAAGGTTCAGTTAGAAATGGCGGGAATTGGTTATCCAAACCTGATTCCACGTGTCAACCGGACGACCACTCAATCACCGTTAAATTTACAGAGAGCCCACGGCGCACGGTGCTGCTCAGTTGCACCGGAAAATGAAAAGAAAACCAAAACTCCTCAGATTTTAAGATTGGCAGTGAGCGGTGTTACAGAGTTGCTAAGACTCTTTTCTTCTTCCACCAAAGACAGGTAACGGACTTTATTTTCTTTTTCCGTTTGGTTCCCGAGAAAATGCTGGAAAGGAAAAGGAAAAGCGAAAATTAGAATGATCTGATAATTTTGTTTGTTTATCTTAACATCTTGAAGAGTTGATGATGGACTATGCACTAGGGAGAGAGAGGGAATTTCAGTTTCTGATGTTGATGAAGTTCTAAGGATCCTCAAATCTGATTATGAGAATGCTTACTTTGTTACAGGTACCCTTTTGCATTTCAATTTGCTTATTTTAATCGTAATTCTATTTTAATTGCAATTAGAAATGGTTTAATTAATGACCAATGAGAGCTTGAGTCAACCCAATTAATGTATGTTAATCGTTTATTAGAGATGGTCTGTTACTTAACTCAAACTAATAAGATTGCAGTCTTTGTTAAGTTTCCTGGAGTAGCTGCTTCAATTAATTTGCTAAACTTATACTATCTGCTTCAACATGCATGTTTTTTATACTTACTGATTTTTCCCGTTTCTCCCGTGTGGAAGTAGGGAATTTTACTTCTGCAATTTATGCTGAAGATTGTATCTTTGAGGATCCAACTATTAGATTCCGAGGTTAGACGAATCAGACTGATTACAATTAGCACTTTAACCACTGTTTCTTCCTTTATATGTTGTGCATGTTTATGGTGTACTTACATTGTGTTTGTGGCATTCAATTCCTTTTCATTATGACCCTACTTTTTACTAAACTTATCAGCGAATGTAGAAAAAGACTTCAAATTTTTCTCCCTCTTTTTTTTTTTTGGTTTGTCATTATTAATCTCAATCATACCATATTCAACCACTTCTAACTACCATCTCATCATGGTGGATGTTATTACCTCCACTTTTGGTCTTTAGAGAGGATTTCATTCCTGTAGTCTCACTGGATTCAATCAACTTTTGCTGTTTCTATTTTCTTCTTTATGTTTTATTGACATCTTTTAGTTTTTCTGTATGAAATGTAAGAAAACCACTCAAAAAATAAAATTAACCTCTCTTGTGGTTAAATTTTCAGGCAGTAGGTTTAGTAATAAACTTAGATAAAGCTACTTGGCATCTCACTCTCATATGCATGCATGATGCTTACATGCTGATATTTGATGCTTCAATCGCCATGACAAATAGGTTTCACTATCTTTTAAAGGAGGGAGATCAACTAACATTTATGGTCTTTGGTAATCCAGGCAAGGAGCTGTATTCTCGCAACTTGAAATTGCTTGTTCCTTTCTTTGACAACCCTTCGATTGGATTACAAAAGATTGAGAAGGTAGTCATTCTCTATGATTCAAATTGACTCAACTGAATGCAGATTAGCTGAATGTGGGCGTAAACTTCTATAAGTGAATATATATAATTCTCTTCATAAAAGATTATTTATATTTAGTTCATGTTAAAGCAGGTTGCTTCATTTGAGATAGTGGTTGAAAATTTTGTGGTTGACATATATGTGTTCTAGTCATAATTTTGTATTAAAAGATAGTGTGATGTGATATTTATAGGACATAACTAATTGACTGGATAAAAGAATTGTGTGATTTTATGAGTCTGTATTGAATGTCTTCAATAGGTGGTTGTAGAACCCTTTTTAAGATGTAAATGCATTTTACCCCCAAAATGATATTAGTATATCATACAGCATCTCAGGAACAGAATATCTTCTGCAAATACTTACCAACCCAGCCGTATTACTATTTCAACTATTTCCTAGATTTGTCTAGGTGTGTTTGCCTAGGTGCTTCCTCACTAATAGAGGAAGCTTCCCTGTCTTGGTATTGGGCCAACGTGGTAGGTGAACTAAGATTTTAGGAGAATAATATGCAGTTTTCTTTCTCCTAAAATTGAGAAGATAGGATTTGGCATATTAGTTCTAGCTATGGAAGTGCTTATCTTGGCAATATTTATTTGGTCTGAGGTGTAAACCATTTTTAGTGGTTTCTCATCATGTTATCTGGTATGATTAGATTCAAACTTAGGTGTTTAAAGATTGCCTAATTAGCAGGCTTTTATATGTTTCCTTAACTTGACCTGTTATAGGCCTTCCAAGAGCCCTCCTTTCCTTAATGCGTAGGCAACCGTTACCATTTGAAATCCAGGGAGCTCATGGCTGAACTTAAGGCAGAAAATGTGTTGAGCTTGGCTTCTGAAGGTACATTTACCCTTGTTGAACCACCTGCAGCAATATTTCAACTTACCAAATGGATATCAGGGAGCTCTTAAGCACATACTACGTCTTATAGGTCTAAGAGAAGGATGCTCTCTACCTTAAATATATTTGGAACTTAGTGTTGTAAACTTTAAAATATGTCTATAAAGAGGCATTGTGCTTTTATTCTCTCTGGCAACTCACAACTCTTAACAGAAACACAAAGATTGAACAGAAGAACAAATCTATTTATATTGCATTATTGCATTGCTTCCTTGCCTCTCCCAATGTCTTTCTGCTGCCAGGCCTATTTTGATTTTAATAATATGGATAGTGGCTGATAATTTGGCTTTATGTGCAGGGTGTCAAGGTGGAAACAAACTTTGTGCTGGCAACTTGGAGATTAAGGTGCTTCACCGACATTAAGTATCTGGTTTTGCATTCACAGCAGGATCCATTAGTCTGAATACTCGAGGAAAGTTGGGTTGCTTAAGAACTAGGATTTGAAGTTATTCTATTGTCAGTGAACAGCTTACGGTTCACTTTATACTGCAACCTAAATCTTTTTAGGCACTAACCATTTTATTGTAGAAAAACATATTTCACAGAAAAAGAAAAATAAAACATTTTACAGCATAAAACCATTTAAGTTAGCTGTTCTCCGATTCCTCCTGGAGGTACTTTAAAACTGAACATTTTTAAATAATTGTTGTTTAGAAAAATAATTTCACTTAAAACGCTTGAGAATCATGATAGAGATGGTGGCTGCCTAAAATACTTCCATCGCTGTGCGAAACTTCAGGTTACAAGGAACATTGTTACTATCTAGTTGAGTTATTTTCAATTATAGTTGAGTTATTTTCAATTATCTTGTGTGTTATGCCTTAGTGACTCCCTTTGAATATGGTCCAATTGTTGTTTTCTCTTGGTTTAGAATGGTATAGAATTAAAAAAGTAGTTTTATTTGCTTCTGTCAAGCTTGATATGTTCTTGGCTATCACCTGGCATTTCTTTTTTTATTCACTTTAAACTAGTTGTATCTTATTTACAGAACTTTCCTGAAGCTTCCCTGGAAGCCTCTTATTTCAATCGATGGAAGCACTTTCTATGAATTGGGCGAAAAGTTTACGGTGAGTTAGAATTTTTATTTCTCTTTAGTGGATTTACTCTGTATGCCATGAATGTCATCATTTATGATTGTTCACTGAGATGATTTTACTTGCAGATTGTCAGGCATGCTGAGAGTTGGAATGTCTCTGCACTGGAAGCAGTTGGTCAGATATTCACTCCTAGTTTTTGGAAGGCCAAATGATTGAGCATAATATATTTTCCACGAGAAATCAAGTTGCTATATATGTAATTATCAGTTGCTGGTAGGATTTCCAAAGTAGAGCTTAAATTATTTCATTTGTTTTAAATTTTGGTTGGGTACTGCTTCTTGCTCATAATTAATGGCTACCTCCCACTATCTTTTGTTCTGATTATATATCGAACACGAGCTCTATATATATTTTTCCTCTACATAAATGAAAGCTTAGCTTCATGCGATTTTCCTCGGCTTTCCTTCTGTTATGCATTTTGTTTTCTAGTTGACAATGATTCATCATCTTCTACAGATGCACACCAACATGCAACAATGAGTTGCAGTTGAATATTGTGTCAGAGTACCAAATTTTACTCAAATATTCAAACAGGTAGAACCAGTTTAATAAATAAATCCAAAGTAGTTGATAATCAATGATAATAACATTCTATTCATTTCAACTCATGAAAAAGATCTTTACAACTTGAAAGAAGAAAACAAAAAGAATCAATTCTAGACAAAAGAACAAAAGTAAAATTATTTCGATTGAATCTAGCCGAGTAAATCCTGCAAATAATAGGAATTCATCGTGTCCAATGCCTCATCTACGTCAGCAATCGGATCATTGTCGTTCATTCCCAGTAACTGCTCCATCTCCTTGAAGGGGTAATCAGCAATCTGATCGTCGTCGTTGATCTCCAATAGCTGGTCCACTTCCTTAAAAGGGTCATCATCTTTTGATACTTCCTTCTCATGTGCATACAGTAGTTGATCAACTTCATAACGCGGTAGGTTTCCGTTATTAAAAACGGTGGATGACTGAGTTTGAATCTGATTGTCGTCGTTGATCTCCAATAGCTGGTCCACCTCTTTAAAAGGGTCATCATCTAGTAGCTGATCAACTTCAAAACTTGGTAGATTTCCATCATTGAAAACAGTAGATGACTGAATCTGAGACTGATATTCGTCTTGATGATCATGATTCTCATCTGAATGCGGCAACAATAATTTTCCGAACAACTCTTTCTCCCAAATAGAATCAGAATAGTCATCATGTGGAGAACGAGAGGTGTCTTTGATCTTGCAGATAACCCATTCTTGGAACGTGTCTCCGGGAAGACGATACTCATGCATTAACCACCTAGTTTTGGTGGCATCCTTTCGACATTTTTTCTCATCCTTGAACTCAAAAAAGTTAAGGGTTCTGACGAACCCTATTTCCTTTTGCTGCTCATCAAGGATAGGCTTCTCAGCGGTTGAAGACCTCCAATATCCACCACTGTCTCCAACTCCTAACGTTTCGTCGTAATGATGACTTTCAAGAATCCTTCTTGGTCGTTTTCCATTTGCATTCTTCTTGGAAATCCTCTGACGGTGGGTGAAGATGAATCGCTGGTTGCTTTTCAAGAAGGGAAGACCATTCCCGTTGTTAACATCAAAAAAGACACTTGGTTTGGTGGAATAGATGTCTTCAAAACCAATCACGTACTGCAAATCACCTAAACTGCTCATTGATTCACCAGAAATCAACATGGGGAGATAGTGGGAAACGATGTCTCGATCAGAAGGATCAAAAACCACGCCTAGGGAATACATTGTGAAGGTTTGATGAGAAGAGTGATACTGTTTTTCGTTTCCTTGATGCTGGAAGTAAGAGTTACAGAAGAGCAGTGATTTTATTTATTTATATAGGAAACAAAAGACTGCTTAAGAACAACGCCACTTTTTTTTTTAAAAAAAAAAAAAAGAAATTAATCTTGGATTTTTTTTTTCAAATAATTTACGCGGCAGGCATGCAGAAGCTTCTGGGATTGGTCTTCGATGAAGAGAGTTTCCTCTTATCTCCCTAAGTTGACTGCTGGCCACGTGGGGTTATTGGTCTTCTCATTCTCAGCTTCCATTCATGAAAGGCAAGCAACGCTTCTTCTTCAGCTCCAGCCAGAAGTCCAACGGGCAACTGTAGCTCCCTGGTTCACCAAGTCAAGCTCATCCTTTGATGGAAAGTTTAGTGGGACTGAGGAATTTAAATTAAGCACCGCCTAGAACCTGCCTGCATGGAAGTACTGCACTCATTACGATAGCTTCCAAGTGATTGCAGGCTTAATTTTTTTGGTTAAGGTGACAGGGTTTTTACAGATTTAACTTGGGCACTCTTGATATTAACTAATGCAACTTGATTAGTTGTTAATCCATAACAAATACTTTGCGTTTTGCCCATTATGAGAATAACTCTTTTCTTGAGTTTGTCTGTATTGCAGTATATATGCTACAGCTATGAGCTGATTTCATGTGCTTTTCGTTTTGGGTATGTAGTTAAATGCTGGTTAAAGTTCACACTAATGTTGATTTCACTTAATTAAATGCCTTATTCATGTCTATGTGCGATAGACTTTCCTTGCTCGGAATTGCATATTTGCAATCACTTAGTTCTCAGGGTCAGTATTAGCTTCTTTTTGTTTCACTACATTTGCCAAATCAAATTGTGTTAATTTAATTATTCCATTAGCACTCATAATTTTTTTCCTGCATGCATGTTTTAGCTCCACTGTGTAACTGGTGTTCCAAACACAAAGATTTTGCATGTTTCTTTGGATAAATCATCGGGAATGTAGCAATTGAAACAGTCCAAGGAGCCGCTTTGGATTTTATCTTCACTCATTCACTGATTGCACAAAAATTGATGGTAAGTTGGCTAAAGCCAAAATGTATGGTATACATAATATCTAGATTAAAGAATATAAAGAAGTGGATTCCGGAGTTGAAACATTATGCCTCTGGTGTTCCAATAATAATTCTTGTTGGGACTAAGCTTGATCTTGGGGACGGTAAGCAGTTCTTGATTGATCATGCTGGAGCTATGCTCATTTCTGCAGCCCCGGGAGAGGAGCTGAGAAAGCTGATTGGTTCATCTGCTTATATTGACTGCAGTTCCAAAACGCAGCAGAATGTGAAGGCAGCCTGATCAGAGTTGTCCTTCAACCACCGAAGCAGAAGAAGAAAAAGAAAAGCAAAGCGCAGAAGGCCTGCTCCGTATTCCAAAGATGGTGGCCTTGTGTCCTATTTGCAGGCCCTTTCACTTCTCCTTGCTCTCGAGGATATTTAGAAGCCCTGGATTATAGTCTCAGCTGACAATTCAGGATCTGGTGGCTTTGGTATAACTGAAATTGTGGCCAGGTTTTGTTTTCCCAACTAATACATCGTAAGGCGCCCATCAATGCTGGTACAGAGAGAATTATAACTGCAGTTTTCATGCCTGTTTTAATCTTCTGTTCATGAAAAGATTAATAAATGATTTTCATGCAAGCATTCGTTACAAAGAGGAATTTGCTCGTGTACAACCAAGCCCATCTACTAATTTCATCCCTATTTTCTTGTTCCTTTTATTTTCTAAATGTTTGTTTGGGTACAGCTTTGTGTCTTTAAAATGTTTTAAAGTATACATTCAACCAAACCCGCTTATCCAACTGTGCATGTATTTCTCGCACTGATGCACACAAAGCGGCAAGGAGATGCAACGTAATTTCAAGACTCAAAACACCACATTTTGCATTTCAAATTTGATTAAGTTATATCAAAGCATTGCCAACAGAGCATCAAGGTTCTGAGTTTAGCTTGCTTCAAAAATAAATCTTCACAAAGTATACATAGTTGGGCACTAGTTTTACTTGTAGTCACATTTGTTAGAAACATCCTGCCCATAAAATTGCAACATGTTTTGTGTAAAACAGTGGTCAAAATATGTTTACCCAAGTAAGAAAGCCAAGAATGAGAAAAATCGGCACAACAGGTTGAGGTTGCCAAAGAAAGAAAGCATATGAAGCTACTCAGCTGAAAAGAATAAAATGTTCAAAAGTTGTCCCATCAAAACAAATGGCTCTTTAAAGACAAAACCAATGCAGTTGCTGCTTACATGCATGAACTACATAGTAGCTGTCAACAATCCAGGTCTAGGAAGTTGGTAATACAAAACAATTGACTAAAATGCATATACATTTATCATACAGGACATTGTTATACTAGGTTACTCAGTCTGTGCCACTGCAATGTTCTCAACTTAACTAAAAAGGCATTCAGATTCAGAACAATCTATGGAAAATATCCTCAAACTTGTAGCCAACAGCACAATACAGAGCTTTTTCATTTCTTTTTAATAAAAACAGTGTAAGCATCCAGAACTCCACCCGATCATAACCATTGCTACACATCAAGCTAATCAACATCCTAAAAGATATACATAAGTTAATACTACATTTTCTCTAAGAATCAGATAGTGCCCCACCTTCACCTAGTCAATAACCAATACTGCCTACCATGCTTCTCCTTCGGAAACAAAGAGAAGAGTGACTTGCAAGCATCACTCATCCTATCTCATAATACCAACACTAAATATTTGGGCATGCAAGCAATAGCATATGCTGGAACTGCAACCTAGTTTAAACTAATTGCCCTTTCAATCGAAACTCATCCAATCTTAATCTTCACCATTGACTAACTGAACTCAATCTGTGATCCAATCAAATATTCTCATCATGGCTACCCATTTTCATATGTTTCAAAATTAAACCAACAAGACAGAGAAACAGTAAGACTTGAAAATCCATGACAAATAACGCTATATCTAAATTGACCTACTAGTTAATTATTTCCATAGAAAAAAGAACCTTAATTACAACAGAGCATAACATAAAGAACCCAAAATCACACAATAAATTGGCCAATTAGATAACTATTTGCAATTCAAGCACTTAACTTCCCTTCACTAATTTCATCACCTCAATTCAAAACACAGAATTGAAAAGAAAAAACACACAACAAAATAAAATAGAATCACCCAAGAAAACGAAGACCACCATTGTCACAGAAATTAAAACATAACATTAAGCCATCACAAAGTTGACAATAAAGTCTAAAAATCCCAAATGGCATTATAATTTTTTAAAAAAAAAACCACTTCAGAAATTCCAACAAAACCCTAAAAACCTCTCACTCAGTCAACGCTCTGCATAATATCCTCAGCTGTAAACTTAGTACCCTTATCCTTATCAGCCGCTGCCCTTCCTTTCGCCTTCCGATCCAACAAACTCTTCCGATCCTTATCCAGCCTCAGCTTCGTGATCACAACCTTCGAAGGGTTGATTCCCACATTAACGGTGGACCCATTAACTTTCTCACGAGTGATTCGCTCAATGTGGATGACCCATTTGCGACGGTAAACCTGAACCACTTTCCCTTCACGGCCTTTGTAGGTTCCGCGAACGACTTGGACCTCGTCGTCCTTGCGAACCGGCATGGAGCGGACGTTGTATTTGGACCGGAGGTCGGAGGAGAGTGGCGCGCTCATTAGGATGCGGCGGACGCTTGACGGCGCCGTGAAATGGGCCTTCCGGTTCTTGCGCCGAGAAGAGGAGACGCGAGGATTGTACTTCATTTTTTTACTTTGTTTAAGGGTTTCTCGCTTCCTCTCTTCTCTGAGAAGGCTCAAGGATGGAAAATGAAGATTAGGTTTCTGAGATTTTAAGGGGTGCGTGTGAGGGCGTCAGACTAGGGTTTTTATTTTTGGATGGGCTTGTGGGCTTCGTATTAAGCCCAGTTTGCTTTCGGACTTCTTTTTTCTTTTTACTTTGAAATTTTGCTTTTCTGATAGACGATAATGTCCAAATATGAGAAAATAAGTATTTCTTGCCTTTTTTTATAAAAGAAAAAAAATTCCAAGTCATCATTTTTCTCATAGGTTTAATTTGATGGAATTCATTCTTTAATTAATTAAAAAAAATTAATAGTGTTAAAATCATGTTTCAAATAAGAATTTTTTTAATTAAAAAAATATTCAAACCCTGCTCTATATACAAAAGATCATTTAATATTAAATAATTAATGAGAAGATCAATTCATTGTAATAAAAAAAAAAAAAACACACAAGGACTCATTACAAGGGTTGATTTTATATTTTAGCCAAAACAAATTTTCGAAAAAAGAATAATATTCTGCTTGCTTGCTAAAAATGTGGAGTATTATGGGATATTGCTAATGCATACTACAGTAATGTTACAACATAGAAATCAAACAATGGTCTATTGGTATAACTTTAGCTTGCATTATATTCATTTCTTTTTCCGTACATCATAAAGCTAAGCATGTGCTTTCACTTGCAGCAGGTGATTCACCAAGAAACTCTGACCTTAACTGCATCAGCAGCCGGCCTAGATAGTTCAGGCCTTCACCGTCCCGGCCACCACCCCAGAAAAGATCATGTGGTGAAGCTTCAACTAATACCGACCCAGCAGTTGAGAGCAGCATGGAATTCAAGTGAGGATATATTGAGAACTTGCATTTCAGTGCCCTGTACATAACATCGATCTTGACACTTTCCCAATCAGATCTTACCTGCATTGCATTGCAGATATAAATATATGGTAGTCAATCCAAGAAAAACTGTAATCTCCAGATTTGTATACATGTAAAGAGGTAGCCTAGTGCACAAGCCTCTTGTATTGTGGTGTTCAGAGGCAGTCAGATACCTATGCAGCCATAACCCCAGTATGTAAGAGGCTGTTTCCATGGCTTGAAACTTTTATACAACAAAAAGAACACATTTACACTATTCAAGCGGGTAGGCATAAGATAAATTAAAATTTAAATCAACTATTTTTCTTTGGAGTAACTCTACATTTTCTGAATTTTAAAGCTCTCAAATATCTGTACTGTCTGTCTAGAGAATGGCATCATTAATGGAAACAAAATAACAGTCCAATCAAACACTGTTTTATGCTAAACACAGAAAAAATTTCTAGGCCTTCTAGTGGCTGTTAATTTGTTACATACCAGAACTACAAGGTGTCCATAATGTTGGATGCAGTGCGGAAGGAATAGCAGATTTGAGTATCCCTCTACAGAAAATTCTAACTACTCCCAAAACAAACACACAGGCAAATGCTGCAAGCACAAGCACTACACAGGGCAAGAATAAAACAGACAACAGAAGAAAATTGACCTTAATCAAGAAAAAGAATTAAAAAAATAAGTCTCAGATGAGCAAAATGAAAATTATATACTGAAGTATAAAGTTAAAATTCATCAACGGGCGAAAACCATCAAAGACAAACAATTTATTGTATTCAAAATCACATGATTTAGGACCACTTTTCTCAAAAAACCATCAACTCACTTGGGCATACAACAATAGTCAAAATGAAACTAGAATTTATAGTTGTCCGCGTCATAATATTATAGAACAAACTTTTAAACTATAATAGCAGCCTGAAGGACTAGAAGAATGAGACGAAATAAATCCTCCAAGATTTACCAGATTAGGGTGCCGCCTCTGTGTTAACCTTCCCATTCGTGCTGCTTCCTCTGGACTTTTTGCCAATTTTATTTTTTCAATGCAATCCTGTGCCATGGGATTGCTGATTCCAAGAAACTTGTTTGCCTAAAAATACAAGAGAGCTTTATTGAATCTAAACAAGGTTAGCTGTAATGGTTTTTCCGAATAAAGGACAATTACCTGGTAATAATGTTCTACACTCGACCAAGTGGCATAATTACCATCTTCATCGGGCATTTGAATTGGATGAGGAGAAAAATTTGAGAAAGCACCATAGGGATCCCATGTTTTATAGAAGAATATGATGCTCGACTCAAAAGGTATAACAGTTGGGTCAATTGCAAAGGTTTCATCCTCTGAAGGAATAGTGGGTGTTAAATCCGGTATAGGCTGAAGAAATCCACTGATAAGCATATCAGGTCCAACCTGTAATTCAAATGCCAAAAGGAAACACAAACATGAACATTAAGTCAGAGGCCTTGTACAAAAGACGAGCCAAATGAGGCGTGCTGAGAATATTCATAATAATAATCACTTATGTTCCAATATTTTGAACTTAAAATAATAAGTAATAAAAAAAGCCCGGCAATATATGTTTCAATTTTTGCCCATTTAGTTTGAAATGAGTCTGTGCATCTTCTAAAAGACAAAACAAACAAACTGGAAACCTAAGTAAAACATGGAATAATATGAAATGCATTTTATGTCATCCCTGCAGCAAATGTCTCTTTCCCTCACAACATCTACAGAAACAAATAAATAGATAAATAAAAAGTGGGACACATTGATCTTGAAGAAGACTTCCCCAGACCTAATTGAGGAAAAAAGAGGGAAGACAAAAATATCTGGCTTGCCTTTTATCTTGTCATACCAAACAATGTTCCAAAGGAAAACAGCGCAAATCTTTTCGTCAAACTTAAAATCACATTTCCTGTTTGTTGCCCTTTTTGTTGTTGCTGTTGCTGTTATCAAGTTACTACTCTATCATACTCTTCACCAATAAATTTCTTTTTCTTTTTCTTTTTTTATTAATCCTTATTTCTCTTCTTCCCTTCTCTTAAGCCAGTTTGACACTAAATAATGATTGGTTACAAAGTAGGAGAGCGGTAACAAGACCAACCAAATACAAGAAACCATCTATACCAACAAGATATAAAGTAGGCAGGGCTATATATTATTCAAGATATGATTATTTAGGTAAGAAACTGGGAGGGGGAGGAGGATGGATGCAATCCTTAAAATAACAATAAGTGCCTAGCATAAAATACAATTGATAAGAAAAAAAAAAGGACAGTGAACAAAACTTTCAAGAGACCAACCTGCTCAAAGCAAACATCAATCAAATCCAGTGCTTGTGACATCTCAACCATTCCAAGTTCACCCACAGGAGAAGGCGCGTTCTTCCCACCAATAATTTTAGGAGCAACAAATGCAAAAACCTACAACCAGAAGGACAAAACAATGACGCAATAAATAAATGAATGAAAAGTTAGCCACAAAAAATTGATTGATGACTCTTTATCAGAAGCAATATTTGGAATTAAATCTCCATGCCCTAAGATGTGGAATTCTTGATTCATAACATAGAGAAAAGCCTCCTTTAGAAAATTGGAACAAAGGGCAAACATTGATTAGCAGCTGACACATAGCTGACTTTCCTGAAGAAGGCAGCGGTGTCTAGATAGAGATGTTGCGGTGAAAACTACTATTATTAGTTGAATGAACTTTTGGTCCAAGGGAGAAAGAGGACATTCAAAGTTATAAAAAAGATATAAATCATAATAATGATAATGATCACATCAAAAGAACCTGAGAATTGATGTTCTATTGAAAGAGAAGGCCAACACTATATGAGATGCCAAATGATTAATTAATAACATTACCATGGTTTCAAATTATTCAAAGAGGCAGACAAGAAACACCACTGAAATCCAGTTCTCTTATAATTCTTGATACATAGAACTGACAGCTGAGTACAATAAACATCACTCTGAACAGATGCGAGAGAGAAACCAACTTATCCTTAATCTATCTTAGAAGAAGTTTTAAAAAAAATCCCATACTAGCATCTCAGTATGATTTTGAGTTCTATCCAGCTGAAGAACAACCACACATTTAAAGTAAAGAATAACTAAAAACAAAATAAGAGAAGATGACAATAACCTTGTGTATTACACCCGACGAAATAGCAGATGCAGCCAGTGTCCCTCCACACTCCCATAAAATGGAGAGATACCCACGGTCATGAAAATATTCCATTACATCCCTGGGGTTTAAGATGTCAAACTCCACTACTTCGACTCCTTTGGATGCAAGAAATCTCTGGAAACTCCTCCTCGCTCCCCTTTGTGTTACAACTATAGTGGACACCTCAGATAGATCCCAAAGATTTGCTTCCTTGGGAAGATCAAGCGTTTGTGACATTACTATTCGAATTGGCATATGCCCACCTCCATGTCTTGCCGTCAGTCTTGGGTCTACATGAAAACATAAATTAGAAGATAACACAGCAACATTCTGAGCTTAATCAACCACTTTATCACCAAAGGGGCAGAGGTAGGTATTGATGATACTTACCATCCCTACGCATAGTATTTCCTCCAACTATAATGGCATCACTTCTACCCCGCAATTCAAACACTCGATTCCTAGACAACTTACTGCTTATCCATGCTGCATGACCACTGCTTGCAGCTGTTTTTCCTATTACCTCAAAGAAAGATTGTCAGATGTGATCCATGCAATTTAACAGCTTGCTCAAATAGTATGATAATATTCTAATTCACCCTTTTAAGTTAAAGAAATTATGGAAGTTAATATGAAAATTGAATTTGTTTAATGCATAACACTCACCATCAAGGGTCATGGCATACTTAAGAACAGAAAATGGAACACGAGAAGCAGCCCTATAAATCAAAGGTAAATTGACAAGGAGACATGCCTTTCGAGCTTCCTACAATACAAAGGTAAGATATATTAAGGATAATATAAGCACTGCTGATTTGATAGGCAGCACCAGAACACAAGAACAAGTCTTAATATGAAAAATTAGATGATGAACATAAATACAGCTGCAGCAAAGTGCAATATATTCATTGAACTCTGCATGCTGTTTGACTTGCACAATACTCTTTCTAGCAAAAATTTTCTCCAGTTCACATTCTCCTTATACTATCTGACATAATGTAATAGACAAATCCTCTCTAACTAACCATTAAAGATTGTAATCTTCAAGATACTTGTGATGCCCAGCAACAGTTTGCTATCCGAGTCAATGCCTTCCTAACATTAGGCATCCTATTCCCTTTCTTCTCTAAAATTCTGTTTTCTAGAAGTCATAACTCAAATCAGATCAAAAAAAATTGGAGGACTTATCAAGAAGTTGTGTTCCTCATAATTGATAAAGGACATTGTTGCATACGCTTTGAATCTGCCATTCAACTTTAAACCTTTAATAAGAGAACAACACTTTATATTCTTTAAACAGCTATAAAGCATGGTGTTTTTCTTTTCCTCTGACAAAGATAAAGCAACACATTGATCAAGTTTGAACATAATCCCAAAGGAAACCCTAATTTTACAGAACAGACACTTATGATCCAGAAATATCAGTTGTAAGCAGACCTATAAAAGATGGACGGAACTACAAGTGCACATAATAAGTCTTTCAATTAAAACAAACACATCCAGGTGCATGTAGCAGATGTAAGTTAAATTATAGTTAAGAGATCATATCTCATACAAGTGAGGAAAATTAATTAAATAGGAGGAGAAATGAAGAAAGAAATGTCCACCTTACCATGTTAATAACTTGATCATATGAAGACTCTTCCAAGTTAGATTTGTTAGGCATAAGAACCAAAAACATAAAACGGAAACATGCCCCACATGAAGTTTAAAAATCATACCTCCACAATTTTACTTTGCATATCCTCTCCAAGAACATCAACCTGCAAACCTTGACTCCTTAATGCACGTATGGCATTGCCTCTCAGATGCTGCAGAGGATGCCTGATTCCAACAACAGCTCTTGTGATTCCTGCCTAATCTACAGAATATCAATGATCTGGCAACTGACAGAACAATAAGAAAATTAAAAAAAAAAAGAAAGAAAGAAAAGAAAAGAAATTGTCTCTGTCCAAATGAAGCTACAACAGCAGAAGAAACTGCTAGAAACTAATCATGGAGATCAGAAACAAAAAATAAGGAACCAAGATAAAATTATAAACACCGGATTAAAGCAATCAAGACTTAAGGAATTTTAATCAAGTCTCTAGGACCTACAAAGGCTCCAAATTACAGAATTATCTGCCCCTTGTATAAAAAATAGTAATTCTATTCCTAATGTCATCAGTCAATTGCAGCTCTAGAAACAAGCATAAGTGGTCCAGCCTTCTGGAAAATGCAGCCTTTGATTCCTTTCTTGACGTACAATGTAGCTATCAAGTATTCAACTTCATTTCATCTTTAACTGTAGTGGAGTTAATGTTGCACCTAAGAACAAGCCTCTATTCCTCTGGAATTTGGGTTCTAGCAATCAGCCCTCTGTTCCTTTACACTTGAGTGTCAATTTACACCCTAGGTTCAACCAAACACCTCTAAAGATGCCAAAACTACCAATAAACATACAACTTTAAGTATAAAACTAATTAAATGGATCCTTCTAAATGCACAAAATTACATTCAATTATAAACCCCTTGTAGCGTAACAAAATTTTAGTATGTTCGTCATCTCTATTTGGGTTATTATTGATGCTACTGGGTAAAACGTACGTTTGGATGGAAAAAAATAATAATACTAAAATAAATTAATAAAAATTAAAATTTTAACGTTCTCAATGGCAAAAAGCATGGCTTTACTTTCATATGAAACAATTATATTTGTAATGTGCATTACATTTGCAGCCGTTAATTCATGTTTAACCCAAAGGGAAATGCTAAAAAATCTGAAAAAATTGATAATCCCAACAGTCCGAATAAGAGACATTAAACCTTAAGTCTTAAAATTTGTATTATATACCCACATTATTATAATATTTATCTCTTCCACTTCATCTATCTTGCTTTTACATGTTAGCAACTTTTTACTCTTTGGAAAAACAAAAATGCAAACAATTTAAAAAGTACGCAGTAAAAGTACAACCTTATCTCCATTTTGAAAAGACAAAAGCAAAAAACGACGAAAAAAAAACCAAAAATTGAAACCTGAACAAGAGCGGATACAGCAGTGTGATCCCCATGGCAATCTCCAGGCTCCATGTTAAGGTAAGCAGTGGCGCCTCTGCACCGTTCTCCGGCGGCCTCAACGGCCAGCCCCTCCGCCGGCTTTGTGCCCTGGGCATACAGGTACCCTTCACCGGCCACCTCACCTGAGCGTGTGGCGATGACGCATCCGAAATTCGGGTGCGGCGAGGTAAAGCCCGCGGACTTGTCGGATAAGTCAGCGGCGCGTCGGATGTAGGATAAGTCTTGGGCGTGGGAGTGTTTGTTGATGTTGGTGGTTCTGCAGATTACTGAAGATGAGTAAGGTCCGAGTGCAAAAGAGAGCGCCATTCTTGTGTTCTCCTGCTGTATTTGCTGTTGTGCTTTATAATTGTTATCTTTGGAAGAGATAATCAGTGGAACAATTTTTTTGTATACCAAGGCAAGGCAAGGAAGAATGCCCATGCCCTGGCTGTGCTCATATTCACTTTGGGCTTTATGTGAATCTTCATACGGCCCATTTCTACATGTATTCAAATCCACTCTCGTATTTAATAATATGTTGAACTTAAATAGTTGGCTCGTTTGGAACCATAGTATTTCATAATATTTAATAGAATTACGACTTAGCACGTAAGAGTTTGATGATTTTTACTTGTATCATTGCAAGAATCTCAACCAGTGTTGATTTTGATTTGCAAGTCTAGTGAAGAAGAGTCGCGTTGGAAGGCCTTAGTACATTGTTCTATTTAACCTCTCCATCTCACCCTCCATTAGTTTTAAGTGTGCAGAGGTTTGCAAGTTTCTTTAAACTTGTGACTCCATATAAAGAACTTGAATCACTCTATTTGTCACCCGGAAACAATATTGCAAGATTGAAACTAAGGCCACTAGTATAAATACAAATCATGTAAAGCAAGCATGCATAGCAAAATCTATATTCTCTACTCTAAATCACATGCATACCAATCTCTAGAGTCTAGAGCATACTACCTAAAATCATGCAATGATGCAAGCAAATTACATGGATGATGCCTCTTTTGATCCCAAACCAGTCAAGATGCAACTCCCCAGCAATGAGATATATACGCACACAACATAGACATAGTACAAGGACACATTGTTTATTGCAAGTAATAATCCATCAATCTTGCTTTTAACAGGCACACCCAATGTGCAGAAGCATCTGCCAATTATGAGTTCATTGTCTCAGCAACACATAGCTAATTAAACACAAGGAACAAGTACAGGGTTCACCCCTTTTCTTTTCAAAGTGATCATAATATTATTGTTATCGCACTTATTCCTCTTCTTCTGCTTCCTCCAGCCAATTCACAAAGGGCTCCAGTGCCTTCACAAAGGTTTGCCTGCAATATTTACAGTACATTTTAGAACATATAAAAACAAAATAGGAATGTAATATGGACATGGAAAGAAAATTCTATATGAAGAAAACAAAAACCATAGAGTTCCGGAATGAGAAACAGACAGTAATAAAATGGTTATTTACATGGTTCACAGCCCAACTGTCTCACACACACATTAGGATGCAGCACACTCGTAAGAAATATTTATAGCTCTAAAAACTAGATAGAAAAGGCAGTTACTGCCTTTTACAACCTCAAAAACTCGGGTTGGATAATGCAGAAATTGACCTAGCCTTCATTTCCACATAAAATGAATGAACAAAAGATAAACACCAAACCTTCAACTTAACTCAAAAAGGTGAGTATTCACTACTCTGATTCAGTACTACACATTCTGACCAGTCGCTCAAGTGCCAAGCAGAAGCGCTGATGATATATCACACTTCTCAATGATATGACAGCAAATATGAAAATAATGCGTACCTGCCCTTAGGGTTTGTTCCTTTGCGGAACCAGTGAAGAATGGTATCTTCTGCAAGGACATCCTGGTCGTAGAGAGACCTTACAATCTCAGGGAATAGCTTCATCAATTTAGCATCCTCATAGCATTGCATCTGAACTTTGTACGTAAGTTCCAGCTCAAGTTTTCCACTGGTGCAGAAGGAATTTAACAGCTGTGCCCATGTTTTGACCTTTATCATGAGAATCAACATAATTAACATTGCATGAGTCTTCACAATAAAGAACCTGTTATCAATAATGTTCTAAACTGGTAGATCCATTTTCATTGGGCATACTTAAAGACCAGGCATGCATTTAATCCTTAAACCCCTTAGGGTTTAAGCCATTACGTTAGTGTGTTGCTCAATGCCTGCATCTCCTATAATACATTGACTTTCCATCAAACATGGCTAGCGGAAAAACAGGTATGGCAACAGACAAAATGTTTACCTGTCGCAAAGCTGCATTGGCATTCTGCTGCTGGTTCTTCCCAGACCACTGAACAGCATCCATTATTACATCCCACAAAATCCGTACAACCTCTATATCAGGTAATTTAGCATCTTTAACACGTTGTTTGACATTTTCAATGACTTCAGATATCTCAGATTCCTCTGCAATCTGGGTCGTCAAAGCAGACTTCATTTCCTTCAGTTTCACCTCAAATAACTTTTTCTCATTGTATTCAACCAAGGGCACCAACCCTGCCTTGCTGAAAATCAACATAATCAGACAAAGAATAAGATTCAAAAAAGTTAAATAAAAATACACAGCATCAATTCACTTGCAAACCAAAGATACAACCAGGCATTGAAACATTGTCATGATCATATCTAACAAAGGGTGCATTTGGTTCGATTGGATGATGAATAAAAACAATAAATCATCCTATCATTTAATCAACAATCGTGTCCACTTCTTCATCATCTCATTATTCTTACCATATCCTATCTATTTATCCTGTGCACCAAGCACACCCTCATTGGATACTTCTCAAACAGCCAAATCACAATCAAAATTAGACATTAACATATGTACTCAAACACATGAAACCCATAATCTAGAAAGGTTCAATTATCTCAGACAATCATGAAGTAACACTTAAGTCATTAACATTTCTAGAGCCTACTATTGATATAGTCAAGACAAGCAAATACTTGTTTCAACCAAAAAAAACTATGCCAACAAGTTAAATTTGTATTGGCAATCTTACAATTTATGTTTCCAGTTTCTTTCTCTCCAGTTTCATCCTTCAGTACTAGGACAAAAGTCAACTACAATTCATCAGCGTCAAACCCAACAAAGGTATTATTATTTTTCAACAAGAACCAAAACTGTTGATCTCAAACCCCCATATAACTTTGGAAACCATATGCACAGAAATTCAGGACAAGCAGAAAAATTATGAGTGACACAATTCCTCTATCTCTAACCACAAAACTTACGTGAAATGCTCAGAGAAACCTTCAGCAGATCGCTTTGCGGATGGAAAAAACTCCAGGAGATTGTCCTCCATTTTCCCTCGCTTCAGAATTGAAATTAAATCCTCAAGGCTATTATCCACCAGATACTCCTTGAAGAAGTCTGTTATGAATGAAAGAACTAGCCCTTTTGCCACAAGATTATCCTTGAGCAGTGGCTGGAACACAGTCTCAGGTGGCAGCCCTGATAGTTTCTGGGAGAAAGCAAGTGCTGTGAAAATTGCGAGCTTCTTCCTTTCATTTTCCTCAAAAAGCTCCAACGACTGCAAGAGTCTTCGCATAACATTTTCAAGATTCTTTATCAGAAAAGGCCTCCGGCGCAAGATTTTCTGTATATAGCTCACAGATGGGAAAATGGCTTCACGTTTAGCCTCGCACTCTATTATAGAGTAAGGGTGGCGCTCACCCTCATCAGGTTTAATTGTGCCTGGTTGTGTGCGGCCTCCAGTGAAAACGACCTGCAATTGCCAATTTAGATCGCTTCAAAGCAGTATAACTAATTTTCACCAAGCAAAACAGGAAGAAGCAATCAATTAGAACACAACATACCCAAAGAGCTTCAAAAATTGGTCAAACATCAGGAATATATAGCTTGAATATTTTTTGGTTAAAGATTTTTAGGCATTTTCTTATGTAAAATTAGTTTATTCAAGTGTTAATGAAAGAGACAAGACAGATTTAGATAGAAAAATTGCAAGAAGTCGTCTCATATTACAAGTGCTTGCCACCGACTACATAAAATTAGCATGAAAACAAGCACAAAATATAAAAAAGGACACTTTCACAATCTAGCAGATACGTAGGCCAATAATTTGGAGGAACACCATAATCAAGTTTAGGAAAAATGAGTTTTGCCATTTATTCTCATTAAAATAATCACCAGTATCAAGTTTTACTAGGAAACCTGATGCTGCTGTCAAACTGCATGCATATTAAGTAAATCAAGTGTTAGCCTAAAAACATCAGTCCACTAACCACCAAGCATGCATATGCCTCAATGGTGAGATTATTTCCCATATATATTTTTCCAGCAGATCATCATTCTTAATGAATTATGCTAAAGATCCAATGGAATAGCAGAGAACAATCAATTGTTTTCCGTTAAAAGGAAAAACATCAAAACTTGATATTTCCATACGGAAATCAAGAAGCTTACCTCAAAGAAGGTGTCACCGTATCGTGTGAAGTTAAGGTCTGAAGATTCAATGTTCCTGGCAACAAGTTCCTGCATGAAGCAAGTGTTAATCGAAGGGCAAAATAACCAACTAGAATAATGCTTAAGTTTAAACCTAGATGAAAAAATGGAGCATTGTGGTAAATACCAGATCACCAACATTCTCCAAATAGATCTGGACCACTGCATCAGCAAATGCTGCAGGGTCCAGAGGTGCAGCAATATTCCGTTTGCGGGTCTTAATCCGCGTACCGCTGCACAATAGATAAAAGAAACATATGCACAAATTAAAAATAACATAAAAGAACATCAGTCAGACACATTCTTAAGGTTCTTCCGCATATTGTTAGCATATTAGTTGTTCAAAGACAAGCTACCACTTTCAGTACACAGTCTTGATTTAGTGAAGTGAAATGTAAAATATTTTAGCATTTGCCCCAATTCAAACCATAAATGACAAAACAAGTTCCTATTTTGTCAAGTTCCTGTAAGCACCCACGGTTATCAAAACAAATTAAACATAACCCTGAATTATAGAATAATGAAATCAAATTTTCTTAAAGGAAAAAAAGGAACGGTGCAAAATTTTGATTTATTATATCAAACATAACACAAAGATAACTTGCAGAAATAATAAAGCTTCCCTACTTAGAAATCAAGAAACAAGCTCTAAGAAATATGACAAACTGTAAGAAGATCATACCATCATTATGTCGAGTACAAATCGAATAATAATTCATGTTAAGAAAACTAAAGCATAAAGAGGTTCATATACAAGGATAACAAAAAAATTGCAGCCAAAAGAAATATTCATTTTGGAGGAGAAGCATAAGTACTAAAACTGAGTGCCAAACCTTTGAATCTATTGTCATTCTTAAATTATTTTTCCTCATTACTTCAAAAGTTCGTCATACAGGTCATATAACTGATATCGAGGCCTCATAGTACTAAACATTACAGATACCCCCAATTATTTTTCTTTTTCAATGTCAGCTCAAATAGCAAAGAACATTTTGCAAAAATAGAATAACTTACCCAAGAGTGGGTTTCTCCTTCGAGCTGCAGAATCAAACGATTAAAACCAATTAGTATGCAATAAAAAAAAATTGAACGTTTCTTGAAAAAAAAATATTTATTATATAAATTTAATAACCAAAGGAACAAATCTTAAAGAAAAAAACTATTATTGACTGAAGAAGACAAGCCAATTCAATGAAATCAAGATTAAAGAAAAACAAAATAGTAACTGCATCAAAACACAAAGGAGAAAAGCTTTCTGAACAAACCCTCAAAAAATTGCAAAAAAGAAAAGCTTTCAAAGAAGCCTAAGATATAACAAACAACGGATCAAGGCAAGAAAATTCTCCTAACTAACTTAATTTGTCTTCGCGACAAAAAAAAAATACCCCTAAAGCGAAACAATAAAAAAAAGACTAATCTCGAAGAAATCTTTTTCCACTATTTAATTGATATTTAGAAATGGTCAGGAATCAAATCAAGAACTTTACAAACCAAACACACAAAACAAAAAATAAAAAATAAAAAAATTCTAAGAAAATCCCAAAGTTGTGAACCAAATAGCGAATCGATCTGGCTTTCCCAAAACAAAATTACAGATCTCTGATCAAGAAAAGAAAATTGCAGATCAAGAGAGAGAGAAGGAGACGTCAGAGTACCTCATAAACCAAGACGAAGAAAGGATCGGAGGAGAGGGAAGTCTCTCTGGGATTTGGGAGATTTTTGAGTGAGAGACAGAGAGAAAAAGAGAAAGAGAGAGAGAAGAGTGGGCTGATTGATAGTCTTTGGACAAAGATTTTATAATTATTTTATTACTATTATATTCTTTTTCTTTTACTTAAAAAAAACAGAGTGAGAAGGGAAGAGGGTGAACAATAAGGATTATGTAACAGTGTATTATACAGGTTACGGAACCCTAAATACGATTAATTTATTTAAATATTATATAATTATTTTATTTAGATAAATTAAATTTTTTTATGTATAAGTAATAAATTATTTTATGTATTTTAAATATTAATAATTTAACAAATGAATTTAAACAAATTAAATATGTTATGTAATATGAATTAATTTGTTAATATAATTAATTATATAAATACGTTTTTTGCGAGTTAAGTGAGTCAATTCATATAAGATATAATATTTTCGTATTATAAACAAGTTAATACGATAATATTAAATTCAAATTCGTTTACTTTCGTGTTTTGTAATGAGTTGTTTCGAAAGTGTTCAATTAATTGTATGTAAAATAATATATTAATAATTGTTAATAAATCATCAATAAGTTTAGCATTTACATCATTTATGAAATAAAAGCTTCAAAACAATCATGAAAAACTTGTACCATTAGGTTCAAGTACCAAATAATCGAGATCTTTTTTTATGAAAAATATATTAAACAATCCTTTTTTTAATAAATTTACAATTTGAAATTCAATATTTTAAACAGATTCTTTTTTTGAAAAATATATTCAACAATCCTTTTCTCAAGGTTAAAAATGTAATTTGAAATCTTAGATTTTCATGTTTTAAAATTTCATGTGAATTTTACCCTCTTGGGCCCATCCATTTTTTTAAAATTAATTCCAAACAATTAATTTTGATTTTAAAATTTAAATCCAGTCTAGATTATTATTTTAAAAATTATACAAGCGAAATTATCGAGGTATCTTAAATCCATTTAATTATTATATTATTTATTAATTTTCTTAAAGTATAGAATGGGATATGTCGCTTACAATGATTAAAAATGTATAAGATAAGCAAATATAGAGATGGTGATTAAGATTGTCCTGATCCTATCCAATTCAACACATGCTTTCCTTATTTGTATACAACACTATTAGTTTAAACTTAAAAAACTAATGTATTATGACCCTTTTTATTACATTCAAAAGAGCTCTTAAATTTTAATTTAAATTCAAACAAATTTTCTGCCTCAATGAAAATTTAACTATTGTAAATCTAATACTAATAAAACTTTTTTACATGATATATGATATATGACTTAATAAGTTGACATGATTATATGACAATTGTTGTGGTCAAATGTATCGAATTTTTTGATTACATCAAGTAGTCATATCATATATCACGTGAACAACAAAGATAAAACGAGCATTAGAGTTAACAAAGGTTTAATTTTTGTTAAGAATAAAGTTTGTTTGGACATAAATTAAAGTTCAAAGGCTCATTTCAATAATAAAAAAAAAAGTTAAGACAGATAGTTGAATAAAAAATCATAGTACAGAAAGTTTGTTTATAGATTTAATTTTATAGGACTCATTATCTTGTAGCTTATAAGTAGAATCATTAAGTATTATCATCAATTCATACATATGACAGCTTAGTAGGGTGGCAATCTACCTTTGAAAAAATAGATCATCCAACTAGGACAGCTTGATTTACATCGAATCATATGTTGACCTACTCATAAAACACGAAAAAAACTTTTTTAATTCTCCAAGTAAACACTCAAATATACAACATATAAACTGGTCCCAGAAAGATGACATTGTGTCCATCCTTTAGATCTTACCACGTGTACAAAATTAGATCAAACGGTCACAAAAGCGCCATGATCACTGTTCTTTGTTTTGTTTGGTCATAGAAACCTAGCACGGAAGGGCAAACATGGCCCTTCAGCTTGAAAAGTTATGTCGACCCAAGATGCAGCTGTGGGTTAGGATCACAAACCATTTTTTGTCCTGATGCGATTAAAGATGGCTCTGTGTTTCCATCTTCTTCCACTTTAACAATCAGACATTCAAGACAACTGCCACTGGCATTTTATAAATAGTACAATTCATCTGTTTCCACCAACTCAGAAACAGGTGAAAAGGCCCTGATGCCAGCTCAGTTACCAGAAACAAATCCTGCCTAACAATCTATGACAAACCCTGAAGGATGGTATACAACCTAAATTCACAAGATTTTGTATCATTTAAATCATGATGGTCCCTGATGCAACAACAACCCGCATTGCAATCAATGATATCAATAGAATAGTGGTAGGCACACATCCAAGAGCATGTGCCTAACACTTTACCAAATTTAAATACAGACAGGTACAGTAGCACACTAGCTCAGCTAGCCTTTACACCAAGACAGCCTCTTTTGTTTTTACTGTATTAATCAAACTCTTCTTGCCTCTTGAGTATTGCCAACCTGATGGTACTTCAGTTCAAATATTTTTCACGTGCTCCACACGTCATTAAAATAGTTCTACTGACCAATTTGCTGATTAATTTAGTTGTGAATTGTAATGGATAGACAGACACAACTGGAGGCAAGAGGAACAAGAAATATTTATGCAAATTAATAAGTTCTTCAGAATATTGGAAGCAGCATTTAGTAAAGTAAGTATGCCGCGGATGATACCAGTATCAACGTTTCAAAACCAGCAATAAAACTATGTCAGTGCACATTAAACCTCCCGGGTAGACACTTCCTCATAATAAGACCAGAGCAGAAGAAATACAACAATAAAATTCAGCTGTGATAAGTTTTGTTAACCCACCAGAACAGATCAACTATTCCTTCACTTTGATGAGAGAATTTTTATTCAAAATTGCACTCTTGGCTCTATGAACTAGTTATTAGTTCAAACCTCAATGGGTGAAGAGTAGTGTGCACTGGCAGCTGAGGTAAAATCCATGTAGAAAATCTGCAAACAGTGTGAAGCAGTGGAATGAGATCTGCAATCCCTAGTTGGGATGATGAAGAATATAATAAATAGTATTGCTTAGGATGATCATTTATGCATAAGGCCTATAACAAATACTGGACTGCCGAAACAAGATCCAACCAAAGAACATTCTAACCGGAGAAAGGATTAGCTCATAAAAATGAGGGATGACAGACTTGCAAGAATTCATAAAGATCTGAAAATGTCATTCAAATCCCCACAACCAAGGATTTAAGCGTTTTCTCAACAACACACCACCCCCCCCCCCCCCTCCCCCCTCCCCCAAATGTTTGCAAGTATCTCTGATAGTGCACTGAGAAGCATCAGGACGCACCAGTATCAAGTTCCCTGGGACCTTTGTAACCCCAATCCATGGACAAAACTATGTTATTTGTTGGAACACACAGATAGAAGCTAGAAAGCACCCTTGGTCTTTCCTATTGAAAATCTTCAAATAATCTACACAGACAAGATACCTATCCCTGCTGCATATAAGCATGAAAGGTAAGTGGGAACCAATCAAAGACAAAAGTTTGATTAATCCCTAGATTAACCACTACGTTTTGTGGCCAAATTATCAATACAACTTGGATTCTTCCATACAAATTATTACCTAAAATTGTCCTTTATTCAGCCTTCTATCCTTATCTTTTTTTTAAGTTCATACAATAATGATAATGCAAAATTCAAAGCTATAGACGATGGGGTAAAACTTATAAGCAATTCAAGTAATCTCCTAACCACCAATTTTATTTGTGAAGTAGACTTAATGTACTCTTATATTCATAATGAATGTTTGTAATATACATTTCTTGATTATAGTTTCACTATGATTAACAAAAACTAAGATATTGCATAAAAAAACTTGGAATCAGAAATAATGGTGACCTAGAGCAATTATATTAATTCTCATCTCTCAAATGATTTATATCAAAACGCAAGAAACTTAGCTTGTTTTATTTCCTAAAATTAATTACAAAGCAACTTGAAAACTATCAAATCAGAGTTTTCAGAGCTTCCTGGAAAACCCATTACTAAACATAAATAATTCACTTAGACATTTCAACAAACACATGGGACACTCTCACAAAGTTCAAAAATGCATCTATACAAACCCTAAACTCAACCCCAAATCCAAAACCCATTTCACAAAATCTATACTTAACAACAAATCGAGCTTCAAAAATCAAAAATGAAAGCAACAAGAAACGGAAATGGAAATTAAACCTATCATTTAACTTCTCTAACAATTCCCTCATTGGACTCCGGCCTGGTGTCAACTATAACTGAATCAGGTACAGCACTTTCTTGTTGCTGTTGTTGCTGCTGTTGTTGAGCATTCATTATTTGCTCCATGTCTCTTATTCTAGTCCTTACTACATTTGTAACCAAAACTGCACCCAAAAAAAAAAAAGGTAACATTCGTCCAAAATTTATATACAAAGAAAGATAGACAGATTTTTAAAGAGGAAGAGAGCTTACTGGCTGCGGTGCCGATGGCCCAGAGCCACAGGATCTTTAAACCAGGGCTCGTTTTCTCTCTCGCCATCTTTCACTCTCTGATTTGAGCATTATGCCTTAAATAAACAAATAAACTCAAAATGGAAGGTTTTTTTAAATTAATAAAAAACTTAATAAAATTATATAAAAATAATTTTAAAAATTAATTAAAGATAAAATTATCTTTTTATTCTTACCATGTCATTAAACTGATAGAAATACTAATATTAACTAACGATTGAATTTCCTTGTCTAATAAAAAAAAAAATTTTGAGGTAAATTGCCTATTTCAAAAATTAATGAACTTTCATATAATTTTGACTAAAACTTTAAAAGTGAAAGTATTTTACTTAAAAATATAATATGAAAATGAGTAGGGATGTCACTATTGCTTGAAATCGCATATTTTGTATTATCCGTTCCAATTAAATACCATCTTTATAATCGAATTTGGATAATAAAAGATTTGGACAATGATTTTAGAATATCCACTTCTTGAATCTAATTATAAATGTTAATTTTTAATATTAAAATTTAATTATATATTTTTATAAATTCTTTAATTTAATATAATACTTATTAAATTTTATTTTTTATTTTAATAATTTATTATATATTTTATTTTAAAATTTATTAAATTCATTAATAACAAATACCCTAAAACCTATATTAATTAGGAACTCTCTTGTAACCATTAAAATCAAATGTCACATTGTGAGTATAAGCAACAAATAA
Source organism: Theobroma cacao (assembly GCF_000208745.1). Taxonomy (NCBI): domain Eukaryota; kingdom Viridiplantae; phylum Streptophyta; class Magnoliopsida; order Malvales; family Malvaceae; genus Theobroma; species Theobroma cacao. The sequence goes on from NC_030854.1 coordinate 30,263,828, forward strand.
AGGTCAAGTTTGTTATATACTTCTATGCAAATTGTTCAAACTTAAAATTTGGGAAAAAAATCAATTATAGTTAATTGAATAACGAATAATAAGTTGAAATTGAGTTTATGTAATTATTCATATAAGTTAGCAATATTTGGAATTGGAAGGATCCACATTATACACATTCAACCACCATTAAGGTTCCATTTTTTTATCAAAAAAATTCCTATAAATTTAAGATTAATGGCAAAAAGCAAAATTAATTGATTAGAAAATAAACAAAAGATCCAAATATAATTTTAATTTTGATATAGTTGTATTATATGTAAAAGGTAAAATCATGAATTTTATTATTAAAATAATCTGAATGTATTAATTATTTTTATAACTAATAATAGAGCTATCAACTAATAAAAGTTATTCGTCTATGTTTATGTGTCACAAATTTCATATAAGTAAGAGATAAGTGGGTATTGAGTTTATATATAATGGTTTTTCTTCATTTTATCAAGCATGTTTTTTAGATTAAAAATGTGAATCAGTGATAAATAGTAACAAAACATATCTAAATTTTTATTGATATGAGATTCTATGAAAGATATAAGGATCAAGATATACTCAAAACCAGTATAAGGGTCCCTCTCTACTATAAATGAAGATCAATGCAATGAAAACATTGCACAATTGGATGTGATAAAATATCATGAATCTCATATAAGTAAGAAATGGAATGAATATTGAGTTTATAACTAAAGTCTTTTTTCCACTTATCAAATATGTCTTTTTAAGTTAAAAATGTAAACTCGTAACAAATAAATTTACCCTAATTTAAGTTGAACATGAATATGAAATTTTAGACATGAATTGAGCTCGAAAGATATTATTTAAGCTCAAGTCAGGTCTTAGGTTTTCAATGTGTCTAGCGGGCTTAGCCCAGCCCATAAACAACCCCAACAATACGAGTAAGGGAGACAACAATCAAACTAATACGACGGAAGAAATTCCATGTTATCAAGAAGAGCGACTTGAGGCGTTTTCCAGATTTCAGATTTCGTCTTTTTCTGAAGAAAAAAGAAAGAATGAAGATGTGGAAGTAGGTATGGGAAGTAAACGGTTCGATTTCCAGCTTGTTTGGTCAGACTTAAAACTGATTTTGTATTATGTAAGTCAGAGATAGACCAAGTGCTGTGATTAATCAAATTTGTAGCATATCTGACTTCCAGTTGAATGCCAAATTTGACTCATTATAATATCTAATGTCATATGAGGGGGTTGGTGGATATTTTTAGTGTGTTCACAAAGGAATCAAATGTTACTAAGACAACATCACATGCTTATGTTAATTGTATGACGAGAGAATATCAGTTTTTTGAGGGTACCAACTCTGTGGAGATAATATATATATATATATATATCAACTCACTTATATGGGTATAAAATTAATTTATAAGTAAATTATGAATTAAATAACAAATTTTAAAACAATTTTAATATTAATAAGAAAATCTTCGTGCTTTTAGTTTAATGTAATATTTAATAATATAAAAACATTGAAAACTTCTTTTATAGAAGGAGAATTTGACTTTAATTTTTACAAAAAAAATAAATTAATATACTTATTATGAAATCAAATAATAAAGTAAATATATATATATATATTATAATTGAGGGAGGGGATAATCTTACTCTTTAAGTAAAGGATCATGCATTAATCAATGAGTGAAATGCTCGGATATAAAAAAAATATTTATATTTTTTTCTTAACACTATAAATATTTTACATTTTAACATTTTACTTCTTAATAAATATATGTATTATTTTTTTTTTGTAATTGGAGAAAGGAGATTCAAACTCTATTCTTCTTTAGATAAAAGATTATGTACCCACTAATAAACTAAATATTCGGATGCAAGTCGATAAGTTATACTTAGCTTATGACTCAGTAATAAAAAACCTCACATGTATCAATTTTTTCAATGAAATACAATTCGTGGAAAACATAAAATTGGAATCTAACTTTTTAAATAGAATACATAAATTTATCATGAAACAAATAATTTTTTTTTTTACTTTGTATGTAATTTAGTAGGCATTAATGTTTGATTCTTGATTACTAAAACCAAAAATTTATGATTTTTTTATTTTTTATTTTTTGCTCTTCTATCGTATTGCATCATAAAAATCACATCCACATAATTGAATCATGGTATTTAAAAACTCCACATGTATCAATATATATATTTTTCATTTTTTAAATATCATATCAACTCTGAAAGTCAAATGTGCCGCATATTTACTTATGGTGTAAAATAACCAACCCTTGTGGTGTGAAGAAACACAAAACAAGCTATGTAGATGTGGAAATTTAGAAAGATACATCGCGCCCCACCAGATCTTTTGTCAATCAGTTCTACCCCTCGCCAGCAACACCCGTCGATCTGATGAAAGGAGAGTAACAATCGCAATCAAAACATGTTTCACAAGTTCAAAGGTCTTATTAGCAGCGTCTTATTCGTTGAAATTATTGATATTTTTATCAAAATTACACATCCTAATCAAGTTCACAGGATCAAGATTCTTAAAATTATCAAAATTTGTTGGTTCATATTAGACTTTTTTTTTCCCATAAAATAACTCAACTATAACCAGTATTTTTAAAATTATCATGGTAATTTAAATTTTAAATTTTTTTGAAAAATTTTAATTTTTTATGATAATTTTGAAAATAAAAATTAATGTTGAATTAATATAATAAATAAAGTCCAGTAAAAAAGACACATTCACTGATTGGTATATTATTTCTTACTGAAAGAGCAAGTTCGAATCACTTCCCCTAATTAAAAAAATAAATAAGAAAAAAAAAGAAGAGAGAGTAAATAAAGTGGATTCTTGTGCATGCGATACACGTGTTGGGCAATCTTGGTCTCCACAAAGGTTGGGTCGCGTTTTCACATATCTACCCAAAATCCAAAATATAATAAAACTATTTTTTTTTCTATTTAATATCTTATGCAAAGGATTCTTGTTGCTTATTATCATTAGACAAATGTCAGAATCATTGGTAAAAATAAGAAATAATTGTCAATATTTTACCTTCTCCTATTAATTAACAACAATTGGATGGAGAGATGAACGAGGTAAAGCGGGCCAAGCACATTCCACGCTTTGACTTATATGCTACTCGGGGCTATCTTTTTAGTTCATTGGTCAAAACTCAAAATCCAATAATTAAAGCCTAACAAGAACGAATTTTGCCCAACTCACATTGATTTTCACTTAATTCATATAATTATACATGTCTAATTTATTAAAAATTAGAATTTTTTTCGAGACTGAGTTTTGTTCTTATTTTTGTCACCTTATATGTATTATTTTTTTTGAAAAGTGGCCTTATGTGTACTTCATTCAAAATGCACCAAATTTACTTGTATATGTTTTCGGTTGAAAAAATTTTATTGAAAAAAAATAAAATTAAATTTCATTGATAATTTTTTGAAATTTTTTAACAGAATTTTTTCTATTGGAATAAATAGGATTTTTTGTAATCGTATTTTGCTAATTCTTAAATTTCATATTTAATGTGGAAATGAATCCAAATATGCCTTTCAAGTTAGGAATCCGAATTTTGAAATTTACTTGTAAGTAAGCAAATCAACATTTTTGTAATTATTCAGTTAACATATTAGACTAAATTTCCATTTGACAATTATATAAACTCGCTTGTTAAATCTTTAAATTTCACCATTAGATTATAAAATAATAATTCAATGATTAAGTGAATATTTATAATAAGTGTAGACTTTCAACTCTATTTCTAGTTTTGAAGATAATAATTTATTGATTAAATGGACATTTAAATATATTTTGTTTGTGGAGTTTTAAAATTCTATGTATAACATATATTTCTTCAATCATTTATTAATTATTATACTTATTGAATCCAAAATTGTCCAATCCAATTCATTTAAAATCTCTAATTATAGTCATTGTAATCAAAATAATTATTGCAAACTAAAAAAAGTGAATAGATTGAATAGCAATATGACACTACAAATAACAATTTATACACTTGCCTAAATAAAATTAGAAACAAAACCAAAAAACAAAAAAAACAGAAAACAGAAAATGAAAAATGAAAAATAGAAAAATTAATTATTTTTAAAAAATTCAAATTAATTATTGCAAGAGGCAAAAACAGTNAGATCCCGAAATTTTTTATAAAAATAAAAATTAACAACACAAGATCATAAAAAAAAAAAAGTAAATAAACAAATAATAAAAAAAAAGGAAAAAATGAAAAATAAAAAATAGATAAATTAATTATTTAAAAAAACTCAAATTAATTATTGCAAGAGCCAAAAAACAGGGAATAGATTATCAATATGGTAGTACAAATAACCATTTATCCACTTGCCTAAATAAAATTACCAAATAGGAAAGAACAATCATTCTTTGTCTTTCATAATTAATTTTAAAAATAGAAACCTTGTTTTTGGTAGCAACAACATGTTTTCAAACTTACTTTTTTTAAATTGTTATTTAAAAAAATCAGAAACAAAAAACGAAAAAACAGAAAACAGAAAACAAAAAACAAAAAACGAATAATGAAAAATGAAAAATAGAGAAACTAATTATTTAAAAAAATCTCAAATCAATTATTGCAAGAGCTAAAAAAGAGTGAATAGGTTATCAATATGGCAGTACAAATAACCATTTATCCACTTGCCTAAATAAAATTACAAAATAGGAAAGAACAATCATTTTTTGTCTTTCATAATTAATTTAAAAAAATGGAAACCTTCTTTTGGTAACAACAACATGTTTTCAAACTTAATTTTTTTAATTGTTATTTAAAAAAATTGAAAAACGAAAAACGAAAAACGAAAAAACAAAAAACGAGAAACAGAAAACAAAAAACGAATAACGAAAAATGAAAAATAGACAAAATAATTATTTAAAAAAATCTCAAATCAATTATTGCAAGAGCTAAAAAAGAGTGAATAGGTTATCAATATGGTAGTACAAATAACCATTTATCCACTTACCTAAATAACATTACAAAATAGGAAAGAACAATCATTATTTGTCTTTCATAATTAATTTTAAAAAATGGAAACCTTCTTTTGGTAACAACAACATGTTTTCAAACTTAATTTTTTTAATTGTTATTTAAAAAAATTGAAAAACGAAAATGAAAAAACAGAAAACAAAAAACAAAAAATGAAAAATAAAAAATAGATAAATTAATTATTTAAAAAACTCAAATTAATTATTGCAAGAGCCAAAAAACAGGGAATAGATTATCAATATGGTAGTACAAATAACCATTTATCCACTTGCCTAAATAAAATTACCAAATAGGAAAGAACAATCATTCTTTGTCTTTCATAATTAATTTTAAAAATAGAAACCTTGTTTTTGGTAGCAACAACATGTTTTCAAACTTACTTTTTAAAAATTGTTATTTAAAAAAATCAGAAACAAAAAACGAAAAAACGAAAAAACAAAAAACAGAAAACAGAAAACGAAAAACGAAAAACGAATAATGACAAATGAAAAATAGAGAAACTAATTATTTTAAAAAAATCTCAAATTAATTATTGCAAAAGCCAAAAAAAAGTGAATAGATTATCAATATGGTAGGACAAATAACCATTTATCTACATGCCTAAATAAAATTACAAAATAGGTAAGAACAATCATTCTTTGTCTTTCATAATTAATTCAAAAAAATGAAAACCTTGTTTTTGATAACAACAATATGTTTCGAAACTTACTTTTTTTAATTCAAACAGTAATGAAAAACGAAAAACCGAAAACTATTAAACGACATTAATTCTAAATTATTGATAATATTTAGTATCATATTTAATCCGTAGATTATCATTTGTATACAACAATGTAAGAATTTTTAAATATTTATAAACGGAATTAAAGTGTTATCACATGCCTATTACATATTATATGAAATTATTAATTTTTTTAAAAATATTGTCTAAAATTTTCACTAAACAATGTATAGGATAATATTGTCTAAAATATTGTCACAAAAGAGAAATAGTCAAAATGCTTTTACCATAATTACCTAAAGTAAAAGGTATCAAAGGATATAAAGGGCAAAACCAGAAAATGCAAAACTGGCAGTGTCCACTGAGGAAATGAATAAAATATAACCCCATACGTTGAACAACAATTTGGCAGATATCCTTGCCATATGCAGAGACCAGAGGCTGAATGTCTTCGCTTATAAATACTGCCTCCGCTTTCAGGCTCTCTCGTTCATTGGCTTCTTCTTCTTCTTTCTTTTGCCCACAGCCCCGACTATTCCTCTCTTCGTCTTTTGCTCTTCCTCCCCGTCCAATCCCTCACTTCTCCCTCACTTCCCTGAGGGCATCTGTGTCTTTCCGTACCGAAGCTGCATCCGCCACCGCTACCATGGGTGACGCTCCCGACGCTGGCATGGACGCTGTCCAAAGGCGCCTCATGTTTGAGGATGAGTGAGTTTTCTGGATTCCGCTATTCCCCTTTAAGTTTTATTGACGTTTTTTCTATTTTGACAGTTTTTTTTTTCATTTTTGATCTGGGTTTGCTTTGATGCTCTGTTTGGTTTCTGAGAAAATGAAGGGAAAAAAAATGAAAGAAAGGGAAGTTGAACTAAAGTCAACTGATATTATTAGATTCCTTCTTTCCGCTGTGAAACTCTGTTATCAGTTTACAAGGAACATAACAGAATTATAAGATTGCTTTATGGTTTTTAATAGATACCCAGAAAATTTTCTTGTTTCTTTTTGGTTTTTCAAATTATTTTTCTTTTCTTTTAGCACATGTATTTTCTATGTAGATGCGATACCGTATACGTATTCATATATAACTATGTGTGTATTCTATGTATTTTAAGCTTTAAAATAATAGATTTTAGTTGGCCGTTAATTTAGTAAAAGTGCTTAATCATATCTGTATGATTTTATATGCTTACAATATTTTAGAAACATACGTTACTCATCTTTTAGCAGTGCACTACCCGTTTATACGTTTTTTTTTCCTTGGCGCTCTGATGTGATTTCCTGGTAGATTTAGGGGAAAATGATTGAGACCTTTGTTTGTGACCAAGAAAATAATTTCCCTTTTCTTTCATTGACATGGCAGCCAGATGAATGTATTGGAGGCTATTGAATTTTGTGACATCTTTCCATAGTTTCTGCTGATTGTTTTTTTAATACTGCTACAGAAAATCAGAACGGAAAGTTAATACGAAAATATAAATCATTATGACTATGATATCATTCTTATTATTGGAGGATCTTCTTTTGTGGCTAGGCTAAGTCAACTTTAAAGTATAAATAGGGTGGTATTAGTAGCTCCAGATTTTATTTTTATTATTGGTAATGTTATCAAAATTGATACCTAAATGTCAAAGAAGTGTGGCTCATATGCTGTTGTCTGTTTTGGTTGAATGGCAAAACTAATCTTCCTTTGAAGCATTAAGCCAAGGCAACTTCTGAATGTTATCTGCAAATGTTGAAAAACATGGCAAAAGTGGTTGTTTTTTTTCTTGGTCTTGACATGTATTGATTAGCATTTGTGGATTGTTTTCTTTTACTGCAACTGGTTATGTGCTATATATTCCTTATGTGGATTGAATTGAAAGGATGCGTGTGATAGTGTTATGTGAGAATTGGTGATTGTAGTGATTTGCTAATTATGGTTGATGCATATCTGTTGATTGCATAGGGTCAGTCTTTCTATTACCAATGCTATTTATTTTATGACATGAATCAAGGTTTAAAATCTTTATGAATTTACAAATTGTTATATGACTGTATTGTCATGAAGGCATCTGTGTTTTGATTTGAAGTGATAATCTTTACATTTTAACAGGTTCTTATATTTGTCTTGCTCTTTTGAAGTTTAACTCATCTAGCATTTACTAATAACATATGCTTCAGTATTTTTGAATCAATCTTGTATTGTGTTTAACTTACCGGCCTCTGTTTCAATCTTTTGTAGATGTATTTTAGTGGACGAGAATGATAATGTTGTTGGCCATGAATCCAAGTACAACTGTAAGTAAATGTCTATGGTGCAGTTACTCTGGGGCATAACACTGTTTGCTTTGAATTATTCTGTTTTACTCCCCTTTCTATATTGTGCATGCTCTTTGGTTACATATTTTCTTTATGTCCAATGCTTTCAATTTGACTGCATTATCTTGAGTGACGTAAATCATATTATTGTTGTTGCTGATGCTGAAATAAAAATGATTATCTGGTATTAATTTTGTAGGTGGCTTAATCTTATAGAATGGGCCTGGTAATGATCTTTGATTCTTTTCAATTTGTGTAGGATAAAGAAGCTTGTTTAAAGAACTTTCTTAGTACAACAGAGCCTTAAACTTAGTCAGTATACTGCAAAATCCTGGTTATATAATTGGTTGAGACTAATAAAGGAGAAATTATTTGACACTTTTTAAATTTTTTTTGCAATGTTAAAAAAATTACTTTAACACCAGTCTTTTAAAAGACATTTTTGTATAAAATCAATAGCAAGCTTCTTCATTGGGCTATAGGAAGAAGCATTTCATGTGCGTCTAGGCCATTTATTCGCTTTGGCATTTAATAAGTGAAAAAGACAATCTTGAATCTCTGGCTTGGTTTTGGATCTTATAGTTTGTGTTTTACTGCTGCCACTTTGGAATTAAAGGTTATTAGCTTTAGCTGTCAGTTTCATCACATTCTGCTCTTTATGCGAATATATGTCTTGACCATGTGACTTCTGAATGTCTTTAGTCTGTTGCCTTCATGTCTGCCCTGAACATTGGTTTGAAAATTTACAGGTCACTTGTGGGAAAAGATCCTAACTGGAAATATGCTGCATAGAGCATTCAGTGTATTTTTGTTTAACTCAAAATATGAGTTGCTCCTTCAGGTAACATGCTAAAAATATCAGTCATTGATATATTTAGAATTGTTACTATTTTCAAACTTTGGAATTATAATGAAAAATCAAACAAACAGGTTATCTCATTGAACATATTTATTTACCTCATTCCTTTATCTTTTGCATATACTGGAAATAAAGGTTTTGGCATCCAAATCTCTGCTCATTTTTATCATTTGAAGAACCTTATGGAGTCCTTAAAACCAAAGTAAAGAAGGAGAAAATCTGTAAGAATAGTTGTGAGTTGGACAGGCTGGCCCCTGTGAAGTCTGTGAGCATAGGATCAGTTGCTTTTTGATTATATCCTATGGTTAATAAAAAAAAGAAGAGTACAAAAAAAGTGGGAAAGCAGGATATAGTCTCTGGTCTCAGCAAAGCTAGCTAGCACCTCTCATTTTTTGAATCTTTAACTTTCAGCATTTTCTCTATTCTTAATTTCTTTGTTGGTGCCGGATATGGCATTGAATATGTTGCATATATTAACTTTGAATGTTGTGGCATTATTTTTCCTTGTTTGTACCAACTCAAAATATATGCTTGCTAGCATCACAGCATATGTGCAATGTTATGCTTTGTAAATAGGTGATGGGAAGTACCTATGAGAAGTTTGTTAACATTCCTTTTCTGTCTGGTTTCTGGGTAGCAACGATCTGCAACAAAGGTAACATTTCCTCTTGTGTGGACAAACACCTGTTGCAGCCATCCTTTGTACCGTGAATCTGAGCTTATTGGAGAGAATTTTCTTGGTATATAGCTTTTACATCTGTCTCAGTTTCATTACAGGATTTTCTGTCTTACTGTGGCTGATAATTTTGTTGTTATCTGCTCACCAGGGGTGAGGAATGCTGCACAAAGGAAGCTTTTGGACGAGCTGGGTATTCCTGCTGAAGATGTTCCTGTTGATCAGTTTATCCCTCTGAGTCGCATACTCTACAAGGCACCTTCTGATGGCAAGTGGGGCGAGCATGAACGTAATAATTCTACTCTGTTTGCGTAAAAGTCAGCATTATGTTTAGATATTTGCCTCTTTCAAGTCTTTATTATTGCAAAAAGTTTTGAGTCTCTATTTGGGGAGACGTTGATATAAATTATACATTTCAATGGCTGGTGTCTCATATCTATTTCTTGGTCTGAATTTTTGATATTGCATGAATCTATCACTTACTCCTATCCTTCTCTCATATATTGTAACTAAGCATTTATTATTGCTTTGCAGTTGACTACCTACTATTCATTGTCCGAGATGTTAATGTTCATCCAAATCCCGATGAGGTAGCGGATGTGAAATATGTGAACCGTGATCAACTGAAAGAGCTGTTGCGCAAAGCTGATGCTGGCGAGGGAGGTCTGAAACTGTCACCTTGGTTCAGACTTGTTGTGGATAATTTCTTGTTCAAATGGTGGGATCATGTTGAGAAAGGGACCCTTAAGGAGGCAACTGACATGGAAACTATTCACAAGTTGACTTGAAGAAAAGCAACACACATCATCAGCAAAGTTTGATGGCTGTTCTGTGGGAAAGTTGTTCCAATAAATGCAGACTTGAAATAGTTTTAAAAATGTTGGTTTCTTCATGTTTTCAGATATTGCTGTTACCCGCATGACACATTACATGCTGCTAAATTTGAGCTAAATCTTGGAACTGGCTGGGCGTGTATTTTAGATTTGAATTCAATAAGAAACTTATTTCTTGCTTTACATGGTTAGAGTCACCTTTTCTTTATAAATTTGTCGGAAATTTTAATTTTTAACCTATTTTACAAATTGAAAAATGTTCGTTTTTGAAATTAATATTATAAAGCTTTGGTGTTGTTTGATAAATTGAAAAATTCATCACCGAAAAATTAAGTACGGAAATTTTTTGTTTTGAAAAATTTAAATACCGAATTTTTCATATACAAATTGTTTGCTATATTATTGAAAATTAAATATATTGAGCTGATTGTTTCATTAAATCTTTTGTAAATGAATAATATGATTTAATAAGTATTTTGAATCCGTAAAAGTGAAAAGGGAAGAATATAAGATTAATATAATTAAATATCATAGCTTTTTCTTAAATAAAATTAACTAAATACATTAAGCAGCTTTTAACTTCTTCAGGTTTCAATATAATCTTCCATTGAGTGGCTTCTAAAAAGGAAATTATCAAACGTAATAAAAAAGTCATTAAATTTTTCAATGATTTATCAACAAACCCCTCTCTTAAATTGTTTGTTTTCATAATTTATCTTTATTAGATATATAGTTGGAGGTGTATAAGTACCACCCTATACTTCTCAATGGTAAAAGATGGAGCAAATTCAAGAAATTTAAGTTGGCTTAGTTTTTTTTAGGTATAATGCTTTAAAACATTTTTTAAATTATTTAAGAAAATTCATATAAGTTCTTATTCTTTTATTATATTCAATAAAATTTTTGTATTTTTATTTTGAGTTAAATAAACTTTCACGAGTGATGGTTGACTAATTACTATTCGTTAAACTAATACTTGTTATTTTATATTTATATGATGCTGATGAGGTTGAAAAAGCCACTTAGTCATGTTATCATTATCATGTCACATTAATTTCATATGATATAGAATGACAAATGACATTTTGACTAAATTAATTATTATTATTTATTTGATTCAAAAAAATATAAAAAATTATTTGGTTTAAAATAAAAATAGATTAAATACCCAAATAAGTCCCTAAACTATATCAAAAAAATTAATTAAACCTCTATTTTTTTATTGTATTCAAATAAGTTCATGAACTTTTATTTTGGATCAGATAAATACTTTTATTTAACAGTTGACTAACTTTTGTTAGTCGATGGTACATGTGGTACTTTTATATCACGTTATATGCTACATGACATGTTGACGTGACATTTTGATGATGTTATTATCACGTGGCATTAAATGTTATTGATTAGGATTTGCGTATATACTTTTTTGCCTAAACACATGTCTAAAGATAATTGATTAAAAATTTAAATAAAAAAAATAAAAAAACTTAATTACATCCTAATCTGTGGAATAAACATTAGTAAACATTAGGTTTCTAAACAAATTAAATCATTTGATTTAAGGTTTAAGTAAAAAAATGAGAACAACTTGAATTCAAAATTATTTAAAGTTTTTTCAACCTAATCAACAAGAAAATTGGCCACTAGACTTGGGACTCTAAGCAGAAGATTTCCCAGCTTCCTTTGATGGGTGAGGTGTTGCTGTGTGACCACCCTTCTTCCCATCTGTCTTCTGAGGTGTTGCTGTAGATTTTGCCTTTTTTGCAGAAACACGGGTAGCAGCTTCTGCAGGTCTCTTCTTGCTTGACTCAACCTTCTTAGGTGTCTCCTCATCCTCGTCAAGATGAAGAACCATTTTGAAGTGGTGTTTATCGACTACGGCGACGTAGAAGGCACAAAGTTGAGTAGAAAAAATAGAGGTTCATGAAGTTATTTATAAAAAAAGAAAAATTAGGATGAAAATTAAGTAAATAAAACTGATATCAAAAGAAAAAAAAAAGGGGAAGTACGTAAAAATTGAAAGGGGATTGAGGAGGAGGAGGCAAAGCTTCGATCACATCCAAAGCAATCTTTTTCTCTTTGTGTTCCAAATTGCAGCGTTTTCGTCAATCAATTCAAATCTTCGGTCCAAATTTTAACTTAAAATTCGAAAAGTCGAAAGTTGTAAAAACTTTAAATTATTTTGAATTCAATTTGTTTTCATTTTTTTAAACTTTAAATCAAATGATTTAGTTTATTTAGAAACATAATGTTTATTCAGCAGATTAAGGGTAATTAGTTTTTTTTTTAATTTTATTTGTTTTAAATCTGTAATCAATTATCTTTGGATATGTGTCTAGACAAAAAGATAATTACATAAATCTTAATCAACAATATTTAATACTTTGTCATTTGCCATATGACAATAATATTATCAAAATGCCACGTCAACATACCACTTGGCAAATGATATAGTATAAGAGTACCGCATGTATTGTTAACTAACAGAAATTTGTTAACGGCGATAGAGAAGGGTTTATTTGATTCGAAATAAGTTTAGAGACTTATTTGAACGTAATAAAATGATTGAGATTAAGTTGACTTTTTTAGAATAATTCAGAGACTTATTTAGATATATAATCATAAAAATATGAGAATTTGATTGAATATGATAAAAATGTGAAAATTTATTTATATTTTTACAAGATAATTTAAGAATTTTTTAGATATTATATTATTTTCTTATGGCAGGTCGATTATAATTATGTTTTCTATAATATCATGCGTTAAATTTTAGCATAAATACATTAATTTCAGCGTAATGTATTTAGTGTGCAGTTTTGATTAACTAACCCCAGCCCTCCCCCCTTGCTAGGATAGGTTATATTTTGCTTGATTTGGTCAAAAGAAAAAAATAAAGAAAAAGTAAAATATATCTGAGCCACTCAAAGAATGTAATTAAGAAATTATTCATGTCTCTTTATACACTCAATTATTAGCTTTATTTTTTAAATTATTTTTGATATAATATATAAGTTTGCCTTATTCATCAATGAAACAAATACATTGATGTAATTACTCTAATGTTAAACTTTATTGTCGACGATTCATTTATTGCACGTTTGGTACGAGGAATAATTAAACTATTCCCTCTCTATTCTCAATTACTATTTACTTCTCTTGTTTGGTTGGTAATTTGATAAGAAATAGCAATTCCTTCCTTTTACCTATTTCTCAAAATTGATAAAAAGTCTTCTTTAACTACACCCAACCCCTCATTGGTATTAGCTATTTCATATTTGATGGAATAGCTTCAAAAATTATTAAGATTAAATTACCTCTCATAAGTTTAAAAATTTACAATCCTACTCATATTAATATTTGTAAATAAAATATTAATATTTTAATACATTAATGATTAAATTATAAATAAAATATTAACATTTAAATGATCAATTATTAATATTTTAAATAAATTATTAATATTAAAAAATAAAATAAAATAAAACTAAATAATTATAATAGCATTTAAATTATAAATAAAATATTAATATTTTAAAATATTAATGATTAAATTATAAATAAAATATTACACCCGAGAATTTGATTCATTAGTTATTGCAGCATCTCCTACTAAAAGAATAAGGTTCGAATTCCCATTTCCTCAATTCCACAAAAAATATAAACAAAATATTAATATTTAAATTATCAATTATTAATATTTTAAATAAATTATAAATGATTCATATTTAAAAAATAAATTAAATTATAAATAAATAATCATAATAACATTTAAATTATAAATAAAATATTAATATTTTCAAATATTAATTATTAAATTATAAACAAAATATTAATATTTAAATGATCAATTATTAATATTTTATATAAATTATAAATTATTAATCTTTAAAAATAAAATAAAATAAAAATAATTAATGATAATAACATTTAAATTATAAATAAAATATTAACATTTTAAAAATATAATGATTAAATTATAAATAAAATATTAATATTTAAAAATAAGTTATTAATATTATAAATAAATTATAAATTATTAATATTAAGAAGGAACTAATATAAAATAAATAATCATAATAACATTAAATTATAAATAAAATATCAATATTTTATAATGTTAATGATTAAATTATACATAAAATATTAATATTTAAATGATTAATTATTAATATTTTAAATTAATTATAAATTATTTATTTTATTCATCGTACCAACCTATGTATAACTATTTTATTATATTTTCACTTTATTCTATTCCTACAAACTAGTAATTCTATTTCTTTCTTATCTATTTCGCGAATCAAACGTACAGTAAATTCTTTTTCAATAAAAAAACACAATATTCAAATAAACTTTTATCATATATACATAGAGGTGTTAATATGGATTGGTTTAGCTTAACTTGACCTAAAACATTATAAGTTGAGAAAATATGAGCTGGGTTGAGCTAACTCATTTTTTACATGAGCCATCCAAACCTTAGCCCAGCTCATCTCTTGTCAGCCCATGGGTTGAGTTGGGCTAACCCACTTCTTTTTTTTTTTTTCAAAAAAAAAAAATTCATTTCCACAATTTTACTTAATAAACTCTTTATTAATAAAATTGTTTCATAATTTAATCCATAAATTAAATAATAAAAACATGTAACGAAGAAGTAAGTTACACAAAACATAAATAAACAAATAAGTTATATCAAACATCAATAAAGTTTTAATCTTTAACACAAACTACAATCCTATAAACATAAGTATATAACCAAATATATAAAAACTTCAAGATTCATTTATGTCCTCCTCAATCTTCATTCTCAAGGAAAACATTTGAATTTTGTTTGGACAATAATGATGTCCTAAGGTTTGAATCATTATCATCTAATATTCATTGTCATAAAAAAAAAATAGATAGTAAGTTTTAATCTTAATTAAAATTATTAATTTGAAAAGTAAAGATTAAAGACATTGAAATATATAAAATAAACAATACCATTGATAACTAAATTATTAATTTTATATAGCTAAATATATAAAATTATTAAATTAACTAAAGTTATTAATTTAATTCTTTTTTCTTTTGGCCCACANTATATATATATATATATATATATATATATATATATATATATGTATGTATTATGCACAAAATCAATTGTGAAAATAATTTTTCCCTTCTTTTATCTAGTATTAATTGTTTAGTTTCTTGTTTTTTTGTGACTATATTTTTTAATTTTGATGAATTTTTTATATTATATTTTCTAAATTCGAAAATTTATATTGAAAAATTAAACTTTTTGTACTTATTTATATTGAACATTTAATTTTTTTTATTTTACTCCAAATAGAATTTTTTTTAACTTAAATCTTCCCTTGCGAAGGAGCACTAAAAGTCGTTTATCTCTTTTTTTTATTCGTTTAAAGCACATAGTAAGAGGTTATTTAAAATTAAAAAAGAAAATCCTTTCTCATCAAGAGAGGTGTTTTGTGGGTTCGGTTCCGACTGAGCTCGAGGCTTCTAGCTGTACCAATTTGAAGCCACATCAGAGTCCCGACCAAAGCCGGCTATATTTACATAATAATATTATCATTAATATAGTAAAACATTATTTTTATATTAATATATTGATATTTAGATTCAAATTGAATGTTGACTTCATTATTTTAAGATGTTTCAAAATAATTTCTATTTTTTTAAAATGTTCAATAATACTATCGCTGAAAATAATAAAAGTAAAATAAAGAGCAAAAATACCTCATTCATTCAATATAGACATTCAATATCCCTGATTCTGACCTAAAAATTTTGTATTCAAAGTTGAACTGGATCGAGTCGGACCTACCAAGTTTGACGGAGAACCCAACCCTCGTCCATACCTCTACAC
The DNA here is from genome assembly GCF_000208745.1 of Theobroma cacao. Taxonomy (NCBI): domain Eukaryota; kingdom Viridiplantae; phylum Streptophyta; class Magnoliopsida; order Malvales; family Malvaceae; genus Theobroma; species Theobroma cacao. The sequence continues at coordinate 30,280,141 of NC_030854.1, forward strand.
ATCAACCATTGGGAATTTTTCTTAAAAAGAAAATGTATTAACATATTGAATGATGACGAAATGGCAGTTGAACATTCAATTTTGTTGAGATTAAGGATAAAAAACCAATAAGGGTAGGCTTATAGCATTTAAATTACTGCAATCGACACCCTATAAGATAGCTTGTTGGTTTTGGAGAACATATCCATTTTTGGTCCAAACAGCTCTTTTATCGAAGCAGAAGTTATAGGAAAAATATGGGTTTCATGTACGCCGGGTCCTCATGGAGCCTTCTTGTACTTGTTTTTGTAGCTGAATTTGCTTTGCATGGCTTCAGCTATGGAGAAAAAGGTACTCAAGTCTTTATTGTTATACTATCCAAAAGTTGCTTCCAAGAAAACTTTTTAAACTTCACGACTTGGATTTAGGTTTATATATAGTATTTATTTTCCGTTTGCAATACATATATGATTTGATGTTATAATCTCTTTTATTTTATAAATCTCATCTTATAATTTGTATTCGAGATTTTCAAATTGAACCCTTCGTTATTTTAATTTGTACAATATTTAATTTTTTATTTGTGATCTCTAAAATTTAAAATTTTTTGTTTACAATTTTTTATAAACGTTTCAAATCCATTAATTTTATCAACTACTCATAAAAATCAATGAAATATGTCACATTCGTGTTATGTAAATATTTACATATAATAAATATCAGTTTAACATGTCAAATGGATTCATCTCTTGTCACTTGAACATTCAAATTTTTGAATTCACTTATTTTGACATGTTAACGTTTATGTGATGTTGATATTATAAATTTTGTCAGACTTTAATAATGACAGTTGGAATGGATGAATTTGAAATTTTTTTAAAAAATCATAGATACAAAATTTAAATTTTAAAAATGAATAACTATAAACTATTACATAAAATTCATGGATATTGGTGCAATTTACTCCATTCTAATAGCAAGTGTCTCTTTGGTGATAGTTTACATGTATTTAGGAGACAGATGCCGGATAAATTTGAAGATTTTTTTTTCCTTTGTGAGAAGAGCAAGGAAAGATACATAATTAACTAAACATCTCATTTGCAGCTCCTAATTACAGCTTTATCCAAGAAGCAACCTCTGCTCCAATAGTCTCATTCTACGATTACATAGTCATTGGTGGAGGAACCGCTGGCTGTCCATTGGCTGCAACCCTGTCTCGAAATGCAAATGTTCTAGTCTTGGAAAGAGGGGGGTCTCCGTATGTCAATACGACCAAGATAAGGAAAGAAAACTTTTTGTCTACTCTTACAGATAGATCTCCCGATTCATTCTCTGAAGCATTCATCTCCGAGGATGGAGTTGCTAACGACCGACCACGCGTGCTTGGTGGCGGAACAGTGATTAACGCAGGCTTTTACTCGCATGCGGAAACATCCTTCTTAAAGCAAAATGGAATGGATGAAGCATTAGCCAACGATTCTTATGAGTGGGTTGAAAGGAAGCTGGTACACAAGCCAGTTGTGTTGCAGTGGCAATCTGCAGTGAGAGATGGGTTGCTTGAAGCTGGGGTTGTGCCATATAATGGGTTTACGTATGATCACATTAATGGGACTAAAATTGGTGGAAGTATTTTGGATGGAAATGGAAATAGACATACTGCAGCTGATTTGCTTGAGTATGCTGATCCAAAGAGGATTAAGGTTTACTTGCATGCGGTTGTGCATAATATCGTCTTTACAACAAAAGGTAATTAATTAATGCATTTTTTCTAGAATCAAATAACCTTGGTATATTATTTACATAAAATTTTAAATTATTTAAAAAAATTTAATTTAATTATTATTATTTTATTATATTCAATCAAATTTTTATATTTTATCTTGAATCAAATAAGTTTTATTTTTTTTATTTTTAATCAAATAAGTCCTATGACTAATAATTGACTTAATCAAAACATTATTTGATATTTTTTAATAACATTGACGTAATATAATAACATGTCATAATATATGATGATATAAAATGATGATATGAATATATGTCATTGTTATCATTACATCAACATAAAATCAACGTCACGTGGGTATAAAAATAAAAAAAAAGTATTTTAACTCATGATAATTAATCAACAATTAGTCATAAATGTTATTTTTTAAACTTAATTGAAGGTAATAAAAGAATAAAGATTTATTTAAAATTTTTAAATAATTTAATTGTTTTGTTAAACATTATGCCAATAACCTTATCTACTTAAAATCATTTTTCTCTTGTGCTGAATTTGTTCCCAGCACTAAGTTTTGGTTTGCGTACAAGCAAACAAAACGGAAACTTTAATTTTTTGCCACTAAAAAATTCGTGCTTTAACCTTTTTCCTCACCTACTTTGATACTCACATTTTGATTAAAATTGAAAATTTTAAATAGAGTAAAGTCAACTATGATAATTTAACTAAGACAAAATTAATGAATATATTTTACAATTGATGGTTACTTGCTGACTGCTATTAAAATGCTTCGTCATCATTGACCACATTAAAATGAAAAGGTTCCGTGGAATGCCAATCAAGCATTCAAGTGATGATCAATAAATGTACTAAATTTAGAATTGTCAAATGCAGCCTTAAGATTCTTAAATTAAGAATTTGTCGTATTCATACGTAGGATGAAGGAATCTACATTGGCAATGCAATTTCAGAATGCATGCTCCAATTAACTTTCTATTTCATTTTCGTCAGACTGACTAAAATATACTGTTATGGCAGTTGGATCGAGACCCAAAGCCCAAGGGGTGATCTTCTACGATGCAAAGGGAGCAAGGCACACGGCTTTCTTGAAAAGTGGGTCCAGAAGTGAGATAATTTCATCAGCAGGTGCAATTGGAAGTCCACAGTTGTTAATGTTGAGTGGGATTGGGCCCGCCCCTCAGTTGGAGGCACTTGGCATTAAGGTGGTGCTGAACCAGACCCTTGTGGGTCAAGGGATGGCAGACAATCCATTAAACGGTCTCATAATTCCTTCTCCTGTGCCCGTTGAGCTCTCACTCCCTGAAATTGTGGGTATCACCGAATTGAGTAATTATCTAGAATCTGCCAGTGGGTTTGATTTTTCTGCCCTTTCTGTTGCTCAAAGTCCTGCCAACTTCAATCAGGTTTTTACCCATTGCTATGTTCTCGGACATTTTGTTTATTTATTTATTCTTTTTACATGTGATTTTGAGTTATATAATTGAAAGTAATTATCTTATTATATAAACTCCATCTTCTCATTCTAGAATTGGAAACATATTGACACGATATTTTATCTTATGAAATTAGTTTTTTGATCATATGGTAAGTTAAATCAACTCAAGTGAGTTTGAGAGATTCTATCTTTTGAGTTGAGTTGTATTTTTAGGTTGAAAAAAGCCCTATGGCATCCCAAGAAGCAATGGATAATTCACCAACAAATCTTGGGTTTATTGTGGAGAAGTTTAATGGTCCAATCTCAGAGGGTTATCTTGAGCTTCAAAGCACAAATGTGAGTGACAACCCTAAAGTCAGGTTTAACTACTTCCAAGCACCAGAGGACTTAAGGAAGTGTGTCCAAGGCGTGAAAACCATCATCAACGTTGTGAATTCCAAATCATACTCGAGATTCCGTTACAGCAACACAACAACACAAGATCTTCTAAACATGATGGCGAGCATGTCGGTGAACCTGAGACCAAGACATCCTAATTCTACAGTTTCCCTGGAGCAATACTGCATAGACACTGTCATGACCTTTTGGCATTATCATGGAGGTTGCCAAGTTGGAAAGGTTGTTGATCGAGATTACAAGGTCTTTGGTGTGGATAGGCTTAGGGTTATAGATGGTTCAACCTTTAATTTTTCCCCTGGAACTAATCCTCAAGCTACACTTATGATGCTTGGAAGGTAATGCTATTATTTACTACCATTTTTTCTATATATTCAGAAGTTTGAATAGATCAATCATTTTTTACATTGATAATAATATGATTTGTTTTTTTATCAATTTTTTATGCAGATATATGGGACGAAGGATTCTACAAAGTAGAGGAAAATGATCTAATCTTGTCTTCACACAAGCATGCATAATAATTTCTTTTGGAGAAAAAGTAACAAAAAAAAAAAAAAAGAACAATATGTTAGGGGAAACATGTATAAACTTTTGCATGCTTGGACTTTGAATTTTTTTTGTGTTTAATAAACGGGAGATGAACAACCAGCAATAAGTCTATGTTGCTCCATGGATTTCATTGCATTATTGTAGAAATTAAACTGCCTCTTATGTTAATCATATTTACATTCAATTATTAAACCATAACTTGGCTCTGAAGTTGTAATCGGAGTTGAAACCATACATCATGCAGGCATTAGCCTACACTGCAAAATTCCAGATATGCAATTTGCCAAGCTATCCTAGAATGCATTGATAAGGTGTTCAATAAAACAAAAAAGAAAAACATTCATTGATTGTTTTACTAATTGAATCCCAGATCATTCAATCATATTCCTTTTAAATTCAAATTGATAATTATAAAGAAAAAATTAATTGAAACTATAATTGTGGAAAATTTATATATTAAATTGAATCTATCCCATATTATCCAGTGTATTTGCTTCATTGATCAATAAGGAAAACTTATATATTAAATTAACTTGGCAGATGATGCGGCTAAAGATGTTGTTGGTAATTGGATTTTTGACTGCTGAGTTGGTTTTTTCCTTTTTACCCATTCACATGTCATAAAATTATTAATTTATATATTTTTTAAAAAATAAAATAACTTAAATTTAATTACTAAACACTATGATTGAACGAGAAAGCTTTAGGGTTTATCAAACCCCTTACATTAACAAAATTCCTAAACCATTCAAGAAGACCAAATTCTGATCGAAGCTATCGTAAATAAAATTTTGATTGTCTAGGGGTTTATATGTTACAAAATAAAAATTTAGGAGTTTATGTTGGACAAAATAAAAGTTCATTACGTTATATTATCCTATATTAATCAAATCATAGAACATACAAAACTTTGACACTAATGCAAATTGTGAACAGATTTCTACGAAATCAGAACAAAAATTTATGCATATGATCAATATATTAACAAAAGAAGTAAAAAATTTTACCAGCTTTTTTCTTCGCTTGCAATTGTTGACTTTTAAGACTAAGCCAGTTTCATGCTCAGCTTGTTATCTCTTACCGGTAATAATTTGCATGTGAAAAACAATTAAAATTTATAGCTGAATTTGCGACCAGCCTTTGATCATGACTTTTAAGCCTTAGGTGCATGAATTTGTAATTTGACTTCTTATTATAATCCCTTTTACACTTGGCTTCAACTAAAGGTAAGTGAATAATAGTTAAACTAATAATTTCACCTTGCAAACTAGTTTGCTGGACATAGACTTTCCTTTTGGTTTAGGTAACAAAGTATAATAATATTATGATGCCAAATTAGTCTTTAATAGGAATAAAATTAATTTGTCAGCAAATTCATTAGGCCACGTGAGAAAATACCACTCCAAAATTTTCCTGATCTGTTTTTATTTTATCATTTGTCATGTGGCATTAAATTGACAACTTAACTTTAACTAATGATAGTTAATTCATCAATAATTGATGAAAAAAAGACTTATTTGATTCAAAATAAAATTATAAAGATTTAATTAAATGTAATAAAAGTATAAGGACTAAATTGGTTATTTTTTCATGATTCAAGAATTTTTTATTATAATACATATTATTTATAATATAAATATAATTGAGCAGAATTCTGACCTAAAAGTTTATATTCAAGGTTGATTAGGCTCCAGTCGAGCCTACCAAAGTTTGACGGATAGCCCAACCCTCTTACATACCTACACACGTCAGCAAAATTATTGATACAATAAATTATGACAAAGTGGAGAAAAACTGTTATACCAAAAAAATAAGGGTAGGCTTTTAGCATTTAAATGCAACCAATACCGTATAAGAGACCACGTAGTTTTTGGATTTTAATAGAATTTAAAGAGCTTTTCGAAGTAGTAAGTTATAGAAAAAATATGGGTTTGAAGTACGCCTGGTCCTCATGGAGGTTTCTTCTACTTGTTTTTATAGCTGAATTTGCTTTTCATGGCTTCACTTATGGAGAGAAAGGTAGTCTAGTCTTTATTTTGTGGGAGGTATTTTAGTACTTACAATGTTACATCAATCTGGCTATCCAACAGTTGCTTTCAAGCAGACTTTTGTAAGCTATATATGTAATATTTTCAAGGAATCTCATTTTCAAGACTTCGATTTAGGTTTATATATAATATTTATTGTCCTTTTGCATGCATATATGATTTGATGTTATAACCAATAATCTCTTTTATTTTATAAATCTCATCTTATAATTTGAAATATATCAATTATTCATGATTTTAATTTTTTTATTTATAATTTTTCATAAATGTATCAAATCCATCAATTTTCATCAACTACTATTAAAAATTAATAAAATATGTCACCTTAGTGTCACTGTTACCTAGATGTTCATATAGTATAAAATGTCAATCCTAAATGTCAAATGGATCTACTTTTTATCATATGAACATTTAAGGTTTTGAATTCATTTATTTTTAACATGTAGATGTTGATGTGATGTCAACGTGATAAATTTTATCAACAATTAAAATGGATGAATTTGAAATATTTTTTATAAGTTATAGATACAAAATTTAAAATTTAAAAGTTAATTGAAATAAAATGTTACATAAAGTTTATGGATATATCTGTAATTTACTCTATTATAACATTCAAGTGTTTTTTTGATGATAAATTCAGAGGCCAGCGGTCGGATAAATTTGAAAAAAATTTTTTTTTTTTTTCCTTGTGCCGAAGAGCAATGAAAGATATGTAATTAACTCAAGATATCATTTGCAGCTCTTAATTATAGCTTTATCCAAGAAGCAACCTCTGCTCCACAAGTCTCATTGTACGACTACATAATCATTGGTGGAGGAACTGCTGGCTGTCCATTGGCTGCAACTCTGTCTCGAAATGCAACCGTTCTAGTCTTGGGAAGATGGGGGTCTCCATTTGTCAACACGACGAAGATAAGGATAGAGAACGCTTTGTCTACCCTTACAGATACCTCTCCCGATTCATTCTCTGAAGCATTCATCTCTGAGGATGGAGTCGCTAACATCCGAGCACGCGTGCTTGGCGGTGGAACAGTGATTAACGCAGGGTTTTACTCTCGTGCGGAAACATTCTTCCTGATGCAAAAAGGATTGAATGAATGAAGCATTAGCAAATGATTCATACGAGTGGGTTGAAAGGAAGTTGGTATCCAAGCCAGTCGTGTTGCAGTGGCAATCTGCAGTGAGAGATGGGTTGCTTGAAGCTGGGGTTTTGCCATAAAATGGGTTTACGTATGATCATATTATTGGGACTAAAATTGGTGGAAGTATTTTTGATGAAAACGGAAATAGACATACCGCAGCTGATTTGCTTGAGTATGCTGATCCAAATACGTTTACTTGCATGCTGTTGTGCAGAAGATCACGTTTACAACAAAAGGTAATTAATTAATGCATTTATTTTCCTAAAAATCAAATGACTCTTAAGTTTTGGGTTTTAGGTAACCTCATCAATTATTACTCTTTTTACGTAAAGCATTCAATAAATTTACTATTATGGCAGTTGGATTGAGGCCAAAAGCTCAGGGGGTGATCTTCTACGATGCACAAGGAGTCAAGCACACGGCATTCTTGAAAAATGAATCCATGAGTGAGATAATTTCATCAGCAGGTGCAATTGGGAGTCCACAATTGTTATTGTTGAGTGGTATTGGGCCCGCCCCTCAGTTGGAGGCGCTTGGTATCAAGGTGGTGCTAAATCACGCCATTGTGGGTCAAGGGATGGCTGACAATCCATTAAACGGTCTTATGATTCCTTCTCCTGTGCCTGTACAGCTCTCACTCGTGATAAGTGTAGGCATCACCAAATTGGGTAATTATATAGAATTTGGCAGTGGATTTGACAACCCTGAGGTTAGGTTTAACTACTACCAGGCACCTGAGGACTTAAGAAAGTGTGTTCCAGGCATGAAAACCGTCATCAAAGTTGTGAATTCCAAATCATACTCGAGATTTCGTGACAACAACACAACAACACAAGATCTTCTAAACATGATGGCTAGCATGCCCTTGACCCTGAGACCAAAACATCCTAATTCTACAGCTTCCCTGGAACAATACTGCATAGACACTGTCATGACCATTTGGCATTATCATTGAGGCTGAAAAGTTGGAAAGGTTGTTGATCGAGATTACAAGGTCCTTGGTGTGGATAGGCTCAGGGTTATAGATGGTTCTACCTTCAATTTCTCCCCTGGGACTAATCCTCAAGCTACACTTATGATGCTCGGAAGGTAATAATATTATTTACTACTCTTATTTTATATATTTTTTAGTTTGAATAGATCAATCATTTCGTATATTGATAATAATATGATTTGTTTTCTATCAATTTTTGTTGCAGATAGATGGGACAAAGGATTTTAGAAAATAGAGGAAAATGATCAAATCTAGTTTTGCACAAGCATGCATAATAATTTCATTTTGGGGAAAAGGAAATGGGAAACAGGAAAATATTTAAGAGAAAACATATGTAAACTTTTGCATGCTTGGAGCTCGATTTTTTTTATGTATTTAATAAAATATATATCTAATAATCACGTGCTTTACATTTGACGGTTTGATGTGGAGAAGCATGCGGGTGGCACGTGACGAAATAAAGCTTGTTAATTGGCTATTAAACTTTAGAACTAGCTGAAAAGTTAGTTGCTTTCTCTTTTTCTTTTCCACTTTTGTAATATTTTTACTTATGGAATGAATACAGTACTAAATTTCACAATGATTCTCTCTCTTTCACTCAATTATTTCTCTCAATTTTATATGGTATTAGAGTTTCTCGTACAGTTCATCTTTAAGAATTTGTTAATGTTGTTCATTATCTGAACTTTAATTTTTTTTTGAGATCGTTTCAATAGTTTTATTAATTTCTTGTGCATCTTGATTTGATTCGTTATTCTTACTGAAACTTGCAAAACAATTAATAGTTAATTCTTCTAGTTTAAGATCTTCAGTCACCATACGATTTGCATCACATTAATCATCTTAGATCAATAGTTGATTAATCTAAAAATAACCACGAGTAACTATATTGCATGGAATAGATCCTTTATGCTAGCTTTATCCATAAGAAACAAGATAGATTTTTTTATGGAACAATCCCAAAACCAAATACATTGCGCTGCATCATTTCTTTATTCTTCATTTCTTTATTCTATCTCACCACCACTGCCTCAACAGTTTTATATGTGGACTTTGCCACTAAAATCTAAGATACGTTGTAATTGAATTTTTCTCTACATGATGATACACATGTTTATAATCTTCAATTCACTTTATGTAATTGTCTCTTTTCTACTCGATTATTTCTCTCAATTTTGCAACCATTAAGAGCTTTATGTCCCTCCATGCAATTCATTGCATTATTGTGGAAATTAAATTGCCTCTTATCTTAATAATATTTACATTCAATTATTAGACCATACCTTTATTCTGAAGTTATAGTCAGAGTTGAAATTGAGCATCATGCAAGCATTAGCCTGCCACACTGCAACATTCTAGATATGCAATTTGCCAAGCTATCCTAGAATGCATTGATAAGGGTGTTCAAAAAAATAAAGAGAAAAACTTTTATTGATTGTTTTACTATTTTTTTTTGAAATGTAGATACTTCATTCGTTGATTATTTTAGTAATTGAATCTCAGATTATCTTATCATATTCATGTTAAATGCAAATTGATAATTATAAAGAAGAAAAAAAATTACCCCCTCTATCCAAATCCTTTTATTAAATTTTCCTTTTTAGGATGTCCAAAAATAAAATTCTCTTAATTTCCTATTTTAAATATCTAATATTATTACTTTGTCTATATTATAAATTTATTTTTATGTATATTTTTTAATTTTTTCATAAAGAATTGAACATTAGAATTATGAAAAAAATTTAAGATTTTAATATAAAATATGTTCAAATTGAAACTTTTGTCAATCTATATGGAAATGAAGTGCGTAAAAATTTTTAAATATGAGAGGAACTAAATTTAGTGCTCAATATAGTAGAATAAATAAAAATTTATCGCCCTTGTAAATAGAATTGCAAAAAAAAAAGAAGGATTATTTTAACTAGATTTCTACTTCCATAATTAATATCTCCACAAAGAAAAAAAATGAAAAGATTGTTTTTTGTATTCTTATCTTGTATGTTCTTTTATTGCACTTTATAGAAAAGGAACCTAAACATAAAAACGAGAAATGAAAAATGAATAATAAAAACCGACAGCTTACGCAGCTTGTTCTTAGGGATCCTTGGGAAATCATGGATTAGTGCTCATTGTTATATCCCACGTTCCATGTCAGAAGAGTGAGGGGACTGTAGTAAGAATATGTCTCTTGGTTTGGCTCGAATATGTAATGCTCAGGGATGAAATGGTCGACCATTGGGTGCATTCCAGCCCCAGCAAATGTTGAAAGTATCAAATACGCGAAAGGTTTCCAGCCCCAAAAGTTAACTAAGGTTTCATAAAGAGCAATCTGAATAAATATGTTGATGAACTTCTAATAACCAAGGGGTTTTGGTTTGAGAAATAGAGGGTGGAGCTCATAGAAGAAGAGTTGGAAGATGACCCATATGGCTTTTGTTACAACATCAGTCATAAGATGTGTCTATGCCATTTACCCCTTGGAAACAATGATGCTCAAGGTGATAGTTTTGGAAAGTCACAGAGTTGGGCACACTAATAAGGAGGTTAGCAAAAATCCTAAGCTCATGGATGGTAAGAAGAGGTTATGGTTGGGGAAAGAGCCAAAAAAGTATAGACAGTTGCCAATATCTTTAGCCATCCAGCATCATGTAGGGAAATAGCTGTCCATAGCTAAAGCAAAACAACCACACTAATCTTAAGAAAAGCCAAAGGATCAGGGCCAAAGAGCTCTTCAATTTAAGGGTACTAAAAGAAATCTGACATCTCCTTGAAGCATGAGGCTTATTTGTATATGACCAGAAAAAGTTATTTGCCATTACTACTTCTTCTTTCTCTTCCTCTCTCCTTTTCCCTCTCCCCATCTCTTTCTTTACAAACCATTTATCAGTTTCTTTTCTTTTTCTCTTTTTCTTCTCATTCTATCTTTTCTCCAAACAAGATTTTTTTTTCTTAATTTTTAGGTTAATTCTTATGATTTGATTATTGAATCTGATTCTATGAATGTTGTTAAATGGATGAATTTTCGTAACGAAGCTTCGGGGTGTTTGAGGCAAATTATTCTTCAGATCGAGTCCTTAAAACCTTAAGTTGGTGTTTAATCGATTGTTCATATTCCTCGATCAGGAAATTCCTTTACTGACTCTCTTGCTAAAGAAAGAGTGAGACAGAATCATCCCTTCATTCTTCTCTCTTAATCTTTGGGTTCTGCTCCGTGATGTTTCTTTTTTTTCTATCCCTTCTGCTACCATTGAAGCTGATATAGTTGACAAAACAAAACAGATGATAAAGAAACATTAAGAGAAGATAACTCTGTTCGCATCGATCATCATTAACTGAAGAGAGATTCAAGTATTTATATACAATATGCATGGCTAACTCTTATACAAAACATCCAAGTGTTTAACAAAAGATTAAAGTTAACATGGAAGGTTTACACATTTATAAACATCAAGAGCAGCCTGGGTTCCAATTTATTAACCCAGTACAATGAAGCAAAATGGACACATGCCCAATAGTTAGTTAAAAAACAACAAACAAGAAGCAAGACTCAAACTAGTTTTATCTCAACACTCATCCTAAACACTTGCTTGGTTAACATTCAGTTTGTGTCTTAGTTCTTTAAACCTGGGCAAAGGTAATGGTTTAGTCAAAATGACTGCAAGTTGATCCTTGAAGCTGCAATGTTGAATGGATATCTCTTGATTTTTCTTAGCTTCTCTCAAGGCATGATATTTAACCTTGATATGTTTTGTCCTGCTATGAAAAATAGGATTCTTCACCATAGCAATAACAGACTTATTATCCACGTACAGTTTAGCTAAAAGCACATGAAGAAAACCAAGATCTACTAAGATTTTTCTCACCCAGATGGCTTGATTTGCAGCTGTAGTTGTTGCTATATACTTTGCTTTTGCAGACGATTGAGCAGTTGCCTTTTGCTTCTTTGAGTTCCAGCAGAAAGCACTATTTTCAAGAAAAAACACATATCCTGAAGTGCTCTTGCAATCATCAATACATCTTGCCCAATCACTATCAGAGAAGCCAACTAAATCAACTAATTTTGCATCAAAAAAGTAAAGTGAAGACTTAAATTAAAAGTCCCTCTCAAATATTTAGTGGCTGAAAAATGTTCAATTGTCAGAACTTGCATAAATATCGACAGATAGTTCACAACAAACATTAAATCAGGCCTTGAAGCACAGATATAAAGCAATAATCCTATCAAACTTCTAAATGATGAAGGATTTTCAAGTTTGGATCCCTTATCAATTGACAGCTTCTCATGAGTAATAAGAAGAGTTCTTACAGTTTTGCAATCACGCATATTAAACTTGTTTAGAACTTCAATAATGTAATTTGATTGAAGTACATGGATCCCTGTATTATCTTGAAGAATCTGTAATCTCAAAAAATAGCTTATTTGTCTAAGATTAGTCATTTTGAATTTGTTTTGCATTTCAGACTTGAACTTTGTAATTCTTTCTACATCTCCTCTTGTAAGTAACATGACATCTACATATAATGAGATGATCAATGGATTTTGGTCACTTGTTTTCTATACATACAAGGTTGCTTCAATACAGCTTTTCTAAAATCCTTGACTCTTTAAGTATTCCTTAATCTCGCAATACCAGGCATGTGGTGCTTGCTTCAATCCATAAAGAGGTTTATGAAGCCTATATACCTTATCTTTGTTAGAATTAGATTCAAGACCATAAGGCTGCTCAACAAAAACTTCCTTTTACAAATCACCATTCGAAAAAGCAGATTTGATGTCTAAGTGAAATATTTGCCACTTAAACATAGTTGACAATGTTATCAGTAATCGAATGGTATCCATTCTAGCAACTGATGCAAATATCTCATGGTAGTCCATATCAAGCAACTGAGTAAAGCCTTTAACTACAAGTTTGGCTTTATACTTGGTTAATGAACGATCATAATTGAACTTCTTCCTGAACACCCACTTTACTCCAAGAACATGATGATGTTTAGGCCTAATAACTAAACTCCATGTCTTGTTGAGATTTATTACATTAAGCTCTTCTTTCATGGCTTCAATCCATTTAGAAGATTTGAATGCCTCTTTAGGTGTTGCAGGTTCAAACAAAGCCATATTGCAACTTTTATAAATATCTTGCAATAATCAAGTGCCTCTCACATGAGGCTTATCCACTATTTGTTCATTGTTAAGCACCTTTTCGCTGTTGGTAGGATGGAAATCAACATCCCCATTTTGAATCCTAGTATACTGCACTTGATTAAACTTCATATTCCAGTAGGTTCTTTCATTAAATGACACATGTATACTAATAGAAGCTTCGTTTGAATCAATTTGATGAACTTTATAAGCCTTGGACTGTTGATTTTAACCAATGAAGATTCCTATGTTTGCCTTAGGCTGCAGCTTATCTCTAAGTTCTTCAAGCATATGTTGATAGCAAAGAGACCCAAAAATCTTTAAATAATCAACAGAGGGCTTGATATTATGCCAAGCCTCATAAGGAGTTTTGTTGTTGACAGCTTGAGTTATCAAAATGTTTTGCAGTTATACTATAGTGCTAGCTACTTCAATCCAACAAGTCTTTAGAAGCATTTTTTCAAAAAAAAAAAGCACTTAGGCATCTCAACAATGGTTCGGTTCTTTCTCTCACTCATAGCATTATGTCTAGGACAGTATGAAGCAGTTAATTGATGAAAAATACCTTCCTTTTCTAGATAACTTGTGAACTCTAAAGAAGTATATTCTCCTTCATTATTTGTCCTTAAAGTCTTGATCTTGCAACCAGATTCATTCTTAACTCTAGTTTTATATTTTTGAAACACAGAAAATACCTCTAACCTGTGCTTCACGAAATAGATCCAAGTTATTCTAGACATGTCATCAATAAAAATAACAAAATATCTACTTCCATTTAGAGAAGGTTCACTCATAGGTCTAGCAACATTATAGTGAACTAAACCTAATCTGTTAACTGCTTTATTTAGGCTCGAATTGGGAAAAGGTTTTTTGGTCAGTTACCAAGCTAACATGCGCTGCACACAGAACCATGTTCATGCAATTTTGGAAGGTTCATCAATAAACTAGAGGCACTAGCTTGTAATAGTGACATATAATTGCAATGGCCAAGCTTTTTGTGCCACAAAAATGTTTGTTCTAATGAAGACTCTATTACAGAAAAGCAAACATTACCCCATTTTATAGGAAAACACTTCTTAACCATAGAAATTGACATCAAATATTCACCTGAAGGCTTATAAATTGTGCACGCATGATTTTTAAATAACAACACATAATGCTCATCAACCAGTTGACCCACACTCAAGAGATTTTGAGTTATTTTAGGAACTAAAAGCACATTTAGTACATACTTGGTGCCTAAAATAGTTTGAATTGCAACTGTGCCATTCCCTGTAGCTTGCAGTATATAACTATTTCCTATTTTTACTAAAGAACAATGATTAGTGTCAATTTCAAAAAATAACTCAACCTTTGAAGTCATGTGATTTGAACATGCACTATCAAGAAGCCACTGATTTTCATCTGTTGAACTAGAATTTATGGTAGCCATAAACAAGACTTTTTTGCAACTTCAGCCTTCTCAACTTATGTTGTAACCTGTGGTTTTTTGTCTACTACATCAGCTCTATTCTTGCAAACTCTTTTTACATGTCCCAGCTCCTTGCATGCATTACATTTGACCCTAAGTCTAAACTAGCAATAAGATTTAGCACGACTCCTCTTCTTATAGAAAATACAAACTGGAAGCTTTCTTTTTCTATTATGAAATCTTCTATTTGGAGTACCAACTTTATCTTTTTCTTTGACATTATTTGGATTCTTTTTAAATGAAGAATCTGCATGAGCTTTGCCTTTTATACGAGCAAATAAATCATGATCAACCCTTTCATCTCTCCTTGCTACTTTTCTCTGTTCATTAGCTTTCAAGGCATTCACTAAATATGAAATTGTGAGTTTTGAGATGTCCTTTACCTGCTCCAGAGAAGTAACTGTAGCATCAAACCTCTTTGGTAAGCTCATCATAATCTTCTCCACCACTTTACATGTGTAAGAGAATCTCCCATAAGTTTGATTCTATTCACCAGCTTGATCACACCTTCAACAAATTCACCCACTGTTTGACTTTCCTTCATTCTCAGAAGTTCATATTTTCTTCTGAGATTTTGCAAACGTATCTATTTACTTCTTGCAGACCCCAAAAACTCCTATTCAAGCTTACTCTAAGCCTGTTTTGCATCTCACACCCCATAATTCTGCTGAAGATTGACTCAGACACAGCTGAATGTATGAAGGACAGAGCTTTATATCTTTTTGTAATGTCCTTTTCATATTGCTTCACTTGAGCCTGTGTAGCATTCTGTTTTAGTACTGATAATTCAGTCTCATTTTCAACATCATTCCAAAGATTAACACCTTTCAGAAATGCTTTCATTTTGACAGCCCAAATAGGGTAGTTCAAACCATCAAATGTAGGTGGTGATTGCTGTGTAACAGTTAAAGTTGAAGTTGACATCATTTGAACAGTTTTGGTAGGTGAAAAAAAAAAAAAGATTTTAGGATTGTGTTTTAGTGTTTTTGTGGCTCAAAGATCAGTTAATACTCTGATACCGTGATATAGTTGATATAACAAAACAGATGATAAAGAAACATTACTAGAAGATAACTTTGTTAACATCGATCGAGATACAAGCATTTATATACAAAATGCATGACTAACACTTGCACAAAACAACCAAGTGTTAACAAAGGATTAACGTTAACATGAAAAGCTTACACGTTTATAAACATCAAGAGCAGCATAGGTTCTGGTTTATTAAACCAGTACAACGAAGCAAAGTGGATACATGTCCAATACTTAGTTAAAAAACAAGGTACAAGAAACATGACTCAAGCTAGTTTTATTTCAACAGAAGCGTCCTGGTTTTCTGTTTCCTGCTTCTTCCTCTGAGGTTGCTGTGCTCGAATTGTTCCTGTTCTGTTTGTGCCTTTGTTTCTTTCGTTGTTCTGAGGTTGCTTTTTTGTTGCCCTTTAATGATTTGCCTCCGTGGTCCATGTCTTCTACTTTGTTTTTTTTTTGCTTTGGGGTTTTCCATTTTTTCCTACTGGATGCCTTTGGTTGCTAGTTGTTGTTTTCTTGCTTTTAGGCTCATTTGATTTTGATTTGCTTTGCTGCCCTTCTACTTTTCTGCCTTATTTGTCTCTCAAGCGGGCTGTATTACTAATTTCAGATGGCCTTGTATTGACATCATCTGTATCACTATCTTTTGTTATAGTAAGAGGGCAACAAGTTTGTTGATCGCCTTGCAAAAGCTGGTGTTGTTAGATCGAATGAGCTCCGTTAGGTTTTTAATCCCCTTCCTGTTGATGCTTCTTCTACTGGTTGATGTCTTTTTGGGAGTTTTACGTGGCTGGCTTCCTTTGTTTTTGATTTTTCTCTTTTGTTGTTTCGGTTCTGTTGCTTTTTCTTTTGCTGTTTTCTTTCTCTGGTGTTGGGCTACGTGTTTTGTTCTTTCTGATTCCTCATTGGACCTGCTCTGTTTTGCGGTGTAGCTTCGCAGCTGCTTTCTTTAGTATGCCTTTGCTATTCAATATATATATATATATATAAATTAGC
>NC_030854.1:30297619-30308552 GCF_000208745.1 Theobroma cacao
TCTGTTTTTTTTCTTTTTCATTTCATTGCAGGCAAAGGAGATTCGGCGGCTTGCTGATAATATGGTACAGCTCGGGAAAGAGGTATTTGCAACAAATTACTTGTTTATTTACGGTACCATTTTTATATTTATTTTTGTATTTGTTGTAATCAATTAGAGCAAGTGTTTTTTTAGTGGGGCAACATAGGAAATATGTGCTTCCTTTCTAAGTAATTTGAATATGTTTCAGGAAGGTAAAATAAGTGTGGCTCTTTCATTAATCTCTAGGTGGTGTGGCATTTGTCAAAATGAGGCTTCATATTCACTTTAGAAATTATTTAAGCAAATCAAGTTGTCTGACTTTGTTGCTTCTGTGTGGAAGTAATTGATATTTTTAACTTTTATGCAACAGAATTGCACTGATGGCTTGAAGTTTGTGAACTTTTAACTTGGACTATCTCTGGTCCACAATAGAACATTCCAAGGATACATAAGTGCTATATTTATTGACATCTGAAAATTGGACATAATTGGTTAGGAGTTTGAATGGTGCTGCCACATTTGTGCTACATATAACTGTTTTGCAAGTACAGGCATCAATCTAATATTTGGGACTAAACATAAGGACTTAATATTCACTTATTATCATCATCATGGAAAAATGTTAAAATAGCCTGAAATTCAAATATTTGGCCAGTTTTGATACTGAAGTTGCCCTTTGGAGGTGGACTTGATGGTTAGAGGCTTAATATTTTGTGAACCTCTTTTAGCAGCAAATTTGGATGTGTCATGTTGTATGTTGTTGGCTTTATCTGGATTTGTTACGTTGGTCAAAGATTCAAGAGAATATGTAGGATGGTCGTTGATGATCTTGGTCTGGTTTTTGGTGTTTACAGTTGTTAAATACTAGAGTAGGCACATAGAACCTTTGCTAGTTGTTTCACAAGACATCTCTTCATAAGGCATCTGAAAATGATGAGGTGGTCATCATAGGTTGTGGTTGTTAAGTATTATAAGATCTAGGAAACAGTATTTTGGTTGGAAATAAAGCATTGGACCACCAAAGATGATTCTATGGTATCAGTGAGAAAATCAATGAAAAGTTTTCTTGGATGAACCGCCACTTGCTTGTATTATTTGGTGGTTAAAGTACAACAAAATTTTCATTTTTCAAATCTATTGACGTCTTTTGCTGACTCCTATTACTGAACTGGGGGCTGGATAATTAATTTCTTTGCAGTATCAACTTTGCAGTTATATTATGGTATTGTTTCTTTTGATTAAATCTCATTTTTCAACATTGTCATGTTCCATTTCAAAATTCTTTAAGGGTTCACTTTCTGCTGCAAGGCGTGCTGCTGCTTTTGTGCGAGGGGATGCTGTCATTCACAAGCTATTTACAGAACTGGCATATCGATACAAGTGAATACTGAATCTGCTTCTTTTCTTTTTTTGTTATTCACTGTTATGGCATATTGATCCAATCCTATGTGTTACAGAGATAGAGCAGGTGGATATACTAGACTGCTTCGAACTCGCATACGAGTTGGTGATGCTGCACCAATGGCCTATATTGAGTAAGACTACTTTATATTTTGCTAATTGCAAGTTGTTTGTTGAATATGAACTGTTCAAAAAAAAAAAAAAAAAGAAAAGAATGTTGCTTGGTCTCTGACCTCATTGAAGAGCTACACTGAGTTATGTGTTCAAAATGTTTGGTGGTACAGACTAAATGTCTCATGACCGAAGTCTAAATGATCTGTGCTCTACATGTGCATGAACAGATGTTTTACATATATATTTGTGCTCTTCTATCTTATTTTTGAGAATTGAAGTTGGCAAATCATACTGAACAAATGTTTTGCTGTCCTACTGAAGTGCTGATTGAATTTGCATGTTGATGAATCTTTATTGAGGTGGAGCATAGATTTTGATAAGTTTTTTTGCACATATGAACAGGTTCATTGACAGAGAAAATGAGCTTAGACAGTCAAAACCACCAACTCCTCAGCCACCGCAGAGAGCTCCCCTGGATCCTTGGACAAAATCCCGGCTGAGCAGGCAGTTTGCACCCCCTAAAGAGGAGAAAAACTCTGAACCTGAGATATAAAACATGAGCTGTTATTCTCACATAGTGTTTTCATCATCTCTTTAGATGCTGAATCTGTAATTTATCCTGATGCAGCGCACTTAAGCATTCTTGGCAAAGTTTATATCGGTAC
Source organism: Theobroma cacao (assembly GCF_000208745.1). NCBI lineage: Eukaryota > Viridiplantae > Streptophyta > Magnoliopsida > Malvales > Malvaceae > Theobroma > Theobroma cacao. Next base: position 30,299,821 of record NC_030854.1, read on the forward strand.
TGCATCTCATTCTCTCCAGCGACTGCTACTGGGAAATTCCAGGAAGCATGAATCAAAGTGTTCCTTCTGTTTTTTAATAATCTGAAAAGACTTTAAATGTTGTACAAATCGGGGGCATTTTTGCTTTTAGTAGCTAAATTTATCCTATTATTCCCAAGTTCCACAACTTATGAAAAATAAAACAAATGAATTATAAGCATTTCAATAAGTTGGTATCTAATGCGGCTACTGTCCTAACATCCTACAAATACAAAAGCTTAGCAAATCAAAACGCTGCAAAAAAGTGGGACCAAGCCGATGTAATGTGGCGAAAGAATTGTAAATAAAATGGGAGCTATGCCCTTGCTTGCTTGTCAATTTCATACTTACCCCACAATATGAAATAAAACTATATATTAAATGAATGATTTTATGTGGCTTCTGCCATCAAACATAAGCACCCCGATGAGGGTTGGCAGAAAAGATTTCAAAGAAGGCATGCCAATATTTCAATATAAAAGTGCTCTGTGACTATAAAATGTGGTTGTAGTCTCATGGTGCCTTCGGTCATTAATTACGTAAGCCCAGCGAATTTATCTTGCTGAATTCAATATTGGAATAAATTATTTTAAAATTTGTAAATATATTATTTTTTATTACGTTCAATTAAAAACTTATATTTTTATTCTGAGTTAAATAAATTTTTATAATTAACAATTGATTAATCGTGATTAATCAAAATACCATTTGTCATTTTATACTATGTGATGTTGATGAGGTATGCTAATATATCATAGTGAATGGTGATGTGATATAATAATATGACTACTTGACATTTTCACTCTTCATATCAGCATCATGTGGGTATAAAATGATAAGTGACGTTTTAATTAAGGACAATTAATCAATTATTAATTATAAAGACTTATTTGGTCCAAAATAAAAATATAAAAATTTAATTAAATGCAATAGAAGTATAACGACTAAATTGATTATTTTTTATATGATTCAAGAATTTTTTTATTACAATACATATTATTTATAATAAAAATATGATTGACCAGAATTCTGACCTAAATGAATATATTCAAAGTTGATTAGGATCCAGTCGAGCCTACCAAAGTTTGACGGATGGCCCAACCCTCTTACATACCTACACACATCAGCAAAATGATTGATATATTGAATAAGGACAAAGTGGAGAAAAGCTGTTATACCAAAAAAATAAGGGTAGGCTTTTAGCATTTAAATGCAACCAATACCGTATAAGAGCCCTCGTAGTTTTTGGATTTTTATAGAATTTAAAGAGCTTTTCGAAGTAGTAAGTTATAGGAAAAATATGGGTTTGAAGTACGGCGGGTCCTCATTGAGGTTTCTTCTACTTGTTTTTGTAGCTGAATTTGCTTTTCATGGCTTCACCTACGGAGAGAAAGGTTTCTAGTTTTTATTTTGCGGGAGATATTTTAATACTTACAATGTTACATCTAGCTATCCAACAGTTGCTTTCAAGCAGACTTTTGTAAACTATATATATAATATTTTCAAGGCATTTCATTTTCAAGACTCCCGTCTAGGTTTGTATATAATATTTATTTTCTTTTTTCATGGATATATGATTTGATGTTGTAATCAATAATCTCTTTTATTTTATAAATCTCATCTTATGATTTGAAATATATCAATTATTCATGATTTTAATTATTTTTATTTACAATTTTTCGTAAATATATCAAATTCATCAATTTCATCAACTACTGTTAAAAATTAATGAAATATGTCATCTAGTGTCACTGCCACATAGATGTTTATATAGTAAAAAATGTAAATCCGAAATGTCAAATAGATCTACTTAATTTTTGTCAAATGAACGTTCAAGCTTTTGAATCCACTTATTTTTGACATGTAGATGTTTATACGATGTCGACGTGATAAATTTTGTCAACAATTAGAATGGATGAATTTGAAATACCTTTTATAAGTTATAGATGCAAAATTTAAAATTTAAAAGTTAATTGAAATAAAATATTATATAAAGTTTATGGATATCACTGTAATTGACTTTATTGTAACATTCAAGTGTCTTTTTTATGATAATTTACACACATTCAGAGGCCAGCGGTCGGATAGATTTGCAGATTTTTTTTCTGTTTTCCTTTGTGAGAAAAGCCATGAAAGATACGTAATTAACCCAAGATATCATTTGCAGCTCCTAATTATAGCTTTATCCAAGAAGCAACCTCTGCTCCAACAGTCTCATTCTACGACTACATAATCATTGGTGGAGGAACTGCAGGCTGCCCATTGGCTGCAACTCTGTCTCGAAATGCAACCGTTCTAGTCTTGGAAAGAGGGGCGTCTCCATATGTCAACACGACCAAGATAAGGATAGAGAACGCTTTGTCTACTCTTACAGACACCTCTCCCGATTCATTCTCTGAACCGTTCATCTCCGAGGATGGAATCGTTAACATCCGAGCACGAGTGCTCGGCGGTGGAACAGTGATTAACGCAGGGTTTTACTCCCGTGCGGAAACATTCTTCTTGAAGCAAAATGGATTGAATGAAGCATTAGCAAATGATTCATACGAGTGGGTTGAAAGGAAGTTGGTATCCAAGCCAGTCCTATTGCAGTGGCAATCTGCGGTGAGAGATGGGTTGCTTGAAGCTGGGGTTTTGCCATATAATGGGTTTACGTATGATCATATTATTGGGACTAAAACTGGTGGAAGTATTTTCGATGAAAACGGAAACAGACATACCGCAGCTGATTTGCTTGAGTACGCTGATCCAAATAGCATTAAGGTTTACTTGCATGCTGTTGTGCAGAAGATCACGTTTACAACAACAGGTAATTAAGTAATGCATTTATTTTTCTAAAAATCAAATGACTCTAAGTTTTGGGTTTTAGGTATATGTAAACTAATCGATAACCTCATCAATTATTACTCTTTTTACGTAAAGCATTCAATAAATTTACTATTATGGCAGTTGGATTGAGGCCAAAAGCTCAGGGGGTGATCTTCTACGATGCACAAGGAGTAAAGCACACGGCATTCTTGAAAAATGAATCCATGAGTGAGATAATTTCATCAGCAGGTGCAATTGGAAGTCCACAATTGTTATTGTTGAGTGGTATTGGGCCCGCCCCTCAGTTGGAGGCACTTGGTATCAAGGTGGTGCTAAACCACGCCATTGTGGGTCAAGGGATGGCTGACAATCCATTAAACGGTCTTATAATTCCTTCTCCTGTGCCTGTTGAGCTCTCACTCGTGATAAATGCGGGCATCACCAAATTGGGTAATTATATAGAATTTGCCAGTGGATTTGATTTTTCTGCCCTCTCTGTTGCTCAGAGTCCTGCCAACTTGAATCAGGTTTTTACCCATTGTTATACTCTCATTGACAGTTTATTTATTTTTCTTTTTACATGTGATTGGGAGTTATATAATTATAAGTAATTATCTTATTATATAAACTTCATTCTCTCATTCTAGAATTGGAAACATATTGACACAATATTAAATATGTGAATTTAGTTTTTTGATGATATGATAAGTTAAATCAACTCAAATGAGTTTGTGAGATTTTATCTTTTGAGTTGGGCTGTATTTCCAGACTGGAGAAGCAATGGCTAATTCACCAGCAAATCTTGGGTTTATTTTCGAGAAGTTCAATGGTCCAATCTCAAAGGGTTATCTTGAGCTTCAAAGCACAAATGTGAGTGACAACCCTAAGGTTAGGTTTAACTACTTCCAAGCACCTGAGGACTTAAGGAAGTGTGTCCAAGGAATGAAAACCGTCATCAAAGTTGTGGATTCCAAATCATACTCGAGATTCCGTGACAACAACACAACAACACAAGATCTTCTAAACATGATGGCTAGCATGCCCTTGAACCTGAGACCAAAACATCCTAATTCTACAGCTTCCCTAGAACAATACTGCATAGACACTGTCATGACCATTTGGCATTATCATGGAGGGTGCCAAGTTGGAAAGGTTGTTGATCGAGATTACAAGGTCCTTGGTGTGGATAGGCTCAGGGTTATAGATGGTTCTACCTTCAGTTTCTCCCCTGGGACTAATCCTCAAGCTACACTTATGATGCTCGGAAGGTAATAATATTATTTACTACTCTTATTTTATATATTTTTTAGTTTGAATAGATCAATCATTTCGTATATTGATAATAATGTAATTTGTTTTCTATCAATTTTTGTTGCAGATATATGGGACGAAGGATTTTAGAAAATAGAGGAAAATGATCCAATCTAGTTTCATGCAAGCATGCATAATAATTTCATTTCGAGGAAAATGAAACGGGAAACAGGAAAATATGTCAGAGGGAACATATCTAAACTTTTGCATGCTTGGAGTTCGATTTTTTTATGTGTTTAATAAAATATATATTTAATAATCACGTGCTTTACATGTGACGGTTTGATGTGGACAAGCATGCGGGTGGCACGTGATGAAATAAAGCTTGTCAATTGGCTATTAAACTTTAGAACTAGCTGAAAAGTTAGTTGCTTTCTCCTTTTCGTTTCCACTTTTGGAGATAAAACAGAGTATTAAAGGGAGGCTTTTGTAATAATTTTACTTATAGAATGAATACAGTACTAAATTCCACAAGGATTCTCTCTTTTTCGCAGGATTATTTCTCTCAATTTTATATGGTATTAGAGTAGCATTATGGTTTTTAGTGCAGTTCATCTTTAAGAATTTGTTAATATTGTTCGTTATCTGAACTTTAATTTGTTTTTTTTTTTTTGAGATAGTTTCAATAGTTTTATTAATTTCTTGTGCATCTTGATTTGATTCATTATTCTTACTGAATCTTGCAAAACAATTAATAGTTAATTCTTCTAATTTAAGATCTTCGGTCACCATACTATTTTCATCACATTAATAATCTTAGATCAATCGTATTTAATCCAAAAATAACCACGAGTAACTATGTTGAGTGGAGCAGATCCTTTATGCTGGCTTTATCCATAAGAAACAAGATAGATTTTTTTATGGAACAATCCCAAAACCAAATACATTGTATGATTTCTGAGCAGCTGTAATAATTTGATGGTGGCATCGTTTCTTTATTCTATCTCACCACCATTGCCTCAACAGTTTTATATATGGACTCTGCCACACTGCAACATTCCAGATATGCAATTTGCCAAGCTATCCTAGAATGCATTGATAAGGGTGTTCAAAAAAATAAAAGAGAAAAACTTTTATTGATTGTTTTACTATTTTTTTAAATGTAGATACTTCATTCATTGATTGTTTTACTAATTGAATCCTAGATTATCTCATCATATTCATGTTAAATGCAAATTGATAATTATAAAGAAGAAAAAAAAATTACCCTCTCTATCCAAATCCTTTTATTAAATTTTCCTTTTTAGGATGTCCAAAAATAAAATTCTCTTAATTTCCTGTTTTCAATATCGAATATTATTACTTTTTCTATATTATAAATTTATTTTTCATATATATTTTTTAATTTTTTCATAAAGAATTGAACATTAGAATTATAAAAATAATTTAAGATTTTACTATAAAATATGTTCAAATCGAAACTTTTGTCAATCTCTGTGGAAATGAAATGCGTAAAAATTTTTAGATATGAGAGTAACTAAATTTAGTGCTCAATATAGTAGAATAAATAAAAATTTGTTGCCATCGCAAATAGAATTGCAAAGAAAAGAAGGATTATTTTAACTAGATTTCTATTTCCATAATTAATAACTCCACAAAGAAAAAAAATGAAAAGATTGTTTTTTGTATTCCTATTTTGTATGTTCTTTTTTTGCACTTTATAGAAAAAGAACCTAAACATAAAAACGAGAAATGAGAAATGAAAAATAAAAAACGACTGCTTACGCAGCTTGCGCTCAGGGATCCTTAGGAAATCATGGATTGGTGCTCGTTGTTATATCCCACGTTTTATGTAAGAAGAGTGAGGGGACCATAGTAAGAATATGTCTCTTGGTTTGGCTCGAATATGTAATGCTCAGAGATGAAATGGTCGGCCATTGGGTGCATTCCACCCCCAACAAATGTTGAAAGTATCAAATAAGCAAAAGGTTTCCAGCCCCAAAAGTTAACTAAGGTTGCATAAAGAGCAATCTGAATAAATAAGTTGATGAACTTCTAATAACTAAGGGGTTTTGGTTTGAGAAATAGAGGGCGGAGCTCATAGAAAAAGAGTTGGAAGATGACCCATATGGCTTTTGTTAAAACATTAGTCATAAGATGGGCTTCGGTGTAGCTTGGGACATCCATGTCTATGCCATTTACCCCTTGGAAACGATGATGCTCAAGGTGATAGTTCTGGAAAGTCATAGAGTTGGGCACACCAATAGAGAAGTTAGCAAAAATCCTAAGCCAACGGTTGTAGACAAGAGTTGAGAGGGCAAGATTGTGCCTAAGCTCATGGATGGTAAGAAGAGGTTATGGTTGGGGAAAGAAAGTATAGGCAGTTGCCAATATCTTCAGCCAGCTAGCATCATGTAGGGAAATAACTGTCCATAGCTAAAGTAAAACAACCACACTAATCTTAAGAAAAGCCAAGGGATTAAGGCCAAAGAGCTCTTTAATTTGAGGGTACTGAAAGAGGATCTGACGTCTCCTTAAAGCATGAGGCTTATCTGTATATGACTAGAAAAAGTTGTTTGCCATTACTACTTCTTCTTTCTCTTCCTCTCTCCTTTCCCTTCTCCTCATCTCTTTCTTTACAAACTATTTATCAGTTTCTCTTCTTCTCCTCATTCTATCTTTTCTCCAAACAAGATGTTTGTTTTTCTTTGTTTTTGGGTTCATTCTTATGATTTGATTATTGAATCTGATTCTATGAATGTTGTTAAATGGATCAATTTTCCTAACGAAGCTTCGGGGTGTTTGAGGCACATCATTCTTCAGATCGAGTCCTTAAAACCTCAACTTGGTGTTTAGTCGATTGTTCATACTCCTCGATCAGGAAATTCCTTTACTGACTCTCTTGCCAAACAAAAGAGTGAGACAGGATCATCCCTTCATTCTTTTCTCTTAATCTTTGGGTTTTGCTCCATGATGTTTCTCTTTTTTCTGTCCCTTCTGCAACCATTGAAGCTGATATAGTTGACATAACAGAACAGATGATAAAGAAACATTACTAGAAGATAACTTTGTTAACATCAATCATCATTAGCTGAAGAGAGATACAAGTATTTATATACAATATGCATGACTAACACTTGTACAAAACAACGAAGTGTTTAACAAAGGATTAAAGTTAACATATAAAGCTTACACGTTTATAAACATTAAGAGCAGCATAGGTTTTGGTTTATTAACATATAAATAATATTATTTATTACATTTGTTTTATATATTTGTTAGTTTGAATGGATCAATCATTTCGTATATTGATAATAATATGATTTGTTTTCTATCAATTTTTGTTGCAGATATATGGGACGAAGGATTTTAGAAAATAGAGGAAAATGATCCAATCTAGTTTTGCATAGGCATGCATAATAATTTCCTTTTGGGGAAAAAGAAACGGGAAACAAGAAAATATGCCAGAGGAAACATATGTAAACTTTTGCATGCTTGGAGTTTGATTTTTTTTTTATGTGTTTAATAAAATATATATCTAATAACCACGTGTTTTACATGTGACGGTTTGATGTGTAGAAGCATGCAGGTGGCACATGATGGAATAAATCTTGTTAATTGGCTGTTAAACTTTAGAATTAGCTGAAAAGTTAGTTGCTTTCTCCTTTTCCTTTTCACTTCTGGAGATAAAACAGAGTACAAAAGGGGGGCTTTTGTAATAATTTTTACTTATGGAATAAATACAGTACTAAATTTCACAATGATTGTCTCTCTTTCGCTTAACTATTTCTCTCAATTTTATATGGTATTAGAGTAGCATTAGGGTTTCTAGTGTAGTTCATCTTTAAGAATTTGTTAATGTTGTTCGTTATCTGAACTTTAATTTGTATTTTTTTGAGATCGTTTCAATAGCTTTATAATTTTTTTTTGCATCTTGATTTGATTTGTTATTCTTACTGAATCTTGCAAACCAATTAAGAGTTAATTCATCTAATTTTGAGATCTTCGGTCACCATGCTCTTTGCATAACATTAATCATCTTAGATCAATAGTTGATTAATCTAAAAATAACCAAGAGTAACTATGTTGCGTGGAGTAGATCCTTTATACTAGCTTTATCCATAAGAAACAAGATAGATTTTTTTTATGGAACAATCCCAAAACCAAATACATTGTATGATTTCCGGACAACAGTAATAATTTGATAATGGCTTGGTTTCTTTATTCTATCTCACCGCCAATGCCTCAACAATTTTATATATGAATTCTGCCACGAAAATCTAAGATACACTATAATTCAATTTTCCTCAACATGATGATACACGTGTTTATAATCTTCAATTCATTTTATGCAATCTTCTTTCTTTCACTCGATTATTTCTCTCAACCTTTAAGAACTTTATGTCCCTCCATGCAATTCATTGCATTGTTGTGGAAATTAAATTACCTCTTATTTTAATAATATTTACATTCAATTGTTAGACCATACCTTTACTGTCACGACCTGGAACTCCCCATCGAGCCTGTGACAACCACCGTAAAGCCTCGACAGACATTCTTCCCCGAAATGCCTTTTGAGACCTCGCAAGGCTTTTGTACCAATTTTTCTATTCCTCTCTCTTTTTTCTTTTTTTTTTGAATAAAAAAAAAAAAAA
>NC_030854.1:30309730-30336492 GCF_000208745.1 Theobroma cacao
CAACCTCATAATTCATCATTTTTCCATCTAATTCTCTTAAAATAAAGTCAACCTCATCCTCACACACCATTGGCTAGATTCGGCCTAGAGAAATTCATGGAGAAAATGAATATTTTTCTTGTTGTTTTACTCATAAACATGCTAAACTAACACTAAACACTAACATAGTTCAAAATTAAATTAATCTAACAACTTTCTCTCTCTAAACCCATATGATCAGATTTGAATCCATCATCAAAACACATAATTTAACCATGAAAAATAAGAAGAAATGCATAGAAATGATAAATCTTAAGCTAAGCTTGAAAAATCATACCTTTAAACACTTGATTCCTTGAAAAATCACACTTTTTCTTTGAATTTTCTCACTCTAGGGTTTTCTTATTTCTCTCTCTCTCCTGCTGGTTTTGGCTTACCCTCCCAATGAAGAATTCTGAAATTTTCAAGCCTTTTAATAGGCTTAATAAAATATTATTATTTTATTTACCTTTTGAATATTTTATTATTTTATTTTTTTCTAGCCATCTTTTTGACTTTCTTTTTCTACCACTCAATCCTCTTCACTTATTCATGTCTTCCATGAAATTTCTTGACTTTTCCAAAGTTTTGGTGGAGTAAATTTTTTAAAAATTACACTTTTGCCCCCGTAAAGTGAAGAATTACATTTTTGTCCCAAAAACTGAAAAATTGCCCATAAATATATTTTTCATCCCTCATACTCATACCATTCTTCAATTTGTCAAATGTGATCTAAATTCTCTCAAAATCTCAAATTTTATCCGTGGGTGAAAAAATTACGATTTTGCCCCTAGATAGTGAAAATTCTGGTTTGACTCTGAATTGATCATCGAACTCCGAATTACCATTTTGAGTCATCCTTGAACTGCGAAACTTTTAATTTCACCTTAAAATTCATATTTGAACTAGTTCGAGGCTTAATCGACTCAATGGTACCATTAGGGGTAATATCGTTTTTTAACGATTTCTCGAACTTCCTAAATATACAAACATTTTATCGAGCATGTGAATGATATTATAATTATTTTACAAAGTAGGGTTTGACATTTACTTTGAAATTGTAATCGGAGTCGAAACCGAACATCATGCAAGCATTAGCCTGCCACATTGCAACATTCCAGATATGCAATTTGCCAAGCTATCCTGGAATGCATTGATAAAGGTGTTCACCAAAATAAAAAGGAAAAACCTTTATTGATTGTTTTACTATTTTTTTTTTGAAATGCACATACTTCATTCGTTGATTATTTTACTAATTAAATCCTAGATTATCTCATCATATTCATTTTAAATTTAAATTGATAATTACAAAGAAGAAAAAAAGATTACCCCCTCTATCCGAATCCTTTTATTCAATTTTCCTTTTTAGGATGTCTAAAAATTAAATTCTCTTAATTTCCTATTTTAAATATCTAATATTGTTAATTTTTCTATATTATAAATTTATTTTTAATATATATTTTTTAATTTTTTTCCCAAATAATTGAACATTAGAATTATAAAAAAATTTAAGATTTTATTATAAAATATGTTCAAATCGAAACTTTTGTCAATCTCCAAGGAAATGAAATGTATAAAAATTTTTAGATATGAGAGTAACTAAATTTAGTGCTCAATATAGTGGAATAAATAAAAATATGCCCCCCTCGTAAATAGAATTGCAAAAAAAAAAAAGAAGGATTATTTTAACTAGATATCTATTTCCATAATTAATAACTCTGCAAAGAAAAAAAAGGAAATATTATTTTTGGTATTCTCATTTTGTATCTTCTTTTATTGCACTTTATAGAAAAAGAACCTAAACATAAAAACGAGAAATGAAAAATGGAAAATAAAAAACGACAATGATATCAAAAGAAATAAATAAGTCCCCTTACATTAAATAAATTATAAATGGAGAATGTACGACTATTCATATTTTGTAGAGAGCTTCCTCTTCATTTGGCTAAAAAGGCCAACAGTCTTATCCATAACATACATGTAAATAACTTGGCTCCCAGATTTATATGACTCTAAGCCATCCTAATCAGGAGCGGAGCCTCCTTTAGTTTTGAGCCAAAATTTTTAAAATTTTTTTATATTATATAAATTTTTTAAAATTTTTAATATAATCACTTAATGAGCTTCTTCAAAATAATTTTTATTTAATAATTAATACAAATAAAGAATAATAAAAATATCTCACATGTCTCATTCAATTTTAATTTTTTTATTTTCTTTTTATAATTTATATTTATATTTATATTTATATTTGTTTGCAGTATTTGCTCATATGTTCTAAGTTTCTATTGATTTTCTTTTATAAATTTTTACGAAACATCAACCATTTTTTTTATTATGTCATCTATGGGTTCTGTTTTTTGCTTGCCATGTTCTTCTTTTTCCTATTATGTGAATTTTATTTTTTATGATTCTAATATTTAAAAATTAATATATTATTATATAGTTCTCAAATATAAGTTGTAGCTCGTCAATATATTATTTTTTTATTAATATTAATTATGTAAGAGGAAATTATCTTGAATATATCTTTTTTATATACTTTATGTTTTATACTTAGTTGAAAAGAAATTATTTTGATTAAATAGTCTTTAAACAATCTCGATTATATTAGAGGAAATTATTTATCCTCTATATCATATTTAATAATTTATATTTTATATATTATAGTTTTATATTTAATATTATAAGTTTAAATAGAAATAAAATAAGAATATTGAAAGTTGAGTATATTAATTTATTTTTCAAGTTTGATTACAGTATGAGTAAGTTGAAAACAATTGGTAAATTCTTTAAAAGAAAAGAAGTAAATTGCTTAGATTCTTCTACAATTGAGCCACCAAACTTCAAGGTTTTAACTCATGAATAAGAGTAACGTAAATCAAAATATCCAAGTCTTAATTCTAAAAAAATAGATATTTTTTAATATATAATTAATAATTAATGAATTTGAATTAAAAAATCAACCATAACTTTCTTACAAGATGATTTATATTTACTTTTTGAAAGTCAAAGGATGAAAAATTTTACAAAAGGGATAGGAAATCTCGTAACGTTCTTACAAAAACCTGCAGTAGACAAAAAGTTGCAGGGAAACACAATCCACCTATACATGATCTGTAAATTTGTCAAGTTAGTGGAGGAAAATCAAAAACGTATCAACGGATGGAGCCTAAGTAGCAGTCTGGAAGAGCAGCAGTCTCTTATGAGCAGCAGATACTCAACCATCAAAACAGTCCAAACAGCCTAAGGTGCCCGACAGACAGAAGCAGAAATATCCAGGGAAATAGATCAAGCCGGATTAATTACCTCCATCACCTGTACGGATCCAACATCAAGGCTCCACAGAAAATCAACTGTCCTGAGAACGCCCTCTTTAGCTAGTGTATTTGCTTCATTGTTTGCTGAACGCAGGGTGTGCTTAATGTCCCTCTTCTTAATTTTACCGAGAATATTGAGATTTTGGACAATCAGTTGTCTCGGTCTCCATGGCACCTTGTTAGGGTAAGTGATCCAATTAACAACATTTTGGTTATCAGATTCAATAAGAGGGGATGAGACGTACACCACCTAGAGGCAGCGTAAATGAGAGCAGCCTCTCTAACAGCCATCTGCTCAGTCTTGTTTGAATCACACACCCCAATAGATTTTGAGAAAAGGATAAAGACATCCCCGTGCTCATTGCGCAAGATGCCTCCAACTCCGTAGTCATCTGAGCAACCTAGAGGCTCTATCCCTGTTAAATTTGGGACTCCCCGCCGGTGGTTTGGACCAAGACATCATATTTAAGGTTTGCTTACATCTATTAGGGGTAGTTCCCACATTTGGGAACCTAGCCAAGTCACCAAATTTTTACTTTGAAAATTACTTCATTTCTAGTGGTCCAGGTGCCCCATAAGATTGCACACCAAACCATTCGCCAAATCAGCCCATTATTTAGAGCGCTAACCACCTCCAACCATGAAAGAAGGCAGATCCGGGGATCATCATGATACACCAAGTGGACATTCTAAAGAGCACCCCACTGCTGCCACAGGAGCCAAGACTTGCCACTATTGAAAAAATGGTGACTCATCGTTTTGATTTCAATTATTTTTTATTATCAATCGCTTGATTATTGATTAAATTCAATATATTTATTTTTAAAATTTTTAACCTTTATTTTTTTATCTTTTAACCCCCAACAAAATTTAACTAGCTCCGCTCTTGGAAACGAGATCATCCTCTCATTCTGTTCTCTTAATCTTTGGGTTCAGCTCCGTGATGTTTCTCTTTTTTCTGTTCCTTCTACTACCATTGAAGTGTCCTGGTTTTGTGTTTCCCTGTAACACCCCGACCCTAAATTTTCTGTGATATATCATTCACATGCTTTGGATAGCATGTTTGTATATTGAATTGCCCGAGAAAACAAGTTAAATGACTGTATTACTCCTAATGGTACGGTTTAGTCAAATAAGTCTTAAACTAGTTTAAACAGAGAATCGAGGATGAGTTTGAAAAAACTAAAACCCATGGGTTGNTATATAGTTCTCAAATATAAGTTGTAGTTTGTCAATATATTATTTTTTATTAATATTAATTATGTAAGAGGAAATTATCTTGAATATATCTTTTTTATATACTTTATGTTTTATATTTAGTTGAAAAGAAATTATTTTGAATATATAGTTTTTAAACAATCTTGATTATATTAGAGGAAATTATTTATCCTCTATATCATATTTAACAATTTATATTTTATATATTATAGTTTTATATTTAATATTATAAGTTTAAATAGAAATAAAATAAGAATATTAAATGTTGACTATATTTTTTTTTTCAAGTTTGATTAAAGTATGTGTAAGTTGAAAACAATTGGTAAATTCTTTTAAAGAAAAGAAGTAAATTGCTTAGATTCTTCTACAATTGAGCCACCAAACTTCAAGGTTTTAACTCATGAATAAGACTAACGTAAATCAAATTATCCAAATCTTAATTCTAAAAAAATAGATATTTTTTAATATTATTTTTTTTTTTTTTTTTTTTTTTTATTAATAATTAATGAATTTGAATTAAAAAATCAACCATAACTTTCTTACAAGATGATTTATATTTACTTTTTGAAAGTCAAAGGATGAAAAATTTTACAAAAGGGATAGGAAATCTCGTAACGTTCTTACAAAAACCTGCAGTAGACAAAAAGTTGCAGGGAAACACAATCCACCTATACATGATCTGTAAATTTGTCAAGTTAGTGGAGGAAAATCGAAAACGTATCAACGGATGGAGCCTAAGTAGTAGTCTGGAAGAGCAGCAGTCTCTTATGAGCAGCAGATATTCAACCATCAAAACAGTCCAAACAGCCTGAGGTGCCCGACAGACAGAAGCAGAAATATCCAGGGAAATAGATCAAGCCGGATTAATTACCTCCATCACCTGTACGGATCCAACATCAAGGCTCCACAGAAAATCAACTGTCCTGAGAACGCCCTCTTTAGCTAGTATATTTGCTTCATTGTTTGCTGAACGCAGGGTGTGCTTAATGTCCCTCTTCTTAATTTTGCCGAGAATATTGAGATTTTGGACAATCAGTTGTCTCGGTCTCCATGGCACCTTGTTAGGGGAAGTGATCCAATTAACAACATTTTGGTTATCAGATTCAATAAGAGGGGATGAGACGTACACCACCTAGACGCAGCGTAAATGAGAGCAGCCTCTCTAATAGCCATCTGCTCAGTCTTGTTTGAATCACACACCCCAATAGATTTTGAGAAAAGGATAAAGACATCCCCGTGCTCATTGCGCAAGATGCCTCCAACTCCCTAGTCATCTGAGCAACCTAGAGGCTCTATCCCTGTTAAATTTGGGACTCCCCGCCGGTGGTTTGGACCAAGACATCATATTTAAGGTTTGCTTACATCTATTAGGGGTAGTTCCCACATTTGGGAACCTAGCCAAGTCACCAAATTTTTCCTTTGAAAATTACTTCATTTCTAGTGGTCCAGGTGCCCCATAAGATTGCACACCAAACCATTCGCCAAATCAGCCCATTATTTAGAGCGCTAACCACCTCCAACCATGAAAGAAGGCAGATCCGGGGATCATCATGATACACCAAGTGGACATTCTAAAGAGCACCCCACTGCTGACACAGGAGCCAAGACTTGCCACTATTGAAAAAATGGTGACTCATCGTTTTGATTTCAATTATTTTTTATTATCAATCGCTTGATTATTGATTAAATTCAATATATTTATTTTTAAAATTTTTAAGCTTTATTTTTTTGTCTTTTAACCCCCAACAAAATTTAACTAGCTCCGCTTTTGGAAACGAGATCATCCTCTCATTCTGTTCTCTTAATCTTTGGGTTCAGCTCCGTGATGTTTCTCTTTTTTCTGTCCCTTCTACTACCATTGAAGTGTCCTGGTTTTGTGTTTCCCACTTCTTCCTTTGAGCTTCCTGTGCTCGAATTGTTCCTGTTCTGTTTGTGCCTCTGTTTCTTTCGTTGTTCTGAGGTTGCTACTTGCTTCTTTGTTGCCCTTTGATGATTTGCCTCTGTGGTCCATGTCTTCTACTTCGTTTATTTTGCTTTGGGGTTTTCCTTTTTTTCCTGCTGGATGTCGATGGTTGCTAGTTGCTGTTTTCTTGCTTTCCGGCTCCTTTGATTTTGATTTGCTTTGCTGCCCTTCTTCTTTTCTGCCTTCTTTGTCTCTCCAGCAGGCTGTCTTTGTTTTCTGCTGGTGCCTGCTGCCTCCTGCTGTTGAGAAGTTCTTTCTTTCTCTTGTTTTTTCTTTCTTCTTTTATGAGTTGTTTCTGGATCTTCTTTTTCTGATCTTTTTCCTTTGAGCAGACCTTTTATCTTTGATACACTGTTTAATAAATTCTTCTGATCTTTACCTTTCAAAAAAAAAAAAAAATAGTGGAGATGGTATTATGAAAATTATAAGAAAATTTCCAAGTTAATTACATCAAAGATTTATGCAACTGGTGAAGACTTGCCCCACTAAGCACAAATTCTGATCTGCCCTTGGCTGCACTAGGTTACGATTAGGCAACCTCCCGAACCACAAATAAGAAGAAAATAGTCAAAAATCAAATTATATCCAGATATATATCCTTAATATAATTAGCCATTTTTAGTTCTGTGCCAATCTTTCCTTTGTAGTTTCACAATGCCCCAAGAATAGGGCTCCCTAACTTGATATCTATATATGCTATTAAACTGATCGAGACTATCAAAAGGCCAGTTTGGTTTTCTTTTCACAAGCACTAATTTTGAAGATTTCTAGAAATTTTTGAGATATGAGAAAGTTTGGAACTTCCATGCATAACCTTAAACTCCGAAAATTTATGATTACATTTCAGATAAATCAAAGATTTTAACTGAATTACTAACTTCAGATGGCTTTGTATTCACATCATCTGTATCACTGTCTTTTATTATTGTAAGAGGGCAACAAGTTTGCCGACCGCCTTGCGAAAGCTGGTATTGGTAGATCAAATGGGCTCCTTCAGGTTTTTAATCCCGTTCCTGTTTATGCTTCTTCTACTGGTTGATGTCTTTTTGGGATTTTTGCGTGGCTGGCTTCCTTTCTTTTTGATTTTTCTCCTTTGTTGTTTGGGTTCTGTTGCTTTTTCCTTTTGACGCTTTCTTCCACTGGAGTCGGGGTTATGTATCGACGTTGTAACATGTTAACATGTCATTTTGGAATAGGATATTGTCACGTGACAGATGATGTAATCAAAGATATCACTGATTGGATTTTTTATTGCTAAGTACTTGTTTTGCCCTTTTTACCGATCTACATGTCTTAAAATTATTGGTTCACATTTTTTTTTTAAAAGCGTAAATTTTCATTGATATAAAACTGCACAGCAATGAAGTTTCTCCTTGGAAACTTCATTCCCCTGTATACAAAAGCAGGCAGCACGAAAACAGCCTGCATCAAAACAAAATCTCAACATCACTTTACAATGGCAGTCCCAGCCCGAAAGGAAGAAGAAAACCAACCTACTTACAAACTACCCAGCCAATTCAAAGGTTTATATTTTTGAAAGAAAAAAATTAAGATACCTTAAATTTAATTACTAAACAATAAAATTGAACGAGAAAGCTTTAAGGTTTATCAAGCCCTCCACATTAAAAAAATTCCTAAACCATCTGAGAAGACAAAATTCTAATTGTCCAAAGACTTATATGTCACAAACTAAAAATGCAATGAGTTAATGTTGGACAAAATAAAAGTTCATTATGTTATATATATCTATATATTAATCAATTCAAAGAACCCACAAAACTTTGACACTAATACACATTGTGAACAGATTTCTACAAAATTAGAAAAATTTTATGCATACAATCAATATATTACAAAATCGGAAAAAAATTTGTACCAGCTTTTTTCTTCACTTATAATTATTGACTTTTAAGAGCAACCCAATTTCATGCTCTGTATGCTATCTCTTACTGGTAATAATTTGCATGAGAAAAACAATTAAAATTTATAGCTGAATTTGCAACTAGCCTTAGATCATGACTTTTAAGCCTTAGATGCATGAATTTGCAACTTGACTTATTATTATCCCTTTTGCATTTGGCTTTAAGTAAAGGTAAATGAAAAATATTTAAACTAATGATTCCACCTTGAAAACTAGTTTGCTGGACATAGACTTTTCTTTTGGTTTAGGTAACAAAGTATAATAATATTATGATGCCAAACTAGTCTCTAATAGGTATTAAATTAATTTGTCAGCAAATTCCTTAGGCCATGTGAGAAAATGCTACTCCATAATTTTCCTGATCTGTTTTTATTTTATTATTTGTCATGGGGCATTAAACTGACAACTTAACTATAACAAATGATAGTTTATAATAATTAGTGAAAAGGACTTATTTTACTTAAAATAAAAATATAACAACATAATTAAATGCAATAAAAGTATAAGGGTTAAAATGATTTTCTTATATAATTCAAGAATTATTTTGAGTATAATACATATTATTTATAATAAAAATATAATTGATTAGAATTCAGAGCTAAAAGTATATATTCGGAGTTGAACAGGATCCAGTCGAGCCTACCAAAGTTTGACGGATAGCCCAACCCTCTTACATACCAACACACATCAGCAAAATCATTGATATATTGAATAATGACAAAGTGGAGAAAAACTGTTATAACAAAAAAATGAGGGTAGGCTTTTAGTATTTAAATGCAACCAATACCGTATAAGAGACCTCGCAGTTTTTGGATTTTTATAGAATTTAAAGAGCTTTTTGAAGTACTAAGTTATAGGAAAAATGGGTTTGAGGTACGCCTGGTCCTCGTGGAGGGTTCTTCTACTTGTTTTTGTAGCTGAATTTGCTTTTCATGGCTTCACTTATGGAGAGAAAGGTATTCTAGTATTTATTTTGCAGGAGATAATTTTAATGCTTACAATGTTACATCAATCTAACTATCCACCAGTTGCTT
The DNA here is from genome assembly GCF_000208745.1 of Theobroma cacao. Taxonomy (NCBI): domain Eukaryota; kingdom Viridiplantae; phylum Streptophyta; class Magnoliopsida; order Malvales; family Malvaceae; genus Theobroma; species Theobroma cacao. The sequence continues at coordinate 30,319,205 of NC_030854.1, forward strand.
TCAAGCAGACTTTTGTAAACTATATATATAATATTTTCAAGGCATTTCATTTTCAAGACTCCCGTCTAGGTTTGTATATAATATTTATTTTCTTTTTGCATGGATATATGATTTGATGTTGTAATCAATAATCTCTTTTATTTTATAAATCTCATCTTATAATTTGAATATATCAATTATTCATAAGTTTAATTTTTTTATTTACAACATTTCATAAATGTATCAAATCCATCAATATCATCAACCACTGTTAAAAATTAATGTGATTTCATAAATTTAGTGTCACTGTCACATAGACGTTTATATGGTATAAAATGTCAATCTGAAACATCAAATAGATCTAGTTTTTGTCACATAAACATTCAAGTTTTTGAATCCACTTATTTTTTATATATAGATATTTATGCGATTTTGACATGATAAGTTTTGTTGAATTTTAATGATAGAATTAGGCTGGATGAATTTGAAACACCTTTTATAAGTTATAGATATAAAATTTAAATTTTAAAAGTTAATAGAAATAAAATACTACATAAAGTTTATGGATATCACTGCAATTTACTCTATCGTAATATTCAAATGTCTTTTTTATGATTAATTTACATATATTTAGGAGACAGAGGTAAGATAGATTTGAAGATTTTTTCTTCTTTTCTTTTTTGTTTTTCTTTTTGCGAAGAGCAAATAAAGATACGTAATTAACTCAAGATCTCATTTGCAGCTTCTAATTACAACTTCATACAAGAAGCAACCTCTGCTCCAATAGTCTCATTCTACGACTACATAATCATTGGTGGAGGAACTGCTGGCTGTCTACTGGCCGCAACTCTGTCTCGAAATGCAACTGTTTTAGTCTTGGAAAGAGAGGGGTCTCCATATGTCAACAAGACCAAGATAAGGATAGAGAACACTTTGTCTACTCTTACAGATACCTCTCCCGATTCATTCTCTGAAGCATTCATCTCCGAGGATGGAGTGGTTAACATCCGACCACGAGTGCTTGGCGGTGGAACAGTGATTAACGCAGGGTTTTACTCCCGTGCGGAAACATTCTTCCTAAAGCAAAATGGATTGGATGAAGCATTAGCAAAGGATTCATACGAGTGGGTTGAAAGGAAGTTGGTATCCAAGCCAGTCGTGTTGCAGTGGCAATCTGCAGTAAAAGATGGGTTGCTTGAAGTTGGGGTTTTGCCATATAATGGGTTTACGTATGATCATATTATTGGGACTAAAATTGGTGGCAGTATTTTCGATGAAAACGGAAATAGACATACCGCAGCTGATTTGCTTGAGTACGCTGATCCAAATAGCATTAAGGTTTACTTGCATGCTGTTGTGCAGAAGATCACGTTTACAACAAAAGGTAATTAGTTAATGCATTTATTTTTCTAAAATCAAATGACTCTAAGTTTTAGGTTTTGGTTATACGTAAACCAATCGATAACCTTATCAATTATTACTCTTTTTACATAAGGCATTCAATAAATTTACCATTATGGCAGTTGGATTGAGACCAAAAGCTCAAGGGGTGATCTTCTACGATGCACAAGGAGTAAGGCACATGGCACTCTTGAAAAATGGGTCCATGAGTGAGATAGTTTCATCAGCAGGTGCAATTGGAAGTCCACAATTGTTATTGTTGAGTGGTATCGGGCCCGCCCTTCAGTTGGAGGCACTTGGTATCAAGGTGGTGTTGAACCAAGCAATTGTGGGTCAAGGGATGGCTGACAATCCATTAAATGGTCTCATAATTCCTTCTCCTGTGCCTGTTGAGCTCTCACTCGTGACAAGTGTGGGCATCACGAAATTTGGTTACGATATAGAATTTGCCAGTGGGTTTGATTTTTCTGCCCTTTCTATTGCTCAAAGTCCTGCCAACTTCAATCAGGTTTTTACCCATTGTTACACTCTCATTGAGATTTTATTTATTTATTTTTCTTTTTACATGTGATTTGGAGTTATATAATTGTAAGTAATTATCTTATTATATAAACTTTACTCTCACATTCCAGAATTGGAAACATAATGACACAATATTAAACATGTGAATTTAGTTTTATGATCATATGATAAGTTAAATCAACTCAAATGATTTTGTGTTAATTCGTTATTAAACTTTAGAACTAGTTGAAAAGTTAGTTGCTTCCCCTTTTTCTTCTTTCCACTTCTGGATATAAAACAGAGTATGAAAGGGAGGCTTCTGTAATAATTTTTACTTATGGAATGAATATAGTACCAAATTCCACAATGATTCTCTTTCTTCCACTTGATTGTTTCTCTCAATTTTATATGGTATTAGAATAGCATTAGGGTTTCTAGTGCAATTCATCTTAAAGAATTTGTTAATGTTGTTCGTAATCTGAACTTTAATTTTTTTTTTTCAGATTGTTTCAATAGTTCTGTTAATTTCTTTTGCTTCTTGGTTGGATTCGCTATCCTTTTTGAATCTTGCAAAACAATTAATGGTTCATTTATCTAATTTAAGATCTTCAGCCACCATATTATTTGCATCACACTAATCTTAGATCAATCGTGATTTATCCAAAATTAACCATGTGTAACGATATTGCGTGGAGTAGATCCTTTATGTTGCTTTGTCCATAAGAAACAAGATAGATTTTTTTTTATGGAACAATCCGAAGACTAGATCTATTGTATGATTTCTAGACAGTTGTAATAATTTGATAGTGGCATGGTTTTTTTATTCTATCTCACCACCAATCGCCTTAACAATTTTATATATGAACTCTGTCACTAAAATCTAAGAGACACTGAAATTAATTTTCCACAACATAACATGATGATACCCGTGTTTATAATCTTCAATTCACTTTATGTAATATTGTCTCTTCCGCTCAATTATTTCTCTCAATTTTACAACCAGTAAGAACTCTATGTCTCTCTATGCAATCCATTGCATTATTGTGGAAATTAAATTGCCTCTTATCTTAATAATATTTACATTGAATTATTAGATCATACCTTTGCTTTGAAGTTGTACTCGGAGTCGAAACCAAACATCATGCAAGCATTAGCTTGCCACAGTGCACCATTCCAGACATGCAATTTGCCAAGCTATCCTAGAATGCATTGATAAGGGTGTTCAATAAAGTAAAAAAAGAAAAACTTTCATTGATTGTTTTACTATTTTTTTTAAATGCAGATACTTCATGCATTGATTATTTTACTAATCGAATCCTGAATTATCTAATCATATTCATTTTAAATGCAAACTGATAATTACAAAGAAGAAAAAAAACTACCCCCTTTATCCAAATCCTTTTATTCAATTTCCTTTTTAGGATGTCCAGAAATAAAATTCTCTTAATTTCCTGTTTTAAATATCTAATATTATTACTTTTTCTATATTATAAATTTATTTTTATGTATATTTTTTAATTTTTTCATAAAGCATTGAACATTATAATTATGAAAAAAATTTAAGATTTTAATATAAAATATGTTCAAATCAAAACTTTTGTCAATCTCCGTGGAAATGAAATGCGTAAAAATTTTTAGATATGAGAGCAACTAAATTTAGTGCTCAATATAGTGAAATAAAAAAAAATGTATCCCTCATAATTAGAATTGCAAAAACCAGAAGGATTATTTTAACTAAATTTCTATTTCCACAATCAATAACTCCACAAAGAAAAAAATGGAAAGATTGTTTTTGGAATTCTTATTTTGTGTGTTCTTTTATTGCACTTTATAGAAAAATAACCTAAACATAAAAATGAGAAATGAAAAATAAAAAATGACAACGATATCAAAAGAAATAAATAAGTCCCCTTGTATTAAATAAATTATAAATAGAGAATATACAACTATTCATATTTTGTAGAGAGTTTCCTCTTCATTCGGCTAAAAAGGCTGACAGCCTTATCCAAAACATACATGTAAATAACTTGACTCCATGATTTATATGACTCTAAGCCCTCGTAATATTCGGGGGCAATCTCCTTCACCCTATGCAGCTTGCTCCTAGCGATCCTTGGGAAATCATGGATTGGTGCTCATTGTGATATCCCACGCTCCATGTCTAAAGAATGAGGGGACCATTGTAAGAATATGTCTCTTGGTCAGGCTCCGATATGTAATGCTCAGAGATGAAATGGTCGGCCATTGGGTGCATTCCACCCCCAACAAATGTTGAAAGTATCAGATATGCGAAACGTTTTCAGGCTCAAAAGTTAACTAAGGTTGCATCAAGAGCAATCTAAATAAATAAGTTGATGAACTCCCAATAAGCAGGGGATTTTTGGTTTGAGAAATAGTGGGCCCAAGCGCATAAAAGAGGAGTTGGAAGATGACTCATATGGCTTTTGTTACAACATTAGTCATAAGATGGGCTTCTAATTTTTCTCTTCCTTGTCTCTTCTTCTCCTCCTCTTTCTATCTTTTCTCCAAACAAGATGTTTGTTTTTCCTTTTGCTGCCACTACTAGTTAATGACATTGTAGCTGAACCATCCAAGAAACATTAATTATTTGGCTAAAGGCTTAGGAGGCCAAACACTAATAATAAACGTTTTAATGAAAGTTTAGGCTGACACTCCTAATTTTCTTGATCTTATCTAAATGTAACAAACAATATAACCTCTCTAATTTGCATATGGGGGAAATTAAGCAGTGAAGATGGTTTCAGCTGGATGGGGAGATGCTAACATGATTGAATTGTTGGATGTTAAAGAAGGTTTTCTCCTATTTGCTGCTTCTTAATAGTTGGGTTAATTCTTATGATTTGATTATTGAATTTGAATATAAGTGTTCGAAAAGCTGAAGAGAAAAGATGAAGAATAATGTTTGTGGAAACGAAAACAGATTTAATTCTGAAAAGATAGTTACACTATCAACTAACTACAAAGGTCTATTTATACAAGAGAAGAGTAACTCACTCCTTAAAGAAGGAAAAAGAAAAATAACAGAAAAACAATTAACTCTAACTAACTATAACTGTAAAAGTAAATACATAAGTTATTGAAGCATGTGTTCTTAAAATATGCTGAGCATGTGAGTTTCTCATGCCTAGTCTTGCATACACTTGTTGACTAATCACTCAATCAATTCTTCAAATTAATACTCTCCCTCAAGATGAATATTCATGGTAGGGCATGAATGTCATGAATGTTCATCTTGCTCAACAGCCAATGATACCGCTTAGGTTGTAGTGCCTTAGTCAATATGTCAGCAACCTATAATTCTGTAGATACATGAATTGGCTTAATCACTCCTTCAATCAGTTTCTCTCTAATAACATGGCAATCCATCTCTATGTGTTTTGTTCTCTCATGAAAAACAGGATTACGACAAATATGAATTGCAGAAAGGTTGTCACAATAAAGTTTGATTACTGATTCTGGTTTAATACCAAAATATGTAATAAGTAATTCAACCACATGATCTCATAGCAAACAGAGGCCATTGACCTGTACTCAGCCTCTGTGGAACTTCGAGCTACCATAGTTTGCTTTTTGGACTTCCAGCTAACTAAAGAATCTCCTAGAAACACACAATATCCTGTGACTGATCTTCAAGTATCAATACATCCTGCCCAATCACTATCTGAATAGGCAGATATAACCAAGTTTGACTCTGATTTCATGAGTATTCCTTAACCAATATCTGACTTAAGATACTTTAATACCCTATATGCTGCTGATAAGTGATCATGCTTTGGTTTTTCCATGAATTGTGATAGCACTTGAACAGCATAAGAGATATCAGACCTAGTGAATGTTAGGTATAAGAGTTTACCTACTAATTGCCTGTAGCCTGTTGAATCAACAACTTTTTTGCTGTCAAAAGACTTGCTTAACTTGTGATTGTAGTCAATAGGAGTAGTTACAGGCCTTGCACCAAGCATACCATATTCCTCTAATAAGTCTAATGTATACTTCCTCTGACAAATCGAAATTCCTTTTGAACTCCTTACTATCCCAAGTCCAAGAAAGTACTTCACTGCTCCTAAATCTCTCAATTTAAATTGAGAGATTAGGTATTTCTTGACTTGATCAGCTGCTTGAGTTATGTTGCTAGCTATTACAATGTCATCCACACAAACTAGTAGCGCAATAAATTCTTTGTTAGTTGTAACCATAATGAAGAGAGAATAGTTTGCAAAAGACTGTGTAAAACCATAGCTTAATAAAGATGTTGTAAACTTTGAGTTCCATTGTCTTGAAGCTTGTTTGAGACCATAGATGGACTTGTGCAGCTTACATACCAACTTGGAACTAGGTGGATACTCCCCCTGCACTGAATAACCTTGAGGCAGGTCCATATAAACAATTTCTTCCAAGTCTCCATTTAAAAAAGCATTACTAATGTCTAGTTGTGACAAAAATAATCCTTTTGCTGTTGTAATTGCTAGAAATATCGTCACTGTACTTTGTTTAGCAATCGGGCTAAAAGTCTCTTGATAATCAAAGCCCTGTAGACACTTATTTCAAAAAAATAAAAAAATAACAAATAATGAAATATAATAAAAAAACCAAAAAATAAAAAATAAAAAATAAATTAAAAAAAAGAGGAACAGGAAAGGACTGAGCGTGTGCTAAGCCCCTTCTCTAGTCCATCATTACAAGGCATTAATACCCCTAAAAGGCAGCCGAATTTAGGGAGGAATGGTCACCTCCGGCTACCAACTCCCCTTTGTGCCAAAGACTTGAAATCATACTCAGAAGAGCATGATTTCACCTTTGGATTGTCCAAAAATTTGGACAATCCAATTCTTAAAAAGGGGGGCTTCGACCAGATTTAGAGGGGAAGGAGAAAACGTTTTTAAAAAAAAACCAGATAAAAAAAATCTGAATTTTCTTCAAACAACAGCAACAACCAAAAATCAAAAGAAATCCCTAGCTTTTCTAGCAACCATTCTACACTAGCCACAGGAGAACCAAGGTTAAAAAAAAAGAAAAATAAATAAAAAATAGGGGTTTGAGTCGCCGATTAAAGGGAGGAAAATGAGGAGTTTGAGCCATCGGTTTGGGAGAGTGAGAGAAGGCAGCGTTTGCAGCTAAGGAGGGAAAGAAGAGAAAGAAAGTAAGAGAGAGAAGGAAGAAAGAAAAAGGAAAGAAGAAGAGAGAGAGAAAAGATCGGTGACAAGGGAGAAAGAAAAGGAAAAAGAAAGAGAAAGAGAAAGAGAAAAAAGGGAAGAAAGAGAAGAAAAAAAGAAAAAAGGGGAAGAAAGATCGAGAAAAGAGAGAAGGAAGAAATAAAAAAGAAAACAAAAAAGTGATTGGAAGAGAAAAAGGGAGAAGAAAAGTAAAAAAAAAGAAAGAAATGAGAGGCTTTTCCTTTTGGGCCTCCCACGGTGCAGCAGCAGCAGATCATTTGGACCCAGACAGGCTTGGGGCGCTCCTACGTGGATCGGTTTTCTTGGGTCACTACTTAAGCTCAAGTCAAGTAAAGACTTTATTTTTTTATAGATCTGTTGTGGCTTGGGCTGGTCCATTTTGCTTGTTTTTAGGATTATTGTGTAATTGTGTAGGATTGAGTTCAAATTATTTTAACATAATATTCTAAAAAATCTCTAAGTAATATTTTTAGAGTTAGGAAATAAATGCAAACAGAAAAGTATGTAACTAATAATAGCAAAAAAGATAATAAAGTAGAAATATATATTTTTAAAAATGTTTAGTTATAGAAAGGATTTGAATTTAGGAGAATATTTATAAAAAATATACAAACCTTGGCAAATGGAACATACATATAAAACAAAAATAAATGTCTAAATAAAGTATAGTTGTAGTAATGGATTTAGTTTAGTTAGAGAAATAAATAATAAAAAAGGAAAGAAGGATAAAAGTAAAAAGAAAGAAAAAGAAGAAAATGGACATGGGAGTAAGTAAATGATTAATAAAAATAAAAAATAAATAAACAAGTACAATAAAAATATATAAAAGTATGATAATAAAATAAAATAAAAAATAAATATTTATCAACAAGGGCTAAAATGATGAGGTAAAAATATATTAATTATAATAATAAAATATATGTTTTAGGTCAATATTAATAGTTAAGAAAGTATAGAAAATTGAGTTTTAAATATTAATCACAAGAATAATGTATAGGTAATACCGATGATGGGATGTCCATTCGGAATGCGAGAAGTCAGAATTTTGAGTGAATTTTCTTAGGTTAAGGATTTCGATTAAGACTCCACTAGTACGATATGAGGGTCCTAATACGAAATTCTAATGTTTCTAATTTTAAACAAATAAAAAACTATATATACTTAATCACCAATTAATCAAAATCTACAAATGAAAGAAATAGGAAATTAATGATGACAATAAATTTGTTAATCATAATAATACAAAAATAGAAAATACATATGCATGAATAATAATAATTCCTGATAATAGAAAAAAATGGGTTTAAAAATATGGTTTTGAAAAATTTCATATAGTAAAATAAATAAGTACTTATATAGCAAAATGCATAACGAAATAAAAACAGAATAATAAATAAATATAAAAATATTTGTTCATGATAAAAAAAATGCACACAAAGAAAAGTAGTAAATTTCGTGACAGAAACGAACATTGCATTGTTAAATGTCATGGCATATAGAAATATTCTGTATGCGAGTATGAGCCAGATGATGGGACTTTCTGAGGAAGCTTGCGAAGGCAAGTTTTTTCGAAAAAACTCCCTAGGTGAAAAGATATCTTCGAGTCCCACCAGTATGATGGGAGGGTTCAGCGAAATATCTTTGATAAAAAGCTTTTGCTCGCATTAGGATTTACATTCACGAAAATACCATTTTTACTTGCAAACAACTATCTCGACGATGGGATTTACCTAGTAAACTTATGAAGGCGAGTTTCTAAGGTACTTTTCTAGGTGAGAGAATACTCTCGGATCCCACCAGCATGATGGGCGGATTCAAAAAGTACGCTCAATAAAATATTTTCGTTTGGCATTATCTCATTTTATGTCATGCATTTCATAATTGCATCATGTGTACGCCAAACTCGTAAAATATTTTGACTTGGTTAATAGTATAAGAGACAAATTAAATAAACAATAATTAAGGAAACATAAGAATAAAATTAATGGGTTAGGATAATAAGTGATTAAATGGTATTGTTCGTGGAACGGGCGTTACGGGGGTGCTAACCCTTCCCCGTGCGTAACCGTACTCCCAAACCTAAATCTAAAAAATACGTAGACTAGTTTATCATTTTTTCGACGGACTTAAAATTAATTTAGGATTTCATCGAGTAGAACAAAATAGGGTGGCCAATCACACCTAGGAAAAAAGATTGGTGGCGACTCCCTCAATACCTCTACATTTAGCGATCGGGTTCCCGGATCCGACATGTTACGACAAGCCCTCCACTTGATAATCAAGTATCTTGGCGCTGATTTTGGCCAAGATTTATTGGTGCCTTTCCAGTAACGCTACTAATTTTTGCCATCATTAAGGCAATTTGTTTATCTTTTTCTCTGATGCTTGTTGTTAAAGGTTCCACAGTCTTCGCAAGAAGCACAACTTGTTCTTTTAGAGATGCTGTTCCAGTTGTCATGACAACCATCATTCCAGAATCTACTTTTGATGAAGAACTTTGGTGAAGGGATGATGAAACATAGCTACTGTTTGAGTAGCCATCATGTTCCTTGAGTTGATTGGTACTTGATCCTTTGGAAGAAGCCAGTTGCATAGTGGAAACTTCTTCAGAACTTAGGGAAGAACATTCATACAAAGGATTTTGGTTAAAGACTGGGAGAGTTTGCTTATATTATTTAACAATGGCTTTTGTCTTTCTCCGAGTACCATATGGATGTGTTAGAACCTCTGTGCTTGATGATGAGGTTAGAAAGACTGCAGGATTCGCTCGCAAGCTTAACAACAAGTTTATTAACGAGATTCTTCTTAGAAACCATTTCAACTTACAGATGTTTGGAGATTTGTTTGAAGAAAGAAGATGAGAGGCAGAGATTGTCCCACTAGGCGTGCCAAAAATTTGTACACACAAATTTCTCATCGAAATTTCTTGACTTGAAAATTATGAGATAAATACAAATATTTGATGATGTGAGTGATAATCTCTGAAAATTCCTCTGATTAATTTCTTCACTTCGTCTTCAAGAGTCACAAAGTTGGACTTAGTTTTGATCAATAACTTGCTTGATCTTCACTTCAAGGGTCTTTACGACTTGATCTTCATCACAAACACTTGATACCTTTGCTTCAAGGGTCTTTTACGACTTAATCTTGATTACGAACACTTGATATCTTGATCATGAACTTCGTTGCCGCTTTATCTTGATCACAAACTTCGCTGTTGCTTGATCTTCATTTTAGAAATCTTCTATGAAATACCTCATACTTTGATATGGTGATAAATAAAGTTGATTGAATGCAAATTGAGGTCAATTAAAATGTTTAAAAGTGATAAAAGACGAAAGAAGTAGTTTAGGATAAAATATTTCGCAAGTGAGAAAATAACAATAAAATAATGATAATTTTATCAGAGGAGAATTTGTGAGATAAAAGGCGATTTGGAAGTCAAGTGAGCATAATAAGGTATTTTGGGTACCTAGGAGNACATATGCATGAATAATAATAATTACAGATAATAGAAAAAACTGGGTTTAAAAATATGTTTTTGAAAAATTTCATATAGTAAAATAAATAAGTACTTATATAGCAAAATGCATAACGAAATAAAAACAGAATAATAAATAAATATAAAAATATTTGTTCATGATAAAAAAAATGCACACAAAGAAAAGTAGTAAATTTCGTGACAGAAACGAACATTGCATTGTTAAATGTCATGGCATATAGAAATATTCCGTATACGAGTATGAGCCAGATGATGGGACTTTCTGAAGAAGCTTGCGAAGGCAAGTTTTTTCAAAAAAACTCCCTAGGTGAAAAGATATCTTCAAGTCCCACCAGTATGATGGGAGGGTTCAGAGAAATATCTTTGATAAAAAGCTTTTGCTCGCATTAGGATTTACATTCACGAAAATACCATTTTTACTTGCAAACAACTATCTCGACGATGGGATTTACCTAGTAAACTTGTGAAGGCGAGTTTCTAAGGTACTTTCCTAGGTGAGAGAATACTCCCGGATCCCACCAGCATGATGGGCGGATTCAAAAAGTACGCTCAATAAAATATTTTTGTTTGGCATTATCTCATTTTATGTCATGCATTTCATAATTGCATCATGTGTACGCCAAACTCGTAAAATATTTTGACTTGGTTAATAGTATAAGAGACAAATTAAATAAACAATAATTAAGAAAACATAAGAATAAAATTAATGGGTTAGGATAATAAGTGATTAAATGGTGCTGTTTGTGAAACGGGCGTTACGGGGGTGCTAACCCTTCCCCGTGCGTAATCGTACTCCCAAACCTAAATCTAAAAAATACGTAGACTAGTTTATCGTTTTTTTGACGGACCTAAAATTAATTTAGGATTTCATCGAGTAGAACAAAATAGGGTGGCCAATCACACCTAGGAAAAAAGATTGGTGACGACTCCCTCAATACCTCCACATTTAGCGATCGGGTTCCCGGATCCGACATGTTACGACAAGCCCTCCACTTGATAATCAAGTATCTTGGCGCTGATTTTGGCCAAGATTTATTGATGCCTTTCCAGTAAGGCTACTAATTTTTGCCATCATTAAGGCAATTTGTTTATCTTTTTCTCTAATGCTTGTTGTTAAAGGTTCCACAGTCTTCGCAAGAAGCACAACTTGTTCTTTTAAAGATGCTGTTCCAGTTGTCATGACAACCATCATTCCCGAATCTACTTTTGATGAAGAACTTTGGTGAAGGGATGATGAAACATAGCTACTGTTTGAGTAGCCATCATGTTCCTTGAGTTGATTGGTACTTGATCCTTTGGAATAAGCCAGTTGCATAGTGGAAACTTCTTCAGAACTTAGGGAAGAACATTCATACAAAGGATTTTGGTTAAAGATTGGGAGAGTTTGCTCATATTATTTAACAATGGCTTTTGTCTTTCTCCGAGTACCATATGAATGTGTTAGAACATCTGTGCTTGATGATGAGGTTAGAAAGACTGCAGGATTCGCTCGCAAGCTTAACAACAAGTTTATTAGTGAGATTCTTCTTAGAAACCATTTCAACTTACAGATGTTTGGAGATTTGTTTGAAGAAAGAAGATGAGAGGCAGAGATTGTCCCACTAGGCGTGCCAAAAATTTGTACACACAAATTTCTCATCGAAATTTCTTGACTTGAAAATTATGAGATAAATACAAATATTTGATGATGTGAGTGATAATCTCTGAAAATTCCTCTGATTAATTTCTTCACTTCATCTTCAAGAGTCATAAAGTTGGACTTAGTTTTGATCAATAACTTGCTTGATCTTCGCTTCAAGGGTCTTTACGACTTGATCTTCATCACAAACACTTGATACCTTTGCTTCAAGGGTCTTTTACGACTTAATCTTGATTACGAACACTTGATATCTTGATCATGAACTTCGTTGCCGCTTTATCTTGATCACAAACTTTGCTGTTGCTTGATCTTCATTTTAGAAATCTTCTACTTCTTGATCTCTGAAATGCTCTCAATCTTCGAGTGCCTCCCAATCTTTGAATGCTTCCGAATGAATGAAAATGGCTTGGAGGAGCCCCTTATTTATAATGCTACGTGGGAGACTTTGATGAGAACGTAGTCTTTGTAAATTATCTCTAAATTATCTTAATTTATTCAGAGATAAATTATGATGACTCATTGAAAGTCTTTTGATTGGCATTGAATTTTGATTGGTTGAAGTTAGGTATTATCTCTAAATTATCTTAACTTATTTAGAGATAAACTAAATAATCCAATTTGATTTTTATCTCTAAATTAATATAATTATTATAGATAAATTAAATGACCAATAATTAAATTTTGATTGGTCAAAAATATGAATATTATCTCTAAATTACCTTGATTTATTTAGAGACAAATTGGATGACCAATAACTAATTTTTAATCGGTCCAATTTAAATATTATCTTCAAATTATCTCAAAGGCTAAATATATACCAATAGGTAAATTGGTTCAACTATATGTTTTTAAAATAATCCAACCAATAAATTAATTATTTTATAATTAATTACATAGTTATGACATCATTAAATCCACATGACGACACGTAATTGGCTCATAATTTTTCTCCTTCTACAAACCGTTTATCAGTTTCCCTGAATTTTCTTTTCTTCTCCTCCTTCTTCTATCTTTTCTCCTAATAAGATTGTTTTTTTTTTCCCTTTTGCTGCCATTACTAATTAATGACATTGTAGACTAAACCTTCTACAAAGTAAAATTATTCAGCTAAAGGCTTAAGAGGCCGAACACTAATAATAACCGTTTTAATGAAAGTTTAGGCTTTCACTCCTATTTTTCCTATGAAAATTATAAGAAAATTTCCATTGAATACACCAAAGATTTATGCAACTGGTGAAAACTTGCCCCCACTAAACACAAATTCTGATCCTCCCCTGGCTGCACTAGTTTACGATTGGACAAACTGAGACTATCAGAAGGCCAGTTTGGTTTTCTTTCCACCAGCACTAATTTTGAAGGTTTCTAGAAATTTTTTAGATATGGGAAAGTTTGGAATTGCCATGCATAACTCTAAACCCTGAAAATTCATGATTTCATCTCAGATAAATCAAAGATTTTAATTTAATCATATAGGACTTGAAGAGGTTTGAAATTAAATTATTTTGTAATTTAGGATTTTACTAACGGGTAAAGTGGTATTTATGGTATTATTTTTAATTATTTTAATTGATGATATTGAATGAACTCGGTTGAAGTTATTACTTAAAATGCATGCTTACCTTAAGAAGTGCCCTTACGGTATTTAATAAGCAATAAAATTAACTTCTATTTATCTTGTTTCTATTAACCTTGTCCGATAAAGTAATTTAGAATTAACGTAATAGATGCCGATTTTCTATCAAGCATATAATGGTGCGTCCAATGTAATTTAAATATCCAATATTTTAAAAAATTAAAGACTTAGTCGTTTAGCTACTTAGGCTTAGCTTAGTGCCTTGGTCTCAGTAAATATTCTAAATTCAAACTTGATTCTTCCCTTATCACTTATTCAAAATTGGTTGGAAAGGGCACAAAATAGAAAGAAATTGAGCCTCATAACTAGGGATTACCACCTATTTTTTGCTAGAGAAGGGATTACCACCTAATTAATATAAGTTATGGGTTACCACCTAATTTTTGGTAGAAAAGGAATTACCACTTAATTAATGTACGTAGTGGTATTAACACCTAATTTTTGCTAGAAAAGGGATTACCACCTAATTAATGTAAGTTATGGGATTACCGCCTAATTTTTGCTAGAAAAGGGATTACCACCTAATTAATGTAAGTTTTTTTTTTTTGAAGGGGAATCTTTAAACCATAATAACATAAACCATATTTGGCTATGGAGTTTCCAACAATGCTATTACTAAATCACATGCATTAAACATAATGTTCAGACAAAGAAATTTGTATCAGGTCCTCTTTTTCTCTGCAGTCTCATCTACAACATCACTTAGGAGATTCAGTCCCGATGGAATCTTTCCTGGATAATTGGTTGTCGAGGGATCTAATCCCATCATACTTCTGTCAACAATGACCATGGAGCGAAGCTCACAATTTGCAAAGTGTTTGCACATCTCTTTCTTCACCAATAGGTGACAATCATTTAAACATATCAATTCATAGTCTCTCATACACAAATATAATTTTTTTCAAAAAGATTTAATTTTCTTATAACATGCCAATTGTATTCATGTATATTGTATAGTTATAATTTTTGAAGATTTAGATATAATTATGGAAATAATGTTAATTTGTATAAAGACACATGTATTTAAATAGATAAAACTAATCTGTATGTGGCACAGGTCACAAGTTAGGTTTTTAATATAAAATATATTTAAGTAAATTGTTTTAAAAAAAGAAAGCAAAACGTAATTTATCACACATTCATCTGATCCATAAAGTTAAACTATGTGTATGTATATCACTCATTAATTTCAGCATAGCGTTTTCAGAAAACAAAACAATCAAGCAAACTGCAAACCTAACTAGTAGAGGGGACTCTACACGGTGGCAATAGCCATGGCACCCCCTTAGCTAGGATAGGTTTTGCTCTATATGGAATTATGGAGTACCAACCTAGAAAAAGAAAAAGCAAAATCATATCTTGGCTTTAGGTGAATCCCTCAGCTTTTACATTTTCTGAGTGTAATAGTTGTGAAGTAAAGAACAAAATATCCAATTCATATAACTTTTATGTCATTTGATAAGTAAACATCAATTTAAAACATAAAAAATATTATTTATTTATAAATATTATGATTGAGCCGAACTTACACCTAAAAATTTATATCCAAACTTGAATTATATTAGGCCGAACCTAAGGGCCTAGGTTAAATCTGTTATACCAAAAATATAAGTGTAAGGTTTTAGTGATTACATGCAATCCACACCTTATGAGAGAGCTTGTAGTTTTTTGTATTTAGATTGATTTCTAGTTTCAAGAGCTCTTTGACGCACAAGTTATAGGAAAAATATGGGATTGAAGTACTCCTGGTCCTCATGGAGGTTTCTTGCACTTGTTATTGTAAAAAAATTTGAGTTTTTTCCTCCTACCAGCGAAAGCATTTTTTTTACAATTCATTTCAAAAGACTTCAATCAATACATACAAAAATAGGCCAATTCAACAGCTTTTTGCTCAATTTCTTTTAGAGTCAAATTCTCATCAGTACGAGTCAAAAGAATAACCCCCTAGCCTCTGATTTCCATATAAAGGACACAACGAGCATAAATAACCTCTTTTAACTTCTATTTTTATGAATTGAATATCTCTCATAAGGAATTGTAAAAAGTGTGACATTTTTTCTAAGAAAGCCCCAAAGTATTTTTACATATCTCTTGTTATTTGGGACCTTATTCACCTCTTTTCTTTTTTTCTTCTATTAATTAAGAAATAAATAGGTTTAATTGTCCATCGTTTTAATTTTTAATACGATATATATATTTAATATAATCTTAATATATATAAGACATCCTCCGAATACTTCAAATTCGAAGCAATTGGATGTCCGACTCGAGCCAATTTGACATGACAGATCAATAAAAATACTCCAACACTCCACCTTTGTTGTATATTCCACACATTGCACTAGATAGATATCACATGCATGGGATATGATTCACTTTCAAGATGCCTTGGTGGTGAAATGGTAGACGCGCGAGACTCAAAATCTCGTGCTAAAGAGCATGGAGGTTTAAGTCCTGTTCAAGGCATAATATTGAGAATGCTCATTGAATTGGAATAAGTTCAGCAGCAGATCATGAGATCTTGGTAATCTTTTTTATCTAATGAATGGGTGGTCCACTTTGAAATCATTCGCCCTGCACCCACCCCAAGTATATGCTTCAACAGGAATAACACACACAAAGGTAGATTCTCTAGTCTCTTTTTATATAAGCATCTCATTTTGAAGACCTAGATTTAGGTTCATATGTAGTATTTATTTTCCCTTGCATACATATACGATATATGAATTGATGTTACTCTATCTATTCATATTTTGTGAAGAGCTTCCTCTTCAATCGGCTAAAAGGGCTGACGGTCCTATCCATAACATACATATAAATAACCTAGCTCCAAGATTTATACGTCTCTAAGCCTTCATAATATTCAAGGGCAATCTCCTTCACCTTATGCAGCTTGCTCCCAAAGATCCTTGGGAAATCATGGTGCCATTACAAAAAAAATTGAGTTTTAATCACACTTATTTAAGCAACATATTTTGTTGTATAGTGAAATCTTAAAAAGTGTAGCTATTTAAACTTTTAACTTCACTTTTTTCACATTTAATAACAATATTAAAAAATATAATTTTTGTTAATATATGTAATTTTTATCGTTACATTTTATTTATAATGCATGTAAAAATTTATATAGTGAAATTAGATCTAAAAAATGTTTTAAAAAACATAAAAAAATAATTAAAAATATTTTTAGTAATGCATTTTAAAAATATTTTTGTAGTAGTGCGAGAAAGGATTTTTTTTTTTTAGAAAACGAAGAATCACAACAAAACAAGAAAAGAACCCAACCAGTTGTGATCAGGGAGTTTGAAGAGACCAATTGGAGATCCTGCAGGTGGGTTCCAAGATGTAAGCAATCCAGAAATCATCATTGGCTGCCTGAACATTAGCATCAAGTTCTGTTGACATTGAGCACCGACTTTTGGTAACTCCTCTATGAAT
>NC_030854.1:30337399-30345015 GCF_000208745.1 Theobroma cacao
ATATATATATATATATATATATATATATATATATATAATATGAATGCTTATTTTAATGTTAGAAAATCAAAATAAACAAAAAAATAAAAAAAAAATAATAGTAAAGGGGCATAATTTAGAAGAACATATATATATATATATAATAAGTAAATAAATAGTAAGAAAACTAATAATAGTTTTTTTAAATAGTAATAATAATAAGCAAATGAGAAGAATAAATAAAAAAAAAGAGAAAAGAAAGAAATATTTATATTATAAATATATTTAGATACTTGTAAATATAATATGTATATATATATATATAAAATAAAAAAACAACAACATGATACAAATATAAAAATTATGAAAAAATGAAATGACTATTTGAAAGATTTTTACCTAAAAGGGGTAAAGAGTTGCTTCATTCTGGTGGATTTCTTAGGTACGGAGTTCGAGATGGATTTTCATCGAAGCGTCGAGATAAATCTGAATTCTATACTTCGATACCCATTAGTCCGAACAATTGTTGTTTAAAATAATATACATAAAAAAATAATAATAATAGATATATAAATAAGGCAATAAATCACTTTAAATTATCAAACATGTTATTATTACCAACCAACTAATTAACAAACATGGTCATGTAGATATCATCATTTTTTACTGTCATAACATGCCATATTTATCTTGCAAATGGGGCGAGAATTTCGATGATGGAATTTCCCCGTGGAACTTGTAGAGACAAGTTCTTCTGGGGATATTTCTAGGTGAGGAAAATTTCGAGACTTCACCAAAGCGTTGGGATGGTCTTCGAATGATTTTCCAATAAAAGATTACCGACTCCATTATTTAAAACGAACAAATCATGACATCATTTTACGCTCGCATCATGTGCATATGTAAAACCAAATAAAAGACTCGATCATATAACATAACAAAGAATTAATTAATAAAAAGGATTAAGGAAACACATGAATAAAATCAAGGTAGGCTTCAATAGGATAACTTAAGATTAAATGGTACCGTTCGTGGAACGGGCGTCATGGAGGTGTTAACCCTTCTCCGTGCGTAACCGCACTCCCGAACCTATCTCTAAAAAATGTGGATCAGTTCTCGTTCTGTCAACAGACCTAAAATTAATTTAGGATTCCGTTGATTAGAATAGGGTTAATAGGTGATCAATCACACCAAAAAAAAAGATTGGTGGCAACTCCTAGTTATTTTATTTTCACCCTCGTCTAGCGGACAGGTTCTCGGACCCGTACGTTACGACAGATGGTGACTCCACTGGGGAATTTGAGAGTCAAGCCATTAATTAATCATAAGTTATCCTAAAGCCTTAAATAATGTAGTGTTTTTTTTAAATTTGAGCATTTGTTTTATGCATTATGGTTTTATGCATTAATTGTTTTATGATCATTATTTTATTATTTAAAAAAATTATGGGGAATTTAGGATAGAGAGATGTGAGATTGTCCGTCAAAGGTTGGTACGTTCCTTCACACCTACGATACATGTTGCATTCATGCATAAGCCTTCTACCCGGGCTTTGTCCCTAATTATGAGGGAGTTTAGTAGCTACGCTCTCGTGAGGTGATAACCTCCGCATGAGCTAGTGAACACTCCCACTCAAATTGAACCTAGTCCGTTCGAAGCCTATAATGGGTGAGGACCGGGGTGCCTTATGAGTCCGAGTGAACGATAATGAGGAACAATTTAGGAACCTTTAGCCTCATTCCAAACCAAACCCAGCATATAAAAAGCCGTGAGGAGCCATCTCATAAGCAGAACCTTACCAAACTTGTCATGAGGAGTGGACCCTAATTTAAGACACTGGAAGGAATGAATCTGTCCTAGTAGTTTTTTTTAATAAATTAAAAATAACAAGTGTCAAAGTGATTTTAAAAAAACACAAAAGTTTTTTTCCTTTTCCATTTTTTTTAAAAAAAGGAAAGGAACAAGATTTTTGACATTTTTTTAGCTTATTTTTCTCCCTAATTTTATAAGAATAGCTTGCTTTATTTTCTCCTAAAAAATAAAAGATAAACATGAAAAAGAGGGAGAATGTTTCTTCTTTCGTGAAAAAAAATAAAAAAATATAAAGAAAGGAAACAAAAAAGAGAGGCATTTCCTTTGAGTGAGGTTTCCTAAAAAAAAAAACAAGAAAAAAAGGTCTTTAGATCCTTTTGCCCATAAAAAAAAAAAAGAAAAGAAGAAAAGCTTCTTCTCCTACAAAAAAATAAATAAGGAAGATAAAAAGAGAAAATGATGTTTCTTGCGAAAAAGAAAAGAGAAAGAAAATGGTTCTCCATTTAAGTAGAAAGAAAAGAGAACATAAAAAGGTTTTTTTATTTCTTCCATTTTCTTCAAAAACCACAAAAAAGAAAGGAACTTTAATTCTGAGTAAAGTTTTCTACCTCCCACTATACACGATTTCCAATAATATGGTCTTCCATTTCATTTCATACCATCCATGTATCAAGGCATCATAACATTTCATGCATAAATGCAAATATCATATTTTCATCTACATGCAATCATTTCATATTTGTTCTAATAAAGAAAAACCGTACAATGTTGTTAGCTTTATAGGAAAGAAAATAAATCCCTTTTTGAAAAATTTTTAGTAAAATTCTAAAT
This sequence comes from Theobroma cacao, assembly GCF_000208745.1. Taxonomy (NCBI): domain Eukaryota; kingdom Viridiplantae; phylum Streptophyta; class Magnoliopsida; order Malvales; family Malvaceae; genus Theobroma; species Theobroma cacao. Next base: position 30,340,022 of record NC_030854.1, read on the forward strand.
TTTTGTTTCTAAGTTATTTTGGTTTAGGTCATCATTTGAACCCAAGCTAGGATTAAACGATATGGAACATCAATTGGAAGTAAGGATAAGTGCATTGGAATGCAATCAAGAAGAATTTGGACATGACCTTCGAGAGATCAAAAGACAGATGACCAAATTGATGGAAATGGTTGAATATCTCAATGAAGCCAAAGGAAATCACCTTCCAGAGTCCTCATTGCTTCAAATCAATCCACACCAGAAGCAATCTCTGAATAAAATTCAATTTGTCCTTGATGAACCCAACACGTTGCTCAGTGGCTCAAGTAAAGATCAAGGTTTGGAAAAAATTGTAAAAGGGATGGATGAGTTGAATATGCAAATGATTGAGTTAAAAAGTTTCATGACCAAGATGGGATCTCCAAATGCTACACAACCCCAAAACAATGGGTTGCAACCAAGGTCATATTCTCCTTCCACCACTTTTCAACCCGCAAAAATCAATTTATAGCCAAATGCTTACTCCTGTTCAAGCACTTTTCGACCTCCCTTTCAACAGGCCTTTTAAAGCCAACCACGAGCACAATTATCAATCACCCCCACTCTTAGCCTAGGCACCCCTCAAAAACAATCCAAAAAGAAAAAATAATTTGACCCTATACCCGTCACCAACAAAGAACTCTTTATTCAATTAGTTCATGATCATCTTGTTGTCCCGGTGCCGTTGGAACCCTTACGGCCTCCATACCCAAAGTGGTTCAAGTCAGATGCAAGATGTGATTATCATGGTGGAGCTATGGGACATTCCATCGAAGATTGCGATGCCTTTAAGTATCGAGTGCAAACATTAATGGATGCCAAATGGTTCGATCCAGCAAAGATGATGGGGCATGGCTGTGGGGAGCACAATTGAGTGTCAGGATGAAAGAAGGATTGACTGTGCTGATTTATTTTAGAAAAGTTTTTGTTAAGGCCTTAGGACTTTTTAATCTTTAACTTCTTTTGAATCTTGTAAGAGTAGGTGCGTGTTTGTGAATAATTATGTTAACTTTTGAGACATTTTCTTAAATGTTGCTTTTTTTTTAACAAAAAAAAATCACAAAAATGAAAAAAGGGTTTGTTTGAAAAGCAACCATGTTGGTGCACTATTCATAATCAAGTGTTTTTGTGTTTCGAATCACTTGTCATAAATTTAATCATCCCATCATGCATTCACACATTCTTCAATTTGGACACACATGCATGCATCATTCATCTTCCCTTGTTACAAGTAGCATCAATGGACTTTACTACATTTCGTGAAAGAAGAAGCGGATTGTTGTTGACTTTCAGGACTAAAAAAAGTTCTTTCTAATTATATATTGTGAAAAGAGAAAAGCTCGAAGGAGCCTACTTACATTGGCACGATACAGAGGCTCAAACTAGAATCATGGGAGATGAACAATCAAATTTGATAGACAAGATGGAGAAAACCCAAGAAGAAATGAGAAGACAATTGGCAAAGCTAATGGAGATAGTGAATGCCGATGAAAGGAGGGGGACAGTCGAAAGATCTTCAAGTTTACAAAGACTAAGCCAATCGTCAATGCAAAGGCAAACCATGAAAATTTCAGGGGTAAATCTTTCTAACCAGGTTTCTACATTTGACTTGAATGACTTTAAGGAACAAGGAAAATTGAAAGTGGACTTATAAAGATCGAGAGAAAAATCGAGAATGCAACAAAAATATGATCTTTTAGAAGAGCTTCAAAGCAATGGATCTCTATGATGTTGTTAAGGCAAGGGAATTAAGTTTGGAGCCTAATGTGATTATCCCACCCAAGTTAAAAGTCTCGGAGTTCGAAAAGTATGATGGAACCAAATGCCCAAAGGCACATTTGATCATCTATTGCAACAAGATGGCTCCATATGTCCATGATGAGAAATTGCTCATTCATTTTTTTCAAAATAGTTTGAAGAAAGCTGCGGTTAAATGGTACTTCAAGTTGGAGAAAGATCATATTTGCACATGGAGAGATTTAGCCCAAGCATTTTTGGGACAATACATGCACAGGCTAGGAGTAATTCCTGATCGAATAACCCTCCAAAACATGGAAAAAAACCCTCCTGAAAGTTTTAAGGAGTGTGCTTGTAGATGGAAGGAAGTAGCATCACAAGTCCAACCACCCCTTGCTAGTAAAGAATTAAATTCTCTATTTGTTGATACTCTTCCTCCTCCATATTACAACAAATTGGTGGGTAATGCCTCTTCAGATTTTGTGGATTTGGTGTTCTCCGTGGGAAGAATTGAAGATGGAATAAAAAAAAGAAGGATTGTAGACTCTCGAGTAAATGATCCTGTCAAACGAGGATATGATGTTTTTGATAAAGGAGTTTAAACAATGGCTTTTGAAAAGAGAAACAAAAGGAAATTTTGTGACATAGAAGGAGATCTTGGGGGCACTATTCACACCCATCAGCATATGTCCATAATCTACCTCGACCTTTCACTCAATTATCACTTGCACAAGCTTCTTTACCTTACATGTCCACTTGAGGTGACCAAGAAATTAATCCAGATTACCTTCAAAGCAACGGGAGAAAGAAAGCCAAAGTGTACCATTCATTACCAATGCCCTATGCAGAGCTTTTCCCTTTATTGGTACAAAACCATAAGATCTCCATTATTCCTGCCAGGCCTAGGAAACCTCCTTACCCAAGATGGTATAACCCAAATGTTAAATGTGATTACCATTCTAGGGTTGAGGGTCATTCCACAGAGAATTGCATTGCATTCAAGAACAAAGTTCAAGCTTTAATCGATGCAAGCCCAACTAAATTCAAAGAAATTTTCAACAACTATAGAAATCAAATGTGATGGATGCAAGGTTTAGGTTTTGGAACAATTGAGTGGTATGCCAATTCGGGAGCAATCCTTGATCATTCTCTAGTCGTGTACATGTTTTGAGGGTAGAAACTCTTGGGAATATGGACTTTTGTCTTTCATGCATGATCATGTAATTTGAGATGAGTGATTGTTTAGTTTTCATCATTACATGCTGTCATGAGATGAATTGAGTTTGAAAATTGCTCAAATTTCTCTTGGTTCTTGTTTATTTATTTTTCTTTTTAAAAGAAAAAAAAAGGAAAGGAGTTCTTTGAATGTTAGTAATTTTAAAAATAAAGCCCCATATTGCTTTTTTCCAAAATCATACATAAAAAAAAAAGAAAAAGAGAAAAAGAAATGGTTCTCGTAAAATAAATGGTGAAAAGAATCTCGAAAGAATTGGTGGTTGCTATTTGCAAATGAACTCATTTTCATAAACATTCTCAAACCATACCTTTAAACACTTTTAATGCCTTAACCAAGTGAATAAAGGCCGTTCAAGGGCCATAATCCAAAAAAAAAAGGCAAAAGCTCTGAAACGTTATCTGTTTTATCATTTGACATCTAAGGATGATGGTCTTCGTCTAAGTAATGATCAATGTTGTGACAAGGTAAAATTCATTTTTTTTCGAAAATAAAGAAAATCTTGCACTCTTGGAAAGAATCTGAATTTGGTAATTTGATAAGTGTCAAGACTAGCCAGAGCTTCAAATACATCGAAACCACTCAACTTCTTTCAATTTGATCCAAAATGTGAACTCTTCCACCCATTGCCTAAAGTTGTCCTCCATCCATACACCGGGGGCAAGATGGTCAGAAGAGGAAAATTTTTCCAATACTTTCAAGACAACTGACTTGTAAAATAACCTTTGTTTCTCCCTCATTTAGAAATGCTAACAAGAGCAATTTGTGAAATTAAGGATTCAAATGAAATCTCTGAAGGTTTTGAAAGGGTCATAATTGCTCAAAGTCGTTGCTTAAGTCTTCGTTTGAGTGGTTGATTGAGGAAGGGCATCCTTAATGAATCTTTCATTTTAGAAAATTTGAGTCAAGCTTTGAGTTGTGAAGCTCTGAAAGATGAAAGAAAAAGAAAAAAGAAAAAAAGAAAAAAATAAGAGAATAATGAGAAAAGTTGATAGTGACATCATGTACTTGAGACATTCAAACAATGCCAAAAAAAGAAAAAAAAAACTTCAAAATTCATCCATTCTAGGGATTACTCATTAAGGCAAGTAACCATATTTGAGATGAGAAGTGGCCATGTTTCATTCTCCCATTCGCAAATGAGAAATTATTCGCTTGCTACCCCTTTGAGCCTATCAAATTCTTTCTAAATGCACCTTAACCAAGGATCACCTTTCATAGTGGAAAGGCAAATATGTATGAAAATCTTGTCTAGGAACATGGGGAATAAAATCTCATCTTAAGAAAGAAAACATCCTGTATGAAGAGGCGAATGCAAAAGAATTCGAGTTTTAAACCCATCAAAACAAAAAGAAAAAAAAGATGATCAAAAAGTGATGAAAAAAGAAAAAAATTGATGGAAAGATATGCTTTGAAAAATCGAAAAAACAAATGTCTTAGAAGATTTTCACATGAATGATCCTTGGTTGGTCACCCTTAGATATAATGTTTTGAGCCTTTTTACCCTTTCTATCAAAGCCCCTAACCTTAACCTACAGTACGTGCTTTAAAAAGACCATTTTGATCAAATGTGGATATTTAAGTTGAAGAGCTTTCTTCTAGAACAAGCCATCATAAAATCAAAGAGGCTTTCACCTCTTTTTCTTCGCCAATATTATCTATGTAAATCAATCAATCCATTTTGGGTAGCGTTTGAGTTTTTCTCAAGTGCATGATGGAACAATCAATGAAAAAAAAAAGAAAAGAAAAAATAGATGAAAAAGAGAATAAGAAAAAAGAAGAGAGAGAAAAATGAGCTCTAGTGTAAAGCCCGACCTTATAAAATACTATTCATGACATACATGTGATGATAGCATGATTGCACGCTAGGAGAGTCCCGAAAAATTTACAAAAGTCGGTATTGTACCTAGAGGTACAACAAAGTTTATTTAATCCTCGAACTAGATCAAATAGGAATTTTAAGGTGAGATTAAGAGTTTCACAGTTCATGGATGACTTAAAATGG
>NC_030854.1:30348949-30350898 GCF_000208745.1 Theobroma cacao
CAGTTACGTTGGCACAAAGAGATTTAAGCCCAATTAAATTGGCATCCAAGATGTATAAGTCCAGTTACGTTGGCACAAAGAGATTTAAGCCCAATTAAATTGGCATCCAAGATGTATGAGTCCAGTTACGTTGGCACAAAGAGATTTAAGCCCAATTAAATTGGCATCCAGGCACAAAAAGTTTAAGCCCAATTAAACTGGCATCCAAGATGTTTAAGCCCAGTGATATTGGCACAAAAAGAGTCTAAGCCCAATTAAGCTGGCATCCAAGATGTTTAAGCCCAGTGATATTGGCACAAAAAGAGTTTAAGCCCAATTAAACTGGCATCCAAGACGTTTAAGCCCAGTGATATTAGCATAAAAAGAGTTTAAGCCCAATTTAAACTGGCATCCAAGATGTTTAAGCCCATTGAGATTGGCACAAAGATGTATAAGCCCAATTAAACTGGCATCCAAGATGTTTAAGCTCAGTGATATTGGCACAAAAAGAGTTTAAGCCCAGTGATATTAGCACAAATATGTATAAGCCCAATTTAGCTAACATCCAAGATGTTTAAGCTCAGTTATCTTGGCACGAGAGAATTTAAGTTACGTAGCCTCATTCTGAGATGAGAAACAACTTTTTCTTCCAAAATCTCCGGGTGCATTCCTAAAACCTCCGGGTAATTAGTTTCAAGATTTTTTCAAAGTTATGCAACCTCATTTTAAGACGAGGAAGCAAAGTGTCTACGTCTTTGCACTATTCTTGATTCTCAAGAATGTGCAAATAGAGGCAACTGTAGACACCCATTTTAAAAAATAAAGAATAAAAATTAATCAAAAAATAAATCAAATAATCAAATAATAAAATAAAAATAAAAATTAAAAAAATAGAAGGGAACAGAGATGGAAATGACTGAACGTTTGTTCAGCTTCCCTCTTCAGTCACCTCCAGCTACCTGCCCCGGGCTTGCTTGTGCTAGGAGCTCTACGAAATCACATAATTGCACTCCTGAGATTGTCCAAAATTTTAGACAATCCAGATCTTTTAAAATGTAGGCAGATTCAACAAAAACGGGCCGAAAGCCAGATCAAAAAAAAAAAACACACCAATCCTGCAAAAACAAAAAAATACTAGATCCATCAACAAGAAAATCTCATTTCTTTCTTCAAACAACCGAGATGTACAAATCCAAAATACCCTAGTTTTCTACTAGCAGACTACCCTAGCCACAATAACAAAAGATCAAAAATCAAAACAAACACAACACAAAAACAAAAAAAGAAGAGAAAACTAGTCAGATCTGGTGAGAGGCGGTTTTGGGTGCAAAGGAAAGAGTTGATTGCGTGCGTAGGGTGAGAATCGAAAGGGACGCCGGCGGCAAGGGAAGGCTGCCGACGAAGAGAGGGCAGTCCGTAGGGGGTCTCGAATCTGGTTTCCTAATCCAGCCAGTTAGAGGAGAGAGGACACCGGTAAAGGGAGCAAAGCTCGATTCGGGCAACAAGAGAGAGAGAAAGAGAAAGAGAGAGATAGAGGAAACCGAGCCGGAGTTGCAGGCTTGGGGAGAGTTACCGTCGGTGAAGGAGGAAGGGGAGCTATCGGTGGAGGCTTTTAGAGAGAAGGCAGAGAGGAAGCTTTTAGAGAGAGAAACAAGAGGGAAAAAATGAAGAAGGAATAGAGGAAAGAAAGATTAAATACCTAGGGTTTGGAAGCATTAAATGGCGTTGTTTTGGGCAACAAGAGGCTGTTGGACAAGCACCAAATGGTGCGTTTCGAAGGGTTGTATTGCGGGCCTACTGAGCAGATTTGGTGTTGCAGTCTTGGGCTTCCTGTGAGCTCGGTGTTGGGCTAATCCCAACCCAATAAGGTATAACTTTCTCTTTGTTGGATTTGTTCTAATTGATATAGAGTCTAGTCCATCTTCCTTAAATAAAATGTATTTATTTTCTTAAGAAAGAAATATATATAT